>NW_006921774.1:1438017-1489947 GCF_000298275.1 Orycteropus afer afer | reverse complement strand
TTGCCAGTCATTATAGGGAATGACTACTACCAGCTGCCCAGCCAAGTTGATACCTGACCTTAACTACCACACCACCCCAAACAGGCATGGATAATGGGATTTACAAAACACCACAGAATGGAGGACAATGGCTAGAAGGGCCATATCAAGCAATTCACTGCACTCCCATTGCCTACAAGGTCAAGTAAAAACTCTTCCAATCAAAGGCCTTCATATTCTTTTCCTTTGCATCTTCTCGGATGGCATCATCTTTCATTATATTTAAACCCAAACCTTACCCCAACCAAACTAGAACTGCTCGCCAACATCAAGATTCAGCTCAAATATCACTTTTTCTCTGGAAAAAAACAAAACAAAAACCTCTCCATCCCTTCCAGCCTGGATTAGGTGCTTTTCCTCTCTGAGTACTTGTATCCTGATTGGCCAATTCTCCAACTAGCCTAGGAACATACTGAGGACAGGAGCTGAGTCACTCATTTTGCACAGTACCAAAAACAGTGCCTGGGTACATTTACATGCTCAGTAAGCATTTGTTGAAGCAGTGATCAGTTGGATCAATATCTCATGTTTATGGATTAAATTTCTTCCAACTAGAAAGGCTTGCCCTCATCTCTTCTTTCAGAAGACTTATCTGGCCTTTAAGGCTATGTTATTTAGAGAAGTCTAACTTCTACATAAAATAGCTGCCAAGAGTTCTTTAGCTATAAGAACAAAAGGTTTATTTCTTTCTGATACAGCTAAGGGGAAGGTGTTCAAGTGGGTAGTGCCTCATTTAGTATTCAGGGATTCAGGCCGACTGAAGCTCAGCCTTCTTCAACAGGTGACTTCTGAAGTTGTAAGCATTCCCATGGGAAGGAGGGATACCATGGAAGAGTGTATTCTGAAGATCTTAGTTGTCATGTTTAGAAGTATCATGCATCTCTTTTGCTCACATTCCACTGGTAAAATTTTATGACTGGGCCTAACCTCAGGGAAGGCTGGGAAATGTAGAGTAGCTGGGCAGCCAAGATAGAAGAACAGATTTCAGTCAAGAGCTAATAGTCCTTACCATAAAAGTCTGGCTCAAATGTCACCAACCTGACACCTTCCCAGCTCCTCTAGCCTTTAGGGATTTCCTCTCTTCAGCATCTGAAGGAGCTTGTGCTCCCCACTCACATGGCAGAGATCCCATCCATGCCCTTTTGCACTGTTGTGCCTGGCTTAGCTTCCCTTTCACAATACCCAAGGAAAGAGCCTATCTCTTCATTTCCTCACCTTTCTGCTTATAGTAGAGCAGCAGAAAGAACATTGGAGTAGCTGGCAAGAGAGCCAGCTGGCTCAGCTACTATCTCACTCTGTGATCTTAAACAGGTAGCTTCCTCTCTTGGGGACTCAGCTTTCCTGAATACCATAAGGAGAAGGTTGAGCAAGGTGACTTCTAAGTTTCTTTCCACCTCTACTATTCTGTGATCCTTGGTGAGCAGCCATCCCTCAATCCTGGCTTCATCATCTGTTTCCAGTTTTGTATTAAGGAAATCAAACTGTGAGTATGCTCTTTGTTGAGTGTATTGGTAGGCTTGCAAGAGAGCAAAGAGTGGATGAGGATTGGGTAGGGTGGTGGGAGAACTAAGTTCAAGTCTTCCCTCAATTACTCTGTAGCTTTGTGAAATGGGTGTGTGTCCCTCTGAACCTCAGTTTTCTCACTTGCAAATAGAAATCCCAAAATCTGCTTTATAGAACTGTTGGGAAGATAAAGTGAGATCATTAATGTGAAATTTCTTTAGGAACCCCAAACCCAAACTTATCGAGTCAATTCTGACTCATAGTGACTCTATAAGTCAGAGTAGAACTGCCCCATATGGTTTATAAGACTGTAATCTTTATGGAAACAGACTGCCTCATCCTTCTCCCACAGAGTGGCTGGTGGGTTCGAACCATCAACCTGTTGGTTAGCAGTTGAATGTATTAACCACTATGCTACCAGAGCTCCTTCCTGTAGGGATAGAAAAAAGTCATATTTCATTTTATTTTCCAAATGCATATTACTCAGAATGTTTGGTCTTTTGCAGTCTGACATATGACCACATTGTTCTACCCACATTGTATTTGCTCCAGACAAAGGGTGGGAGGAACAGAATAGGGCCAAAGATTTCTTGACAATGTCATTATTTGCCAATATACTCATATCTTGTTTACTTCTTCCTGGGCACATGGACAGATGACCTTGCTGTTATATGAGGCCTTGTGAACAGTCTAGCCAATGAAATGTAGTTCTGATGACACGTGTCACTTCTGAACTGAGGCATTTAAGAGTCATTATGCTGCAATGACTTTGGATGTCACACATAGAAATGGTGGCATTATGGAATAGAAGCAGTCTGGCTCCTTGAGATTAGAGTGACCATATAATTTACCATCCAAACTGGGACACTTTTGAGAGTGAAGTGGAGAGTGACGATAATAATTACACTGGGCTAGTAGGTGTCAACCAGCATGATCTCAGATGGTCAGGCTGTATCATCATCCCATCTGAGTCACAAGATAGAGGAGAGCCTCCATCAACCTACCCTGGAATCTGGGTAAACAATTTGTGTTAATCTACGCCACTGAACTTTTGAGGTTCATCAATAGTAGCAGTTAGTGAGTATTTATATTTACCTTCATCAGTACAGTCATATCATCAAATTCAGTCTCCACAAATAGTCTGTGGGGTACACATTATCTCCCTTAGTTGACACAAAAGGAACAAAAGGTTAGGACAATGAACTTGCCCAAAATCAAACAACCAGTTTGAAACCCAGCTTTGCCTGATTCCAAAGTTCACACCCTTGCAGTCCCTGCTGCTAACTTTCTCACTGTGGAGCTGAAACTTTCAAACTTCCAAAAGACCCAATGTGAAGAGACCATAGTTTTCAAGTGACATGCCTGCTAGCCCCTCTCCCCACCACCACCATTAACCCTTTAGAAGATAACCCACTTGGCTTCTCCCTCCACCTGCAGGGTTCTGAAAAGAAGTGCCCATATTTCATTTAACGGGGGGGGCGGGGGGTCGGGGGTGGGGGGAGATCAAACGTCCTCCGTCAGTGACTTTAACTTATTTATGGATTTTTTTTTTTTTTTCTGGGTCATTTCCTTTCATTCCTGCCAGAATCCCTTGCTTGCAACCCTCCCAAGTTATTAATAAAAGAAGTCAAACAGTAGCGAGTGCAGTGGAACGTTCTTGGCTCCTGCTGATGTATTTAGTTTGCGCTGGAAGCAGATGTTTTCACCCAGATCACAGACACTTGCCAGCTCTTTCACATCTGTACTGTTTTCAGAGGAGGACAAAAATAATTCATAGGACAAAGTCTGTTTTCAACTCAAATAGAAGAAAATGAAGACTAAGGATTGATATTCGACATCATGATTCATGCAGACATGATGTGCCCAGCTTGGTGCTGTTCCTGCGGGTCCCATGGGGAGTGAACTAGCTAGGAACATTCAGTCCAGCTTTCCTTTCTACTGCCTCACATGGTTTAGATTTTTTTGCAGTTTCTGTGGTGAGGATTATAAATTACTGCCACAATCTCTCTGAATATGGTTCTCCTTTTACAGCATGGATTAAGGCATTCTCAATATATTTTGCCATTTTAATGGAGTTCTGAATTAAAAAAAAGAAAAGAACTCAATGGAGAAATTTCAGACAGATATCTAGGCCAAGCACGTGCCACAGATCTTTTGCAACTAAAATTCCTGTTCCCAGGAAGGCAAAACTAGACAAGCAACTCTTCTCAGGGCATTGTTGTGGCCAAGATTGTGCTCCTTATTCCTTCATCCCTCTACCTTTATTGTGCTAATTATAGCTCAAAGGTAGAATTCTCATTTTTCATGTGGGACACCCAGGTTCAAGTCCCAGCCAATACACTTAATGCACAGCCACTATCACTTTGTCAGTGGAGGCTCGCATGTTGCTATGATGCTGAACAGGTTTCAATGGAGCATCCAGGTTAAGAAAGACTAGGAAGAGAAGCCTTGAAGTCCACTTCTGAAAATCAGCCATTGAAAACTCTTGGGATCACGGTGGTCTAATACATTAACAATCATGGAGATGGCAAGGACCAGCCAGCATTTTATGCTGCATGTGGGGTCACTATGTCTTAGGAGCCAACTCCACAGCAGTTAACAACAACATGCCAATTGATGCAGCAGATTAACTTTTTCTAGGTGTGTGAGTAAACTGATCTCTCCACCAATGTAATCAAGTTGAAACATTCTCTCCTGATCTAAATGATTTAACCACTTTCTCCTCCCAGGGAGAAAGAAGACCCTGGGACTGGTCACAATGTAGTAAGATGTTTTAAGAGACAAAGTGGTTGAGTCAGAGCACTAGTTGCCCAAGAAGCTGAGAGCATAAGACAGGAGTAAAGAAAACTGAAAGCCTCAGGAACTGAGAGAGGGGAAAAGACTAAAAGTCCTAAGACCTTGGTTTGAGTGCCAGCATCACCATTAACTGACAATATACTTTAAGTCATATCTATTGGCCAAGTCTTAGTTTCCTCATTTGAAAAAGATGCTTTTGGAAAAGAAGTTTTCTGCTTTGTTTGATCTCAAAAGGTGGCTATGAGAATTAGATAAGATATAGAAGAAAAATGGCCTTGTGAAAGGCATGTCTATTCAAATGTTAAGGTAATTTCATAATTTGCTGCCATGAAGATTTTGGGGAAACATTTGTGTCCAGTGGATGCACCTAGAACTGAATTGCTTGTATTTCTGCCTTTATCTGTGTGCATGAATGCATGTGTATACACACACACATGATGTTTTTGTTTGTTTATGGGCCAGCAAGGGTTTAAAAGTGCAAATATTCTGTCTCTTGTAGGAGGGTACACTTAGTCTCTGTCAAGACAGGCTGGCCCAGGCAACCTTGCTTTAAGGCTTGACTCATAGCAACCCTGAGGAGTGAGATTGCAAACCCAGGGTCTCTGGGTTCCTCCCTTCCATTCCACTTTGTGGTTGACTCTGGCTGTGGCCACATCCCTCCATGGGGATATCTCATTTGCATTTGGCCCCACTGGGTTCAATGACGGATGCCCACACAATGAAGTGGTTGTGCCCCTGCCTCTGCCCCTCTGGGGTCCAGCCTAGGGCCTGTGCCCTTACTGTGGGCTTCATTCATCCCAAAGGACACATGGCCTGCAGCCACCAGAGCCCACTCATCTGGAAAAGGCTCAGGACTCAATCTCACCCGGAGATGGCTGAGAGCCTGTACCACACGCACGTCATCGAACATTGCTCAAGCATTGCTCAGATTATTGGGGTGAACAGTGGATAAGTGACTAAGATGGAGCTTTGGTTCCACGGATCCCCTTCCCATGTCAGGCCAGCCGAGAGCAATCTGGAGGCATCAGAGCCTCCCCTCTTGGTCTGTTCTCTTTGCTCTTACATTCTGCTTATAACACCCACCACTGGCCTATTGCCCTTTGGTAGATGCTGGATAGATCAGCAGCAACAATACCCTTTTTACAAATACCAGAAACTATCTGGGACGTAGGGGTCAGATTCCACTCTTTTCAGAGCTCATACAGTTAGGTGAGGTGATATGAGGTGATATCTGCTGCTTACCCACTGGGTGATAGAGGCCAAATTACTTCAAATCTCTCACCCTCAATTTCCTCATTTGTAAAGTGAGGATGCTAATTTCTGCCTCTGAGATTTATTGTGAAAATGAGATCATACTAAGTGTGTGTCATCATGTCTAATACTGAGTAGGTATCCAGTCAATGACTGTGGAGCTGGACAAATGGTGAGACCATGGGCCAGGTAGCTTCTCACTCTGGGCCTGCTCTCCATCTGGGAAAGGGCATGACTGCCCCATCTGCCCAGGACATAAGGTTGTTGTGAGGTAAAACTAGAGGTATAAATGTGAAAACCTTATGTACTAAAAGACCTATTTTGGCTTTGTGCTATTTCCTCGGGGCTGCTAAGTTGTTACTGAGGTGATTTTAAGGCCCTCAGCATTCACTATTTTTGGATCAGTGGAGTGTATGGGGCAAGGGTTTGTCTGATGCTAAAGGCCTCTCCAAACATGGTATGTTAGTTGTCATTGAGTCAAGCCTGACCCATGTTGACTCCATGTGTGTCAGGGTAGAACTATTCTCCATAGGATTTTCAATGGCTGATTTTGGAAAAAGATCACCAGTCTCTTCTTCTGAGCCACCCCTGGGTGGACTCAAACAGCCAAGCTTTCAGTTAGCAGCCAAACATATGACCACCCAGGAACTCAAACACAGTACAGACTCTGGAATTCTAATGGTCCCACCTGGTGGGTCTTCTCCTCAAGGTGTCATTTCCTAGGTTCTTTGAACCCTTGAAGGCCCTTTTGCACATGTGTTTCTGATTCTGTTTACATGCGCTGACATCACTGAAACTGTATGCCTAGGTTAGCCTCAACCACTGAGCTGTGAGTGCAGGAATTTTAGTGCCAGAAAAATTGTATAATATGGGACAATCTGACTTTTCTATTCAACTTCCACACCCTCTCAGGATAATTCTGAGCTTGGCCCACAGCCTGTGGTCCCTGCCACTCATCCTCAAGGAGGATCAGCCCATTGTCTCAGGGTTACCAGGCACCTGCCCCCTCATTTGAACTACATTCTCCTCCAAGAAGCAGCCAGGATTTCGCAGCTTGGGGTCTCAGGACCTACTTGTCTGCAGGGCCTGTTGAAAAATTCACAGCCTTACACAGTATCCCAGCCAATCTTGGGATAACTCTGCAGTAAGGCAAGTATAGGGGAAGAGTGGTGGGTTGAGAATCAAAATGTCCTGGATTTAAAACCTGGCTTTGCCCCACTTGAGATCTGTAAATTTAAGCATTAATTTCTACTCTCTGCCACAGCATCACTATATGGAAATGGGTTGCTATAAGGATTAATGCCAAGTACTTGGCACAGGTGAGTTCTCAGTAGGTGGTAATGGTTATGTGCATTATTGATGTATATTTATCTCTGTACTCACAGTGCCCAGAGCAACTCCTGCAGTCATAGGTGTGTTCATGTTTAGATTTGTATCAGGCCTCCACTGAGAGCCTGATCTAGGCTCTGTTAGGGTAGACCTGGAAAAAAATAAGCCACCTCTTTTAAAGGGAGCTCCAGAGCAGTAGGAGAAAGATGGTGACAGGCACTCACATCTCTGACCATGAAGCAAAACAGACCCAGACACAGAGCTGTGGACTAAAAATAAGGGGCTGGAAAGAAGCAGGAGGGACTACACTCATGAGAAAGAGGATTTCATGACCCGAGGAAGTCTATGGCTTCTAAGGTTAGAAACCAGTTGATGCTGAATTGACTCCAACTCATGGCAACTCCATATGTGTCAGAGTAGAACTGTGCTCCGTAGGGTTTTCAATGGCTGATTTTTCAGAAGTAAATTACTAAGTTTTCTTCTGAGGCACTTCTGGATGGACTTAAACCTCCAACTTTTCAGTCAGCAGTCAAGGATCACACACTGGATGTTAACAAAAAGGTTGATAGTTTAAGTCCCCTAGAGGCATCTTGGAAAAAAGGCCTAGTAATCTAACAATGAGCCATTGAAAACCCTGTAGGGTGCAGTTCTACTCTGACACACAAGGGGTTGCCCTGAGTCAGAGCTGACTCTATGGCAAGTGATAAAGGATAGAAAGAACTCCAGATTGAGGTGGAGGAAAGGTGACAGATTCACCAAAGCGCCTGTCTCTTGTGTCTCTCTGTGCAGGCATGTGCTCCTCCCTCTGTCTGAACACCCTCTCTGCTCTTTCATTCACCCAGGAACTTGCTCATCCTCCAAGTCTTAGTCTAGATGCTTCTTCACTGGTGAAGCTTCCTCTGATCCCCCAGATAACCTTATCCTGAAAGTCACCCTACTATAACTGTGTTGTAATCATCTCTTTCCTTCTTTGTCCTCCCAGAGATTGAACGTTCTTCATTCTGGATATGAAGGATGGATCCTCAAAACCTAGCTAGGGGCCCCACACCCTCAGGAAATGGTGACGAATGACAGAGAAAGGGAAGAGTGAGATGAGCAGTTTGGTGATGGGGCCAATCTTTGATCAACAGAATGAAGAGTTGTTGTTGTTGGTGTTATGTGCCATCAAGTCGGACCCGACTCATAGCAACCCCTCCTTGGGTTTCAAGGCAGTATCACTATGGAAGTAGATTGCCCCATCTTTCTTCCGAGGAGTGGCTGGTGGCTTTGAACCACCAGTCTTCTGGTCAGTAATCAAGTGCTTTAGGCACTACGCTACCAGAGCTCCCAGAATGAAGAGTGGCCGTGTGCATGTCAGGCCTCCACTGAGTTCATTCAGGGGCTCATTCATGGTGAAATGAGGCTGAAAGTGAATAAAAGGGTCAAATTGTGAGGATCTTGAAGTTCAAGCTTGGGAAGTTATTCTTTTCTCCATAGGTATGTGAATCAGCTTAGCTTTGGCATTTGTTTCCTAAGGCTGCCACAATAAATTACCACAACTGGTTGGCATAAACAACAGAAATTTATTTTCTCGCAATTCTGGAGGCCAGTAGTCCAAAATCAAGGTGTCAACAGGGCCATATTCTCTCCAAAGGCTCTGGAAGAGAATATTTCTTTGCCTCTTCCAGAGTCTGATGGCTTTCAGCATTACTTGGCTTCCTTACTTGTGGCCACATCATTCCAGTCTCTGCCTCTGCCTGTGCATGGCATTCTCTCTTCTCTGTGTATCTTTTATAAGGACATTTGCCATTGGATTTAGAGTCCACCAGGTAATCCAGGATGATTTCATCTTGAGATCTTTAATTTAATTATATTTACAAAGACCCTTTATCCGAAGTTACATTCAGAGGTTCTAGGAGCTAGGATGTGTACATATCTTCTTGGAGGTCACCATTCAACTCACTACAGCTTTCTTTAAAAACATCTGTCTACTTCTTCCCTACTTTCTCTATCCCTAGCCAAGAGCAGTGGTACTTCGTTCAAATGTCTCAGGAATTTCCTCCAGCTCTTCATCTATTCCTCCACTTTCTCTCTCCCTCCCATCCCCCTTTCCTTTCTCCATTTCTTCCTTACTCCTTTCCACAAATATTTATCAATTTTGCTGAAGATAATTCAAAAGCAATTACAGCAGTAAATCAATAGGGAACTGCCAGAAATACAAGCCAGTTTCAGAATAGGACTTGGAACCAAGGTTCTCATTCCTGATGTCAGATGGATCTTGGCTGAAAGCAGAGAATACCAGAAATATGTTTACCTTTGTTTTATTGACTACGCAAAGGCATTTGATTGTATGGATCATAACAAATTATGGATAACACTGCAAAGAATGGGAATTCCAGAACATTTCTTTGTGTTCAGGTGGAATCCATACATAGACCAGGAGGCAGTTGTTCAGTCAGAACAAGGGGCCACTGCATGATTCAAAATCAGGGAAGATGTACATCAAGATTGTACCTTTTCACCATACTTACTCAATCTATACTAATAATATTAATTAATAATCCAAGAAGCTGGACTGTATGAACAAGACCTCAGCATCAGAACTGAAGGAAGACTCATTAACAATCTGCAATATGGCAGATGACACAACCTGGCTTGCTGAAAGTGAAGAGGACTTGAAGGGAAGAGGATTTTGATAAAAATCAAAGACTACAGCTTTCAGTATAGATTATACCTCAACATAAAGCAAACAAAAATCTTCACAGCTGGATTAATAAGCAATATCATGATAAATGGAGAAAGGATGAAAATTGTCAAAGATTTCATTTTACTTGGATCAACAATCAATGCCCATTGAAGCAACAGTCAAGAAATCAAATAACTATTGCATTGGGCAAATCTGCAAAAAAACTTTTTTAAAAGTGTTAAAAAGCAATGATGTCACTTTGAAGACTGAGGTGAACCTGA
Organism: Orycteropus afer afer; assembly: GCF_000298275.1. NCBI lineage: Eukaryota > Metazoa > Chordata > Mammalia > Tubulidentata > Orycteropodidae > Orycteropus > Orycteropus afer. Next base: position 1,480,083 of record NW_006921774.1, on the reverse strand, counting down.
CCCAAGCCATGGTATTTTCAATTGTCTCTTATGTGTATTAAAGCTGAACAATGAATAAGACAGACAGAAGGAGAATAGATGCCTTTGAATTATAGTGTTGGCAAAGAATGTTGAAGAATGAACAAATCTATCTTAGAAGAACAGCTAGAATGCACCTTACAAGTGAGACTTCATCTCATGTACTTTAAATATATTTTGGACATGTTATCAGGAAGGACCAGTCCCTGGCAAAGGACATAATGCTTAGAAAATAGAGGGTCAATGAAAAAGAGGAAGACCCTCAATGAGATGGATTGATACAGTGGCTGCAACAATGGGCTCGAATATAGCAACGGTTATGAGGATGGCACAGGACCAGGTTGTGTATCATTCTGTTGTTACTAGGATTGCTATGAGTCAGAACTGACAAAACAGCACCTAACAACAACAACACAATCTAAGGAATAAAATGAGCATATAAACAAGTAATACAATACAGTGTGCTATATTCTATGATAGAAATAGATCCTATAGGCCTATAGAGAAAATCATGTAACCAAACCCTGGCCTGCATGGGTAAACCAGAAGACTTCCTATAGGAGGCAATATCTAAGACCCTTTAGAATCAGATTGGCCCAGCCTCAGACTCCTTCTAGCACTTAATCCTTTGCATTGTCTGGGGCAATCAAGGAAGACTTCATGAAGGAGGTGTTATTGAAACTAAGACCTAGGGAGGGGTTTAGGCTTAGCAAAGATGGAAAGAGAAACAGAGGCTTAGGTAAAAGAAATAGGGTTCATCTTCTGTAAAACGGAAGGAATGACTCTTGCATTTTTCACTTAAGAGATGTGGGAAAACTAGATGATAAGAGGTTTTTATAACATTCTGTGTCCTAAGCAAGTGACCCACAGAATCAGGGCTACTGAAACTCAAAGGTTGGAAAGAACCATGGCCCTTGGGACAGTCAAAGAAGGCTTCCTGGCAAAAGAAATATCAACAGGGGAGAAAAGGCTGTCCAAGAATTCAAGAGCAGCTAGGAGCATGCGGAGGGAGTGAGGGGAATCTGAGGCTGGGGAAGGCATCTGAGACTAAATTAAGGGGTGACCTTAGTGACCAGGCCAAGGGGCTGCTTTTATTCAGGGAATGAAGTTCAACCTCACCTCATCCCCAGCTTTGTATTTCCAGGTCTGTGGTTTCCTAATTTATTTGGCTTGAAATTTGTGTCAAACTCTCTCTCTCTTTTTTTTTTTTTTAGGTGTAATTGAAACCAAACCTCTAAATGCTTGTTCATTCCTGAGGGAAATTAAAGGTGATTTCAAGCAGAAAGATCACAGATTTCAGAAAAGTGCTCAGGGGCCTGCATTTTGGCCTAGACCGCTCAGCTGTTGTAGCCCCACTTTGATTTGATTAGCTGCAGCTGATTATGCTTTCCGGAGGCCCGGCGCACCACTGCCTGGGAGAGCTGGGTGACAGCCCCTTGCTGGGGCTTGTCAGGGATCAGGAGGTTGGCCAGCCACAGGGCCTGGTGCAGGGCCAGAGGTCTAGGGATGGCTCCCTGCAGGTGGCCTTTTCCCTAGCAGAGTCCAGAATTGGTGGAGGGCTGAGGAGTGACAGAATGCAGAGACCAACCAGCTCAAACATTCCCTTCTCCAGAAGCCTACCTTCCTTTCTTTAAGCGTAGAAAATGAAGGAGACTCAGGAAAAAGTGTTCCTGGTCCCCTCACTCATTAGCTATATGACCTTAGGCAAGTCACTCAGCCTCTCTAAACCTCTCTTAGCCTCAGTTCCCTCTTCTGTACAAAACAAGCAAGCAAACAAACAAACAAATAAAAAGCAGTTGCCAGTGAGTCAATTCTGATTCATGGTGACCCCATGTGTGTCAGAGTAGGGTACCATAGGGTTTCCAATGATTTTTCAGCAGTAGATCACCAGGACTTTCTTCTGAAAGAAAGCTGATCATGTTAATCATTTGTACTACCCAGGAGCTACCTATACAAAAGGAATGGAGATAATAGCTCTGAAGATGGTGGGAAGGATTAAATTAAATTTCACAGTGTCTAAGTGGTGGCATAGTACCTAAGGCATTTGACTGCTAACCAGAAGGCTGGCAGTTCAAACCCACCAGCCACTCCTCAGAAGGAAGATTGGGCAATCTACTTCCGTAGTGATATTGCCTCGGAAACCCAAGGAGGTGTCACTATGAGTTGGATCTGACTCCACGGCAGTGAGTATGAAGGTCTCAGGGTCTGGATCATTGTGGGAACTGAGAGATACTGAGATGTAATCTAACCTGGCAACCCAGGGTGAGCAGTTGAGGGATAAGACCTTTAGCTCAAAATAGAGAATCAACCAAGATAGATATTTTCTTCAAGGAGTAAGAACTGCTTTGCAGTTGCCTTTAGAAACAGCAGCTGTTTTTCCTCACTTTTCTGCCCATCAAAAACAAACAAACAAATAAATAAATAAAGGCTGCAGTTTATGAATCCACTCTATATGCTATGTACTTTGCTAAGTACAGTCTTCATCTGTGAATACTCACAACAAAAAGTAAGAAGTAGTTATCATTACTCTCATAGTACAGATGAGAAAATGAAAATTCAGAAAAACTATGTTATCTGCGCAAGGTCATACAGCTGGGATATGACAGAGACTGGGAAGTCTGACTTTAAGTGTCCATTCCTCAAGACCCCTTTCATACCCAGCTCAAAGGCCCTGATTTAACAGCCTTTCCAACCCTTCTTGGTTAGTTCAGAGGAGACTCAAGAGACTGGGCTCCTGGTTCTTCGGCTCTGTAAGGGAAACTGTATTCTGTGTGCCATCAAAAGGGAAGCTCCAGCCCTAACTCCTCACAACCAGACTTATACACCCACCTGATCATCTCTTTACCCTTTGCCCCTACTGCTCTCAACTTCCTGGCATCAACTTCACAACTCAAGACCTTGGTTAACATGTATCCTCCCAACAGCATATTCTCAGGTTCTCATCCAGCAAGGCTGCCTCAGGTGGTCTTGGATAATACCTGTTTCCACTCAATCCCCAGGCACCTTCTCCACAGGTACCACCCAAAGGGAAGGTGGTACTCACCCTCCAATGGTTCAGCCCTCAGAACTGGGTTGGATGTTGATTTCAGGTGTCTGAAGTTTTGTCTTACAGTTTTGGTGGAGTAAGTCAATTTGGTCTGTGCCTCTAAGGCAGAAGTCTGGATACAGCAGGGAAGAAGATTCTAGAAGAAAAGAAGACTTTTCAGTAGTCAGAAGGGCTTGAATATGAAGTTGGCTTCCTCAGGAGGAAGTAAGCTCCCTGCTCCTGGAAGTGTGCACATAGAAACAGAATGATCTTTTGGCAAGAATGCACAAAGGGGATTTGGCACTCAGCTGGAGCTTATAGTGGCTGCCCCTTGAGGAAACACTACATCACAAAGTCTGTCCTGCTTGGGACCACGTCAAAGGTTTTCTTGCACTTGCTCCTGGCCTGAAGCCACATCTAAGTGTGCTCCCGAGTCTCTTTCTATTTTGTACTAGTTATTTCTGTATAAATTTCCTCTAGGCCACTCTCCTTCTTAGATTCAAGGGCTGCTGTCTCTGGCCGGCTGTGGAGGGGGGAGAGCACCCAACAGCGCAGCCTGCAAGCCGGGAGGACGTGGCCTGTAGCTGAATGCTTCACTCCGGCTGCTAATCTCATCCAGATGTTCTCTACTGGCTGCAGTGCGGACCTGGCTCCTGGTCAACAGGATGTACTGCTCCTCAATTTTGGTTCTTCTCCTCCAAGTAAAAGCGTCATCTGTCAAGCAAATGAATATGAACTCAGCCCTGAAACTAAACTAAAGCTTCCTGCTTTTCACAAAGGCCATGTGTGGCAAGGAGAGAGCCTCAGGACCTGAGATCAAGATTCTCACCTCTGCATTTTCTCCCTGTGCGACCTTTGCCGATTGTTGTTGTTGTTGTTATTTGCCGTCGAGTCGGCCCCGACTCATAGTGACCCCTCCTTGGGTTTCCGAGGCAGTATCACTACGGAAGTAGGATTGCCCAACCTTCCTTCCGAGGAGTGGCTGGTGGGTTTGAACCGCCAGCCTTCTGGTTAGCAGTCAAGTGCCTTACGCACTATGCTACCAGAGCTCCCAATTACTAGCTCTTATTGAGTCCCAGCTTCTCTGTCAGCTAAAAAAGCTAAACCCAACCAGTTGCCATGGAGTCAGTTCCAATACATGTCGATCTCACATGTTTCAGAGTGGGACTGATCTATAGGGTTTTCTTGGCTGTAATCTTTATGACCTAGGAGCCCTGGTGGTACAGTGGTTAAGTTTTCCTTTTGGCTGCTAATCAAAAGTTCGGTGACTGAAACCCACCGGCTGCCCCATGGAAGAAAGATGAGGCAGCCTGCTTCTGTAAAAATTTATAGCCTTGGCAACCCTATGGAGCAGCTCTACCCTCCTGTAGGGTCACTGAGTTAGAATCAACTCAGCAACAGTGGTTTGTTTGTTTGTTTTTAATCTTTATCAAAACAGATTGCTAGGCCTTTCTTCTGAGGTGCCTCTAAGTGGACTCGAACCACCAGCCTTTCAGTTAATAGCTGAGCACTTCACTGTTTGGTGGTGTAGTGCCTAAGGCATTTGACTGCTAACCAGAAGGCTGGCAGTTCAAACCCACCAGCCACTCCTTGGAAGGAAGGTGGGGCTATCTACTTCCATAGTGATACTGCCTCGGAAACCCAAGGAGGGGTCACTATGAGTTGAAATTGACTTGGCAGCAGTGAGTTTGGTTTTGTCACCATTTGTACCACACAGAGACTCCTCCTCATAAGTCAAGGGAAGGTTAAATCTAATGTAGGGCTTCTTCAACTATTGCCTCTTCCAGGGGTCTTGTTTAAGTGCAAATTCTAATTCAGCAAGCCTGGGAGGGGACTCAGAGTCTGCATGTCTAACAAGCTCCCAGGAGCTGGCCATGCTTCTTGCACTGGTATCAAGAACTTTGTGTAGCAAGGTGATGATGTACAGATGCAGGTACTTTAGTGTAGGGATTAAGACTTCAGGCTCTGGAAGCAGTGCCTGGATTGGAATCTCATTGCATCTCTTTACTGGCCATTTAATCTTGGAAAATCTAATTAAATTTACCATGCCTCAGTTTCCCCATTTATAAAATGGAGATAATTATAGTAACTGCCTTATGAGGTTGTTGTCAAAATTAAGTGACTTAACACTGGTAAAGTGTTTAGAACAGTACTCAACATACAGGTTTTTTGTTTTGTTTTTTTAACATGAAAAGATATAGAAAAGCACTTAACCTTTTTTCTACCACATAATAGCTACTCAATGTATGTTTGTAAGGTCTAAAAACAAGATGTGAGTAAAAAGGTGAATGTTGTTAGGTGTGTTGAGTCGATTTTCAACTCATAGCAACCCCATATGATGGAGTACAACTGTTTCACAGGGCTTTCTAGTAACCTCTACAGGTGCAGATTCCCAGGTCTTTCTCCTGAAAACCACTGGGTGGGTTCAAACAGCCAACTTTTTGGTTAGCAGCTGAGCATTTAATCTTTGTGCCAGTAGGGCTCCTGAAACAGTGAACAGCTGAGTAAAATTTTTTGATCTGACTTTAGAGAAAAATAGTTTTAAATTATATGATTCCAGGCATGCAAAGATTTTCATTTTTTCCAGACTGTCATAGTGACTTAGCTAGTGAGAGTTTGAAGGGCTATAGATGGACTCTGGTGGTACAGTGGTTAAGGCATTCTTCTGCTAACCAAAAAAAGGTTAGCCATTTGAACTCACCAGCTGCTATGTGGAAGAAAGATGTGGTAGTCTTCTATAAATATTTGCAGCCTTGGAAACCCTTTAGGACAGTTCTCTGCCCTATAGTGTCACTATGAATAGAAATCGACTTTATGGCAGTGAGTTTTGAGTGAGTTATTGTTGGTTCATGTGGTACTTTTTTTGCATTTAATAGTCAAGTTCCTTCAGGGCAAGGGCAGAGACTCAAAGGCACATAGAGCTACTGACCACTAACCAGCTTTCTTTTCTTTGGTGTTCAGGGATTTTTATGACTGGGATTTGCTCAAATCTACCATGTCCAGTGTTACTATTTTATAGGCTGTATTAGGAGCTCTGGTAGCATAGTGCCTAAGGCACTTGACTGCTGAGCATAAGGCTGGCGGTTCAAACCCACCAGCCACTCCTCGGAAGGAAGGTTGGGCATTCCTACTTCCGTAGTGATACTGCCTCAGAAACCCAAGGAGGGGTCGCTATGAGTCAGGGACGACTCGATGGCAAATAACAACAAGAACAACAACAACATGGGAGGATGGAAGGAGCGCCCTGGCAGCACACACTGGTTAAGTGTTCGGTTGCTGACCAAAAGGTTGGTGGTTTGAGCCCATCATGGCTGAAAGATGTGACAGTCTATCCTGGAAGGAGTACAGCTGGAATGATCCTTGGAAGTGAGAATGGCCAGACTTCATGTCACCTACTTTGGTGATGTTGTCAAAAGGGTCCCTTCCCTGGAGAAGGATATCATGCTCAGTAAAGTAGAGGGTGAGCAAAAAAGGGGAAGACTCTCAGCAAGATAGATTGACACAATGGCTCCAATGATGGGCTCAGGTATATCAACGATTATGAGGCTGGTGTAGAACCAGGCAGTGTTTTATTCTGTTCGCTGTGAGTCAGGGCTAATTTGATGATACCTAATAACAACAAAACAGAAAACCTGGGAGTCCCCAGGTGGTGCAAATAATATGCTCACCGCTGACTGAAAGGTTGGCAGTGGGAGTCCACCAGAGGCATCTCAGAAGAAAGGTCCGGTAATCAACTTTGGAAAAATTAGCAATTGGAAACTCTCTGGAGCACAGTTCGACTCTGACACACATGGGACTGGCATGAGTCAGAATCGACTGAATAACAATTTCATTGCCTTCTTTTGCTTCTCTCATAGTTTGAACCCACGAGCCACTTTCTGGGGAATAGAAAGAAAAGTGGTGAATAGATATATAGCTATAGGGATGGTCTTCAGTTCAGGGCATGAAAAGAAATAAGGTTGGTGGATATATGGTCTTGGTCTTGGAACCCTCTGAGTTCCATACCCTGCCCAGGAGCACTGAAATCCCATTGGCTCCCATGATGTCTTTACCTGTGTCTCTGAGACCCAGTGGGGAGACCCTCAGAGACTCGGGGGCCTTGGAGGGGCTATCCACTGCCAGGCCCTCTGCAGCTCTGCATCCCCAGAGCCGAACCACAGTTAGTCCTGGTACTGCCCACCTTCCCTTCTCCTCTCTCCCTCCCCCAGCCCCAAACATCCCTGCATACTCCTAGGATTCCTGCACCCTAGGTTGCAGTTCACAATAGGGTCACTGAGCTTCTACCACGTGTGGGTCTTGAGAAGGAACATCTTAAGGGTAAGAGTTAAGCTTGTGACAAGGGAGGAGGTACTGAACTGAACTAGTGGAAGGCAGCTGATAGAGGAGGTTGGCAGTATCTCAGCTGCTGTCCCTGCCTTGGAAGATGGGCTGCAAGATATTTATTGGAAGAGGACTGGTTGGTTTTCCCCTGAGACTCATGAGACCCTGAGTTGCTAGAGAGCCAATTTCAACATAGACCCATGCTTCAAGGTTCTCTAGGCCATTTGGACTTCACTGCAGCTTCAGGGGTGGGAAGCATATAAGAAATATCACAGATGAGACCTCCAAGCATGGTCAGTGTCCTCAGTTCACAATCAGGGCAACAAGAATGGGACCTGGGTCCTAAACCCAGGAATTCTCACTCCTAAGCCCAGCCCACAGCCCCTCCTGCTGCCATGTGAATGACTGCCCCAGCTTTACCTGTAGCATACAGATCTCCTCAGCTCCAATTTGGTCCCTCAATCAATTTCACTATTTGGCTCTGATTTTCTGATGACTGTAGTTGCCCTTTTCTAGTGCTTTAGATAATACTCAGACAGAACCAAACTTCTAATTTGCCCTGGACCACATTTTTGTGAGTCACAGATGGAAGTTGTCTTCATACATATGTTGATGAAGCACTGGGATGACTGGCCAGGTGTGCCTATATGTTCTTTTCATCCAGTGGCAGCCTTTTGCTGAGTGCTGTCTATGCCAGGCCTGGAACCAGGCACCTGGGGTGGAGAGGTAAATGTGATGGAGTCCTGACCTCAAGTTATTCCCAACTGGGTAGTTATTATGGGAACACAAATAGGTCATTTGATCAGACTGAGAGAGGAGTCATCAAACTTCTGTGAAGGGATAGATCTCAGATATAGTTTACACTGGTGATATAGTGGTTAAGGCACTTAGCTGCTCACTAAAAGGTACTGTGGTTTGAACCCACCAGCCACTCCATGGAAGAAAGGTGAGGCAGTCTGCTTTCACAGAGGTTTATAGCTTTGGAAACCCAATGAGGATCACTATAAGTCAGAATCAATTAGATGGCAGTGAGTTTTTTTTGCTGAGTAATTTGGAAACACAAAGGAAAGGTGATTAATTATCCCTGGGATGGGGATAAGAGGATGAAAAGACTTCTGGGGACTGAAACATGAGCAAACAGCAATATGTTCAATAGGAAGAAATTGAGGAAAGAAAGACAAAGGAAAGATTCCATGCCCAGAAAATAGCTGAAGGAAAGTCAGCATGAAATTGCAAGGTTTGTTCAGAGAACACAAAATAATCTCATTTGAATGGCAGCAGAGGAGGGGAGAAATGGGAAATGAGGCTGCTATCATGGATTGTGTCCCAAAAATTGTGTATTGTAAATCCTAACCCCTATACACTTGGAAAAGAGCTCTGGTGGCACAGTCCCTAAAGCCTTTGACTGCTAACCAGAAGGCTGGTTGTTGAAAACTACCAGCTACTCAACAGAAGGAAGACAGGGCAATCTATTTCCATAAAGATTTACCACCTTGGAAACCCAATGGGGGTCACTATGAGTCTTAATTGACTCAACGGCAGTGGATTTGGTTTGGTTTGGACATACACGTGGATGTACTCCCATCTGGAAACAGGATTTTCTTTGTTACGTGAGTGAGTCTATCTCAGTGTAAGGTGTGTCTTAAGCCAACTGTTTTTGAGATATAAAAGGAACCATTTAGGTGCAGAAGCACAGATGGGAAAATAGTGTCACATCACATGAAGATCACCAAAGAACTAAGGAATAAGCTGAGAAGAGACAAAGACCTTCCCCCAGAACCAAACCAGAAAAAGCCCTTCCCTATAGGCAGTGCCCTGAATTTAGACTTTTGCCTCCTAAACTGTGAGAAAATAAAGTTCAGTTTGTTAAAGCCACTCAGTTGTGATATTTCTGTTATGACAGCACTAAGAAACTAATACAGCTGGCAACTCGAGTTGGAGCCAGATTATAAAGCCCTTGGAGAGCCAGGATAAGCAGTTTGGAGTTTATTTGATAGGCAACAGGAGCCACTGTTGATTCATGAGTTGTCTGTGGGGAAGTGTTGATGACAGGATTAGACGATGCTTTTGATCATCTGAATGTCTCTGGTGAACTTTCCATTCAACACTCATTTTTCTGCATGGGAACATGGTAGAGTGAAAAAGTGCTGGCTGGGGTCTGAAGCTAGAGACTTACACAGTGTTCTGCCACTTTCTAGATTTGAGGAGCAAGTCAGCACACCTCTCTGCTCTGTAGGATATAATTGTCAACGCCTGCCTCCCTGTCTTGCTGTGAGAATTATACAGAAGAGTGTGGCAAGACTTTGTAACCACTCATCTGGAGATAAGCATCATAAATCTACTCATTCATTGAACATCACCATTCATTGAACACTTTTCTATTTATTTATTGAACACCTATTGTTTACTTCCATCATCTGCCTGTCAGTTTATCATACTATGGTTACTTGTATGTTGCTATGATGCTGGAAGCTAAGTCACCAGTTTTCCAAATACCTGCTAGGTCACCCAGGTTTCAGTGGAACTTCCAGATTAAGACAGACTAGGAAGAAGGGCCTGGAAACCTACTTCTAAATATTTACCAGTGAAAACCAGATGTATCAAGAAAACGCTGTTCAACTCTCTTCCTTTGGATACATCATCAGGAGGGATTAATCACTGGAGGAGGATATCATGTTGATGAAGTAGGGAGCTAGCAAGGGTGAGGGAGACCCTCAATGAGACAGATTGGCACAATAGCAATTGTGAGGATGATGCAGGACTGAGCAACGTTTCACTCTGTTGTACATAAGATCTCCAGAGTGGACTGGATGGTAGCCAACAACAGCAGCAACATTGTTTACTTATTGAGCATGAAGCACCATGCTAAGCGTTTTGCACATATTATCTTATTTAAACCTCCAAACAATCCAAGCAGACAGTTATTATTATCCCATTTTACAGACAAAGAGACTGATAGAGGAAGCATTCCCATCGAGGAAATGCCTACTATGTGCAAGCTGTCCTTCCCTGGACAGAAAGGCAGTGTTTTCTGGGGGAAAGCCCATGGTTTTAGGACATACAAATCTTGTTCTTCTCTCAGTCATTCATTTACCATTTGATTTAGAAGGACAAACTCTCTGAGGCTGAATTTCCCTAGCTGTCAAGGGGAAAAATTAAGTCTACCTTTCAAGATGCTTGAAAATTAGAGAACTAGTGCTAGTGCATGTAAAGAGCATGAAGCAGTGCCTGGCAGGTAGTAGATGTTCAGTGAAAGAATACACATACAACAATCTCAGATTATGAGCTCAGCTGTAGAAGTTTTGGAAGCTCTCATGCTCCTTTCCAGAAGTTTATGTTCAGGAAGGGATCTTCGGCTGACCCTGGGACCAGGGAAGAAGTTCTCACTTCCATGTGGTTACAATTGGCCCTTTGAGGGGCCATCACTAGAAGGGACAGAGTCTGCTTCCCCCCTTTCCACGCCAAGTGGTCCAATTAGAGCCAGCCACCAGAATGAGGTATGCAGGGGCAGAGGCCGGGCATTGATGGATAACCTTATCCAGGGACTCACACACAGGGCTATTTTGGGGCCTCCTGCCTGGGAGGCGGCCTCCTCAGGGCACTGGGGCCACTGACCCGGAAACAAATTAAAGGCACATCTGTTGGGAGGCCATTTCCAGCAGTGGCTCCAAACAGCCGCCTGCATTCTCAGAACAAGGGGGCTGTGTGTGCATGAGCCAGGCATATACTGTCCATGCCGAGAAGGAGGGTCCACAGCCTCTGGCCAGGAAGGGGAAGCCATGGGGATGTGGTTCAAACAGAAAGGAAGGGCCATTGCTGAGCAAAGAGAGTCTCAAAGAGAGATTTGTTATTCAAGGTCTCAAGTGACTTAGGGCACAAGATATTGTGATACAGAATGATGAGGATTTTCCAATACTCAGATCATGAAATCAGCAGTCTCTGCTGGAGAGAAGCAGAGGGATCAGCTTTCTCCTCCAGCTCCCTATTGACAGCTCCCTATTGACAGCTCCCTTCTTATGATCACCAGATGGGCCACATTGGCCCACATACTGCCAGGACCAGGAACTCACTGCATCTAAAGTAAGCCATAAGGCTACTTGACATTTGGAATTGCTAACTGACAGTACCAATCAACCTTGTTGGGGAACTCTGGTGGCATAGCATCTAAGGCACTAGAATGCTAACCAGAAGGCTGGTAGTTCAAACCCACCAGCCACTCCACGGAAGGAAGTTTGGGCAATACTGCCTCAGAAACCCAAGGAGGAGGGGTCACTATGAGTTGGGTCTGACTCAAGGCACATAGCAACAGCAACAACATGCCTAAATTATCCCTGCTTTTCCTTTAAAGGCCAGCATAAATATCAACTTCTTTGTGGAACCTTCCATGATTGATCTGCTCCCTCCCACCAGGGGAAAATGAAATGACAGACACATTAGAAGAGATAGAAATTCTGAAGTCCAGGTCAGACCACTACATTTTGGAGAAATGTGGAAGCGGGTAAGAATTTCTCCAAGAAGAAATATATGGAAAATGTCTGATTTTGTTGTCCATCTGTTGAATATGAAAACCAAGCAGAGTATGAAAGTCTTCATTGACTGTGTTCGCTGGTCCATTTGTTAAACAAATATGTTCACCCAGTTCTTACTCTGGGCCAGGCTTTGTGTGAGCAGCTGGGGAATCAGACATAAATCGTCTAAGTACCTGCCCTCTAGGGGCTCACAGTCTGGTGGAGAAGGCACATAAATCCACAGAAAAGGTGTATGATTGTGATAACAGGGTGAAAAATTGAGCTTTGAAGACAGGCTGCATGACCTTAGGAAAGTTGTTTGACCTACGGGTACCCCAGTGGCATCCTATGTAAAATAGGGATAATAATAATAGATTAAAAGGGTTATTATTTGTAAAAGCACTTAGAATAGTGTCTGGCACACAGAACATGCTATATGAGGTTTTGTTATACAAAAGAATAAATAATACAATGTACATTAATGATGCAGAGAAGACCTGCTTCTTCCCATCCTGAACAGAGCTGTGTTGTGCAGCATTACACACAGAGGCCTTACTAGTAGATGCCATCTCAGTTGAATCTCATTTATTTATCTGTTCCTTAGATAGACTGGGCACTTGCTGTATTTTGGGCACTGTATTAGATCCTTGGTATGCATGATCCTCAGTCAGCTCCCACCCTCCACATGAGAAAGAGCTCTGGTGGTGCAGTGATTAAAGCATTTGGCTGCTAACCAAAAGGTCAGTGAATGGAACTCACCAGCCCCTCCATGGGAGAAAGATGAATGAGTCTGCTTCCGTAAAGATTTATAGCTTTGCAAACACCCTATGGGACAGTTTTACTGTGCTATAGGGTTGCTGTGAGTCAGAATTGACTCAATGGCAGTGGCTTGGGTTGGGTTCCACATAAGGAAACGGATTCAGCAAGAATAAATAACTTGGCCAAAGTCACACAACAGGTCAGGGACAGAGTCAGGCTACAAACCCAAACAATTTGCCATTGGCCATTTTTTTTCTTTTTTTGCTTTGCTGCTTTCCTATGTATGATCTGCAGCAAGTTACTTAATGTTTCTATGTATTAGTTTTCTCTCTGAGGATCATGATGGTACCTACCTCAAGGTGAGACTTCAATGAGTTAATGCATCCAGTGAACTTAAAACAACAATAGGCACTCTGGAAAGTCATCATATTATTACCAAACTCCCAATCCTACTTCTAACCACCAGCACCTTGCCCTATGGCCTTAGAAGCCCATAGCCTTGAGGCCAGTGACTGGATGGATGGTTCTTGCTCTTGGGAAGCCTTGTGCCTGTCACTACGATGGTGGAGAATGTGTACACGTGCACGTATGTACACGTGCAAGAGTGTGCGACTGAGTGTGTTGTGAGTGCATGTGCCTGTGCATATTTTTGGGATGGGGACGGGGCTTCTGTTCTCTCAGAGTCTGAAAGTTTACTTCCTCAAAGGCTAATGAGCCTCTGAAAGTGATTATGCAGAAGACAGAAAGGTTAAGCCAACATCTTTTTATCTGAAGAAATCATATCAAGCTTAATGTCTTAACCCATTTCCTGACTGCCCTTACCATCTCCTTTGAAGTGTTTTGTTTCCTGGTATGGTGGAGATTCCAACCCAAGTCCCTAAACATCTAGGTAAGATGAGGGACTGACAGACAGACACCTTGTGCCTCTTTCATCATTAGTTCTTTCTCTTGCATTTGGAAAGACTTGGGCAGGGTTCTAAAAGCTCTGTGTCCAAGCCCTGAGACCATCCACTTCTCTCATCTGTTTCCTCAGGAACTAAGGCTTCTCCATGTTTCTGCTAAAACTATTCTTTTTGCTTGAAGTGTCCTTCCTAGCTTCCTTACCTGGAACATTCCTGATCCTCCACTAAAACCTCTGGAAGCCACTCCCACATCTGCTACCTGGCACTTCTTCCTCTGAGTTAATGTAGTCCCCACAGAACTCAAGTTTATCTCCTTCACCTATTGGCAAGCTCCAGGAGGTTGCTCCTTCCTGTTTCAATGAATGCATGGATGATATGGAATGAATTTGGCTTGAGATCCCCTTCAATCCAATCTCCCATGCTCAGAGGCAAAAATCTCAGTCTCCACAACCCCAGCCCATAGCCTTCTTCCTCATAGCTTCTCGTAAAAACAAGTATGCTAATGTCCCCATGTGTCCCAAGAGGCTCAGATGTGATAAACCCTATTCCTCGTTTTGACCTACTGAGTGAGGTCCCTATAGTCAGCCCCCCTTCCTATTCTCTGGGCCATCCCTAGCCCAAGAGGAAGAAACAGGTTAGGAGGAGTCTCAACCCATGATCCCTCACTCCCAGAGCAGAAGAGATCTCTGGGGAGCTCTGAGGCTGTCAGAAAAGGCAAGGGGTACACAGACATTTAAAGCAGCTCTGCTCCAGAAGTCGTGTATTTTGTATGAGATTGCTGAAACCCAGAGAATGGAGTGTTCTGCCCCCAGCATTTTAAAGGAGGCACCCTCACTCCCTAGTGTGAGAACTGCCATATCCAACAGCGACGACACAACTTTGCTTGCTGAAATTGAAGATGGCTTGAAGTACTTACTGATAAAGATTGAAGAATACAGTCTGCAGTATGGATTACATCTCAATGTAAAGAAAACAAAAATCCTCACAACTAGACCTATAAGCAGCATCAGGCAAATGGAGAAAAGATTGAAATTGTCAAAGAAAATGTCAAAAAGACTTTACATTGCTTGGTTCTACAATAGACGCCAATGGAAGCAGCAGTCAGGACATCAGATGACGTATAGCACTGGGCAAATCAGCTGCAAAGGACCTTTTTCAAGTGCTGAAGAGCAAAGATGTCTCCTTGAGGACTAGGGTGCGCCTGACACGTTGTTGTTGTTGTTATTTGCCATCGAGTCGGCCCCGACTCCTAGCGACCCCTCCTTGGGTTTCCGTGTTTCCACGGTAGTTATCACTACAGAAGTAGGGTTGCCCAACCTTCCTTCGGAGGAGTGGCTGGTGGGTTTGAACTGCCAGCCTCCTAGTTAGCAGTCAAGTGCCTTAGGCACTATGCTACCAGAGCGCCTGACACAAGCCATGGTATTTTTGATCGCTTTATATGCATGTGAGAGCTGGCCAATGAATAGGAAGGACAAAAGAAGAGTTAATGCTTTTGAGCTGTGGTGTTGGCAAAGAATGCTGAAAGTACCGTGTACTGCTAAGAGAACTAACAGGTCTGTCCTGGAGGAAGTGCAGCCAGAATGCTCCTTGGAGGTGAGAATGGCCAGACTTCATCTTACACACTTTGTTCATGTTGTCAGAAGGGACTATTCCCTGTACAAAGATGTCATGCTTGCTGAAGTGGAGGGTGGGCAAAAGAGGGGAAGTCCCTCAATGAGATGGATTGACACAGTGGCAGTGGCAATGGGCTCAAGTACAGCAAGAACCATGGAGCAGGTTCAGGACTGGGAGGTGTTTCATTCTGCTGTGCATAGGGTCACTATGAGTTGGAGACAACTCGACGGCACCTAACAACAACAACAACAACTTAGAGTGAGTCCATAACTCATAAACATAATAATAAAAGGTGATTGTAAAGCTTAAAAGACAGGACAATAGTCAACAACTGTCCCTCTCAGTTGTCCAGCACTTTACTGTTCCCATGCTCTTTCACACCAGATGTTTCCAAGGAGCCTGGTCGGACGGGTCACCCTGAGGAATGATCTTAGGGATCTCTAAGTGAATGGCCTTGGATCCTAAATGCATGGCCACCTCACTGCAGCATTCAGGGAAATGAGGCACTGAGAAATATGCTTCTTAAATGATATAGATATCGTATGTCTAGAATACTAGAATAAAATAGTTTCATTTGCACCAAGTAAGGATTGTCAAGGGAAGCCACTACTCAGATGCTGGAAAGTGTATTCACTGCACATCCACAGCCCAGGAAGAAATCTCTACAAAGGCCTAAGGTAGCTAGGGAAGCAGACTGAGACAGACCTCTCTTAGCCCCAGGTGTAGCTAATGAGTTATTTGATCTATAGGATAGTTTATTGATCTCAGGCAGTATTGGTCAGTGACTGTAGAAATGTGAAGATGAAAAATCTTCCCATTCAGGCAGGTAAATATCATCTTGACAACTCTCAGGAACAGAGAAGGGAAGGACTCATTGCACACTCCAGCTTTTCTCACAACATTCCTGGCACTGTCCCAAACAGAGCACACTGTTTTAGGTTTTGCTCTGAAATGCTTCCTTCTTCAGGAAGCTTCTCTGTACCCTGTCCAGTCTCTGCTTCCATGATACCTGGGTTCCTGCTCTCATGGCACTGCTGTCAGTACTGTGTTTGTCTGCCCAAGAGACCTTGGAACCTCCTCCGGAGCTTCCCAAAGGACAGAGCTGTGGACAGTGCTCTTTCTTTCATCTTTTCTTAGAATATAGACCATTGGATCTGACAGGAACTTTCCAGATCACAGAATCATCCCTTTCATTTTGCAGAGAAAACCCAGAGAAGTAAGGAGACTTGCCTACATTCATACAAGGAGTCAATCACAGTATAAAGAACCCAAAGAACTGATTTTGAATACCATTCTCTGACCACTATACCAATTACCTTTCCTGGCCAAAAAAAATAAAGGTGAAAATAAGTTGGAGTTTGATGTGAGAAGCAGTTATAGCTCAGTGTGTGTGTGCTTGTGTGTATGTGTGATTGTGCGTATACATGCTCTCACTAAGTAGGGTAGAAGTGAGGTAAAGCAATTACATCCAAATCAACAAAATTGTTAGGACATACACACTAATTATTCTTTCTATCCCAAAATGTTTGAGCAGGAGAATATGCTTTCCCAGGTGGACCCCAGACCCCCAGCTAAGATGTATATGCATAGACAAACGATCAGGACAAACTACTGGAAAATTGTACACAATACACTGGTAACACAAATAAAGGATGATGCAATTAATTGCCTGGCAGGACTAGGTGATAAAGATAGTGTTCCTGAGATCATGGTGTTTGACCTGACTCTTGAAGGATGAATGGGAGATTCCTGGGCAGCAGAGCATGGGAGATGGTTGTTCTGTGCTGAGGAGGCTCTGGGAGAGTGTGTCTTGTTCAGGTCAGTCTGTATGATTGGCATATAGGAGAGAGATGAAAAACAAGGCTTGGTCCCCAAATCTTCCCTGAAGTCAGGGCCTGGGAAGAAACTACATCATCCCTACATTTAAGACTCAAAAGCTCAAAAGGACCTTAACTTCATGTACTTCAACTACCCATCACCCACCTCCTCAAAAAAAAAAAAAAAAAAAAAAAACCTAAAAAAACAACCTGTTGTCAACCATGTAACTGATTCTTAAATGTCCTGTGTCATATCTATACTAACTCCTTGATCAACTCAAGTATGCCCAGCCCATCTGTGCCCAGCTCACAACCTCTCAAAGCAACATTTTCAGTCTTTAAATTCAAGTATATTTCTGAATATTGAATTGGGATCTCATAACAACATCTATGCATCTTTTGTAGGCAGTGGGGAGGGCAGCAGGGGATGAATTTCTCAGAGCTAAACACAATGTTAGCTCTCAATATAGGAAAAAGTAGGAATGTTTACTCATTGCTGTTGAGTGGGACCCAACTTACAGCGACCCTTCCTTGGGTTTCTGAGGCAGTATCACGACGGAAGTAGATTCCCCAACCTTCCTTCTGAGGAGCAGAGGATGGCAAAAGCTGTGTTAGAATTGAACCATCATGGACTAGCAGTGAAGAGACTTGGGATATGGCTTCCCCTTCCTCTAACTAGCTTATGTCTGTCACTCTCTAAGCTTTAGTTTTCTTATCTGAAAATATGGTGTTAATTTATTCCGCCTTTCATAGGGCTGTTAGAGTGAGTGAATAAACCCTTGGGTGGGAAAGCACTTTGAAAAGTAAGAAGTACTCTTTAAATGGAAAGTGTTATTATTAATCGTGATGGTTATTATTAGTAGTAGACATGACTGTGGATATAATAGTAACTGTCTGGTAGCATAGTGGATAAGGCATTTGGCTGCTAACCAGAATGTCAGTGGTTCAAACCCACTAGCCGCTCTGTGGAAGGAAGATGGGGTGACATACTTCCATAAAGATTTACAACCTTGGAAACCCAGTGGGGGTTGCTATGAGTTGGAATTGACTCAATGGCAATGAGTTTGGTTTTTGGTTTTGGTTATCTACTGGAAAGTTGCTATCTAAGTCCTTGGAGGAACTTACAATACAAATTAAGTTAGACATTCAAACCATCAGGGACAGGAAGTACATGACGGCTCAGCCCTGGGAGGATTTTTCTGACAAAGCTGACCTTCAAAGGAACACACTTGGTGTACTGAGTGTCCCATCAATGGTGTTATCCAAGTAGTCTCTGGGTGACCCTTTGTCTCTGATGATACAGAATGGATTCCTGTCCTAGGAGGAGGAGGTTTAGCTGGTTGGAGCATTAACTGGAAAGTTTCAGAACACTACCTACCCTAAGGAGTAATTCTAAAATTCTTATCTTGTTGCTTCAATTCCTACCTCTCACTTCCCCTTACTGGAAATGGATGTGACATTTTAATTCTTGCTTGCTGCGGGGCTCCCTGCATCTACACACCCTTCTCTTCCTCCTCTTTCACAGGGCTGTGCATTCCTTTGTCAGGAGTTGAGAAAGGCCCCTGCGACAGCTGGAGCATCAGGGTGGTCAGGGACACCCTCCTCTCTAGGAGTCTGGAGGGGTGGGGAAGATGGAAAAGAAGGCACAGGGCGACCTTCCTCTGTGGTTATCTTCTCCATCTGTAAACAGCGCCCAGCCCCCCACCCCCCAGGGCTGCCTCAGCTTCACACTCAGGGTAACAGGGTGTTTGGATGTTATGAGACCCTCACCCAGTCGCCTTTGTTCTCCTGGCTTAAAGAAGGGACTGCTAAAACCCCAGTTGCCAGATAAGATGACAGGGCAGTCTTTTAGGGTTATGGATGGTACATAAGAGGTGACAGGACAAATTCCTGTGTGCAGAGGGATCTGAGTGCACTACCTTGTGTCCAAAAGTGTATGCAACTCAACTGGTACAAATTTGGTCCTTCAGCTTCCAAAACAAACATTTCTAACTCATGCCAAAAGATTAGAGGAAGACAAAGGGTGACAGGCACTTGTAGGGGGGAGAGAGGGGAGTAGGGGACATTGTCCCACAAAACCAACGTCCAAATACACCTGGAGTGGCTGTTTCCATCTTCAGCTCACTTACCATCAGACTACTCACATCTGATTTCTTTCATATTCATGGTAAAACCTGCCTCTTGTACAGTGTGTGTTAGTTTACAGAGTGCTTTTACTCTATCTTCACAACTTACTGAGCTATAGAATGTAGAGGTAGGGACTGTGGATGACATTATCTGCTCCGCCACTTATTAGTTCTTTGAACCTGGGCTCAACCACTTAACTTCCCTAGGCTTGGTTTCCTTAGCTGGTAAATGGTTATGTTCACAAGGCTGTGGTAGGAAGTCTGTGAGAGAGCATATTGGAAGATACTTGTAAGCTGTTACCTTCCAAATGTGAGTTGTCCTTTAATTTGCTGGAGGATGGCAGCTTGGGGAGAAGGATTTCATCTCCTTTGTTCACTGATGTATTCCAGCACCTAAAATCTCTGTGGAGCATGATAGGTGTACAGCACACTTTTTTTTTTTTCCCCCTGGCCTTAATAGATAATTAATGGGGGGGGGGTGGTGGTTTGAGGGCTCCTTAGGCTCTGCCAGAGTCCCTGGGTGGCATATAACCCATTTGCACTTGACAGCTAGTTGACAGGTTAGCAGTTCAAACCCACCCAGTGGCACCATGGAAGAAAAGCATGGCAACCTGCTCCTGTAAAGATTACAGCCAAGAAAACCCTATGGAGCTCAGTTCTACTCAGTAACACATGGGATCATCAGGAGTTGGAATTGACTCAACAGCAGTGTGTTTTGTTTTCTCGGTTTAGGGCTCTGCCAGAGCTATTGTGGAGGCTATGTTTTGACATAGTAGGAATCAGTTTAAGTGGCTTTTGCTCTGACTTTGAGGAGTGTATACCCCACAGTCTCTCCTGGGCATCTCTGACCACGGATGGAAGGTCAAGTTTTATTCTTTTTAGTGGCTTCTCCCTGGTTCCTGGCCCTGGCCAATTCCATATTCCTGCTCCTATTCAGCACCTCTGAGTCAGAGATGCTGCTTTCTCCAGTCACTGGGTCTGGGCCCACCTTTGTTTCCATATCCCTGCAGACTTGGTCTCAACAAATGGGCCCAAATTTGCACCATCTCAAGAAACAGCTCCCCCTACACACACACACACACACACACACACACACACACACACGCATCCTGAGTGTTCTGCTGTGGCTGGTCTAGACCAGCGCCTGGTTCCTTGAAACTGTCCAGTCTCTGGGTTGGTATTGAGTGTGACTCCAGGCATCACTAGTCCTCATCTCACTTATGAGTTGTCCAGAATTCTGAGGAGCAGTCCCTTTCTTCCCAGAACTCACTCCAGCCCTCAAAAGACCAAAGGAATAGGAAAGGCATGGAGAAAATGATTAAATTTGGGACCAAGCGAAACCATATCTTGGTTTTTGTTTTTGTTTTCAATTTTCTTTATGGAAAGAAACAGTGTTTAAGCACTTGACCGTGGTTCAAACCCATTAGCCACTTCAAGGGAGAAAGATGTTGCAGTCCGCTTCTACATCCTTGAAACCTCTGTGGAGCAGTTTTACTCTGTCCTATAGGGTCACTAGGGAGCTCTGGTGGTGTAGTGCCTAAGGCACTTGACTGCCAACCAGAAGACTAGGGGTTCAAACCCACCAACCACTCCTCACAAGGAAGGTTGGGCAATCTACTTCCATAGTGATGCTGCCTCGGCAACCCAAGGAGGGGTCACTATGAGTCAGATCTGACTCGACAGCAGTGAGTTTGATTTTTTTGTATAGAGTCACTCTGAGTTGGAATTGACTTGATGGCAATGAGCTTGGTTTGAAAATGTGCGTAGCAAAGTATAAACTAATTCAACAATTTTTACACACACAATTCAGTGATATAGAGTACATTCTTCATGTTGTGCAACTGCTCTCACTCTCCTTTTCTGAATTGTTCCTCCCCATTAACATAAACTCACTGCCTCCCAAATATCTTATCTAACCCTTCAAGTTGCTCTTGTCAGTTTGATCCCACATAGATAGTTCTCTAAAAGAGTATAATGCTCAAGGCAGACATTTTTTTACTGATACCATTTCTTTTTTATTTTCTTCAACATTGAGCAATCTCCTTCCAGCACTTTATATTTTACAAGAATCTTGCTCTCTTTCAGATTTTAACTTGTTTTTCAGATAAAATTAGGCATTTGAGTCAATGGGGAGTTGATTGCTCTAAGGCAAATGCCACAGTATAGAATGTGACCACATTTCTGATATGCTTTGGTTTGCCTACAATTGTGCATCCTCTGCCAAGCACTGGGGCTAGAAGCCTGACCCCGGAGCTCAGCTGGCTTGCTGGTGGCCTGCCACCCTGGAGGAACTGAGGAGGGGCTGGTTAGCAGGCCTGTCAGCCTGACTGCCCAATCACAGGCCCAAAGGCTGAGGCAGACAGAGGCCTCTGAAGCAGTGTCTGCAGGGCTGGGTCAGCCTGATGCATTATGTAACAGAAAATAGGCTGTGACAGAGAACAATAAACACTGGGCCCCAGAGAGGGATTTTCTGGCAACTGTTCTGTTGGTGGGGAAATGCCTCTTCACCCATTTTCTTTCTCCCATTGATGCACCCACACAAAGTGAAACTCCTATTTTGCAAAGTGCCCACAGTTATGCCCTGCTCCTGTTCTCCCACCACTCCCACCATCTCTCATCAATTCTATTGCAAGAGCCTCTGACTTACTCTCCCTGGCCAAATCCAGCCTGCACATCACAATGGTTCATCTTTCTAAAGCACATTTTTTGACTGTAGCCACCCCTTCTTCATAGTCTTTAATGGTTCCACTTTGCCTGAGGATAAGCACTAGCTGTCTAGGCTGGGAATTCAAGGCTTTACTTATTTCCCAAGTCACTTCCTTCACCATAGGCTCCACCTCACCAATCAACTCAGCATTCCCCAAGACACTTTCCCCTTCCTCACCTCCACTCCTTTGCTTGTGTGTTCTTGTTGCCTGAAATGACCATCCCCGCAAGCTCTTCCTCATCTATAAATCTTTTACATTTTTCAAGTTCTAACTGGCAACTCTCCATGGCACTTGTCTTAACTCCCTCAAAGTGCTTGATTATTTCTTCCTTCAAAGCATATTCTTCTCACCTTCATTTTGTGGTTGGGTTTATATATTCATCTTCCCATGTGACTGCTAGCTGCTTGAGAAAAAGATTGAGACGTATTCATTGCTGTGTATGACCCCTGCTCTGGAAGAGCTCAGAGCAAGCAGGAGAGGCAGACATTTAAACAAATGCCTGCAGTAAAGCCTTTAAGGTCCGCAACAGAACTACACACGATATATTTGTTTAAATGTCTAGGTCATGGGTGCCTTGTGGGCAAAGAAACAGAGAGAGGAAATGGCTAGAATATACAAGGAGCTATAAGCAGTTAGTTGGGTACTGCTAGAATGTTTGTGGTGGAGAGGAAAAGGGTAGACCGCTTTGTATGCTATGCCCAGAATAGGCCATAAGCTTGTAGGCGATGAAACCCTTTGAAAAAAAATTTTAATTATAAACCATAATCTATAAACTAAATTAATATCAATAAATACCACAAACCCTCACTTATCAGAGTTTAAATGTCTATTAATCTAAAATAGCCAAAGTAGCACCAAATCCAAAGAACAATGGGTGAGAAAATATTTAGAAAAAAAAAGTGATGGGAGACAAGGTAAATTGTGCTTAACTACATACACCTTAGTCAGTCCAAATAGCTACCAAAATTCTATTAATTGAAAGAACATTATGAAAACGAGAAGGTGGGAACCACCAGCTCATATGACTGGTAACATCTAAGATTTTTGCTACCAAAATAGCACCAAAACTAAAGAATAATGAAGAACAAAGGATTAAGAAAGACCAGAAGAATTCAGGGCCTATTCCAATGGATTATTTTGCTGGCCAGAGGGAAGGGGGCACGCAAAAGATGTTGAATTCTCTACTCTAGGAAAACTGAGGGGATAGGGGAAGGGATATGAGAGAAAGGAGAGACAGAGTGAGGACCAAAGGGCAGGACAGAATGAAGGGATGGGCTGAGATTCATCAATAACTGGAATTAAAATCAATTGATGGGCTAGTGGCAAATAAGGTATATATTTTCACACTTTGCCTCATTCTAAAAGGCATTTGATGTGGTATTGAGAAACATTTTTTAAAAAAGAAAGAAAATTAACAACAAATAAGAAGAATAGTTAATAACAAAGTTGAAGCATCAACAGCAAGTTTCAAAATAGCTAAGCAAAGAAAACTGCTAGGAAGTAGAAGAGAAACCAACACATCACAGTTAACTCACCATTGTCTCTGCCTGCTCAAGTACACAAATGTGAAAAAGTGTAATTTGCAAGGGAAAATCAATAGGCACACAGGAAATTCTGTGTATTTCAAGTCTCATCCCAAATCTCTGATTAGACCAGTCCTCAGAAACGTCTCCTTCCGCTAACCAAATGACCACTATCATTTGGTAGCACACTGATTACTCTAAGGGTTTCACATTTGTTTTGGCTCCCTGCCTGAGTGAAAATGCTATGTTAGTCAATCTCTTTAACCCTCTCACCCACACACCAAAGTGCCTAGTATAGAGCCAATTCTGACTCACAGTGACCCCATATGACAGTGGAACTACCCCACAGTGTTCTCTTAACTATAATCTTTACAGAACCAGACACCAGATCTTTTTCCTGTGAAGTTGCTATAGTAAAATCTTGCTGATAGATGCACAGATTTCAGTAAGTGGAACAAGCAAACACACATTTTTTTTAGCACTCTACCCTCACCAATGCAATACACAATTAAGTTTCTGACTGGAGAGTTGACCAGAAGGGATTGAGCTATCCCTTTCTCTGTATTGTTTACTCAGGTCAGAAAATTAAATAATTGGCCAATAGGATTGGGCAACACTGTGGGCTAGCATGTGCACTCAGGCCCCACCAGCTGCTCAGTAGGGACAGAGCTAGGGGCCTCAGGAAGGCCAAAAGAATTAGTGTGTGATGAAACAACCTTATCTGCAATGTCATCATACAAAAAAGGGAATGTTGAAATGGATGCTTCCCTCAGAAGTTGCACAGATTTTGTGCTCAAAGATTCCAAGGGAACTTCTAATTGGATGAAATTTTTGCACTTGTTTCCCCTGGAGGAAAGTTTCAACCCTAAACTCCTTTCAGTTATATAGACAACCATACAAACTGTTGGTTCCTACCTTGTTTATAGTATGTTTTTATTATTTTATTTATGGCAATGCATTTGAAGAGATTTTACTGCATACATAGTTAGAACACAATTCTATCTCCTATCATGCCTACATCACTGCTTGAAGTGACTACACTGACCTTCTTATATACACATATATACACACCAAGCAACTATTCACATAATCTGGTAAATGGGTAAATGTGTGGTCTTTCCTTATCAATGCTCACATTCTGTATCCCTGTTATTTTTTTTGCTGATAGCAAGGCCTGCACCATTCTACTATTTAGGACCCTTCAGCTCCACAAATTGTCACACCACAGCAGTGCATATCTTCATTTCGGGTCCAAAAGTATTGGTTCACAGCACATAGGTCCCCTGAGACTGTCGGGTTGAGAAACACTGATACATAAAAGCATAAAAGTGGAAATCAGGCATTTTCTAGGGAGCTGAATTGAACCCTGATTCTCAGGGTTCCCTCTTGTGCTGTATTACATCCAAGGGATGCTTTAAAAAAAAAAAAAATTATTGTGATTTGGGTGAAAGTTTACAGAGCAAATTCATTTTCCATACAACAGTTCACAAACACTTTGCCTCATGACATTGACTGCATTTTCCCACAATGCAGCAGCTCTCTTCCCACTTCCTCCCCACAGTTACCTCTTCCCTGTGTTCTTCCTTCCCATGCATTCCTGCCCCCCCGAGCTGTCTCCCTGTGCATACACAGCCCTTCTATGCCTCCTATGATTGATCTCTCCAAGGAGTGTATCTACCTAATGTAAATGTTAGCTCATATGCCTGTCTTTTGTTTGGCCGGAAGCCACAGGCCAGATAAATTGTAAGGTACTGGTCATATGTAAGTTATTATTTTTAACTTCACTGGAAAACAAAAGCTGATAAAATTAATTATTGATGAGTGAGTGGTATTTCTACTGTTTTTAAAATTTTTGTCATATTTTTAAAGTTATAGTAAGATATAATCCACATACCTCACCATTCCCCTATTTAAAGTGCCCTTCGCATGGAGCCCTTTGCATCCATTATCTCATTTTCATCTGCAGTAGCCCCATGAAGTTGGCTGTGTTGGGTTACACTCCTCTTTTACTGTTAAAGACATTGAGATTCAGAATGGTGAAGGACTTACCTCCATAACACAACACAAACCCCATGACTCCCAGTCAGACCCTCTCTCCAGACTGCCCCAGTGCCCCACCCCAGGTTCTCATGAAGCTGCCTTAGTTTTCCCTCTAGACTGATTTGATTAGCCAGTCCTCTCACCTATCTGTACCTTTAGCCCAGGCATAAGGCAGAAGCAGACTTGAGAACAGCCCCTCCAGCTCCCATAGTTCCCTCCTTCCCCTAAAGTCTTTGTTTGGAAAAGTTCTACCTCCTCTCAAGCTGCAGCCTTGCTGACCTGCCTTACAAGCTCATCCAGGAGGCCGTTTCTCTTTATTCCACCTGACAGCATTGCTAACACCTACATCCTGCTCTTTACACTCAGACAACATGCTCACCAGCAACTAGATATGGTGGAGCTGTGGAGAAATGTTAAAACCTGCTTATGATTTAATGTAATTAACATTTGCTTCTGGATCCCAGAAATGATGCAGTGAGGATGTTAGACAAGAGATACCCTAGAGCTTATCTGGCCCTACCTTCTTCTTTTATAGGTGGGAAATCAGAGGCCCAGAGAGGGCACTGCCATCTCCTAGGCCCCCCTGGGTTGGAGGCCAAGTCTGAGTTATGTGGCCCATGCTTGTCATTATGTGCCAGTTCCCTCTCAATAGGTAACATGATCAAGTTAAGAAGGCCAGGGGGAGGCTATGAGGCAAAAATGACTCTACACTCCAGAGACTGGGAACAGAACCACAAATTACCCCTGCCATAAATGGGAAGGGTTTGTCTATTGCAGCCCTGTGGGCTCTAGCCTGGGAATGCAGTGGAACAAGGCCTGGACCAGCTGTCAGGAAGTCTGGGTTCCAACCCCAACCCCTCAACCAACATCCTAGATAACTTTAGACAAGTTACCTCACCTCTCTGGGCTTCAATCCTCCATTCCACCCTGTCTAACATACTGAGATCTTATGATGTTAGAAAGAAATAATGCACATGAAACACTTTGGAAAAGTATAAAGTTCTCACTAAACATACTTGAGATATGGCTATCATAACCACAATTTTTGGCCCACGTATCCTCAGGATACAGGACTGGGCAGTGTTTTGTTCTGTTGTACATAGGATCACTATGAGTCGGAGCTGACTCCATGGCACCTAACAACAACAACAACATCCTCACTCACTTGAACTCCCTTGGTTTAAAGGTGGGGGTGGGAGAGAAGAAGGAGCTAATAATTATGGAATGGCTGCCTTAGGGCATACCATATGCCAGGCACTGTAAGTTAGTTCTCTCACCCTAGGCCTCACCACATCTCTTTGAGTCAGGAGCGAGCTATGCAGTGGGTATTATTATCTCCATTGGGCAAAGGAGGAAACTGAGACTCAAAGAAGTTCCCTCATTTCAACATCAGCACCCTGTCCTCACTCTGGATTTCCATAGCAAACTCTCAGCTCTATGCACACTAGATCTGAGCTCAGAGAGGCTTCCCACTCCCCTGGACCTGGGTCCTATAAAAGCTAGGACACGATTAAACCAAAGCCACCTTGCTCCAAGTCTGGGCTGCTCATCCTGTGGTGGAGATTCTCCTCAGTTCTTCCCAGGCCCTCCCTGCCACACAGTCTTGCACCCCTTATGGGCCCTGCATTGTTACACAGCAGCATGGAGAGCACCCCAGACCAGTGGACAGATGGCTCCCACTTCTCTCTGGCCCAGGCAGCAAGGTGAGCAGAACACTGACGTACCCTGGGTTAACAGAGCAAAGGGTAATCTGGTACTAGCTTAATCTACTGCTTAAGGGGTCCTCATCTTCTGCCCCAGGATGACATACGAGACTGCACCTTGTCTTTCCAGGAAGGCAGACATTTCTTGCTCTTTTGAGATGGGGCAAACAATTTTTTTTTGTTTTTGTCACCACCTCTGCTTTATTGCTAAGTATCTCAGACACACACAGATGGTGGTAGTGGTTAAGCTCAGGGCTAGGCTGGCCTATGGGGTTCAGGGAATACCCTCACCTCATGCTGGCACTTATGCCAAAGAAGAAACACTCTAAGCTCTTACACAGCCCCAAAAGACCCAGGCAAACAATTTGAAACAGAGACCAAAAGGCCACTCCCCACACCAACTGAAGAGTACACTCTCCACATGATGCTGTCCACTACTTTGATCAAGTGTGTCCTTCACACAGAACTCAATGCCAGATGTTTAGGGAGGATGAAGTTGCATGAGAGATGTTCCCACCCTTAGGGAGCTCCAGGTCTGGAAGGAGTGGGGTAGGGGGAAGCATACAGCCAGGAAGAGAGTATAATTGGGCACATCTCCATTCATTTATTCCATACCACAAACTGGACTTTAGCTGTGCAAGACCTGTGCTGGCTGCTCAGTTCACCAAGATGAAAACACCAGTGTTCTCGCTTTCAAGGACCTTTGTCCAGTGTGAGAGATCAGAAAATACATAGTAACAACACCACAGGAGAGGCCCCCTAATGGAGAGAGAGATGCATAGTGGCTGTAGGAGCTCAGAAGACAGACACCTAACCCAGGCCAGGGCTCCGCTATTGTGTAACAAGGCATAAGGCTTCCATAGGCTGTACTGTGGGGTCTGTAGGGTTCAAAGGAAGGAGAGGGGTCAAGAAACATTCTAGGGGCAGGGACTAGGCCCTAGGCTGGTCAGAATTTGTTCAGGCAAAGATGGCTAAGAGAACTTCACATACTTCCTCAAGGGCACTTTGCTCATTTACCTCCTACAAGAAAAATCACTTCCCACCAAGCTGCCTATTCTATAACTGTGGCCTGGTTTCCCTCTAATAAGTCAGAAAGGGTAATGGTGTGGGGTAAGGGCAGGAGTGCAAGGGAGGATTCAGAGAGGATATCACTAGACATTTTTGTAGAGCAAGGGCCTTGTTTAGGAACAAAGGCCTGGCAATCTAATTCTGAAAATCAGTCAATGAAAATCTTATGGATCACAACTAGTCATGGGGACGGTACAGGACTGGGCAGTGCTTCCTTCTGTTGTAGGTGAGGTCACTCTGAGTAGGGGCCAACTCAATGGGAGCAAACAACAAATAGCAACAAGGGTCTTACTGATCTGAGTGGCTCTAGTGGCCTTATCTTCTCCACCTGGCACCATGACAGCCATGCACAAAGAATACCCAACAAGAGAGTAAGGATTCAGTCATGTGATTGGACCTAAATGCATCTGGGAATTGCCCACTCTGACTCCTCATTCAGAGTCATTTTTCCAAAGCTAGAAGGGAATGGGGCCCATGGGATCAAAGTGGGGAATAAGAAAGAAAAAGACATGATGGACACAGAGCTGGACATAAGAGGGCAGGCTCACTCGTACTAGAAGCGCCCCTGTAGAGGGGGCTGCAGCAGGAGTTACTGAGCAGGTCCAGCCAAAAGGCAAAGAATGGGCAAGCAGAAACATGTAGAGAAGGTGAGAGGGCAATGAGGGACTAGCCATGCACTTGTCTCAAGTGGGGGATCATAGGCCCATGCTTGTCATCTCTGATACTGCTTCACCCTGTGGCTCAGCCAGCCACTAAGTGTGATGTTCATACCTAGTTGATGCACATTAAATGCTAGCTGTTCCCGCTATTATTTTATTATTATTATTGCCTTTATGCTCCCACCACTACTTTTCCCACGTGTAAAATAAAGATTGGATTCCAAGATCTCATACGGCTTTTCTAGCCCTGATTTTCTTGGTTCCTTGATTTAATAGGTCCTGAGTTTGGGTCTCGGATCCATCACTTACTGGATCAAATACTAGGTATGCTATTTCAATCCTCTGAACCTCAGTTGCCTTGTCAGCAAAATAGTCTCATAACAATACCATCCCCTGGCAGGACTGTTGCAAGGACTAAATGAGAAAACACTTTCAAAGGGACCAGCACAATGCTTAGCTTGCAGTAGGGGCCCAGAAGATGAGAGCTACCTCTTTTGCTTTTGTTTGTTTGTTTTTAAAGTATCTTTTCTTTTCTTCCTCCCTTCTTCCCTCTCCTTTTTTTTTTTTTTTTTCCTGTGGAATAATTTTTCCCAGGAGTATAAACTGTGTTCTAGGGGAGAACTGGAAGAGGAGGAACACAATTTTCTTCTTTCCATAGTTCTCAGAATGCACTAGGAGGAGTTGGCAGACCAGAAGAAATGAGCAGGTACTGGAGGTTGGATAATAGAGTGGCTTTAGATTGATGGACATAAACAAAAATGACCAAAACTAAACTAACATTTACTGAAAGATGCAGCAAGGATTTCAGGGCCAAGACCAGGTATTTCACATGCTCTTTAATCCTGACAACCACCTACAGAAGTAGGTATTCCTGTGTTCCCTCTATTATGGATGCAGAGAATGAGCCTCAAAGAGGTACACTAAACCCCTCTTGCCGCCTAGAGGCCTCCTGAATACCACAGAGCAAACGGGAGGAGAGGCTGTTTCCGGACAATAGCCTATTAACACCCATTAGCCATAAAGCGGGTAGTTTTCAAATAGCTAGATAATTGAGGCCATTGGGTGGAAGGAGGCTGGAATTACCTGATTAATTGCCTCAATTCTGGGCTTCACTTGTTTAGACACAGCCTAGAAGAAGCTGCTGATGCTTTGAAGTCTTGCTACACTTTCCCTGTCTCTCTTTTTCCGGTCTAAGTATCCAGCACTGCCTCCTGCTTTGCACATGAGCAGGCACACCTCATCAGTCACCATGGAGCAGCCACAAACATTTTATGTTTAATCTTCCTTTTAAAAAACACTCCTCTGACTTTTATCTCTGTCTTTATCTAAGTCTTCTACTTTTATCTAGGTCCAAGGACTATGGATTCATTCATTCATTCAATAAAAAGTTATCCATTTACACTACCTGACAAAGTCTGTTCTGGGCTCCTGTTGATATTGGTAGCAAAAAAAAAAAAAACAAACCCAAAACAGAAAATAAAACTAGACAAGTTCCCCACTGATATGGCAAAATATTTTAGTGGGAGTGAGATCCACAATTAATTAAGCAAGTACATATACAATATGTCAGATTGTGATAAGAACTTTGGAGAAACATAAAGCATAGTAAGAGGTCAAGGAACTTTGGTGGCACAAAAGTTACTGAAAGATTATTGTTCAAACCCACCCAGCAGTTTTGTGGGAGAAACACCTGGCTGTCTACTCCCATAAAGATTCTCAAACTCACTGCCATCAAGTTGGTTCCAACTCATAGCTACCCCTACTTGGGTTTCCAAGGCTATAAATTTTTATGGGAGTAGATTGCCCCACCTTCCTTCTGAGGAGCAGCTAGTGGGTTTCAACAGCCAACCCTCTGGTTAGCAGTCAAATGCCTTAGGCACTGCACCACCAGAGCTCCTTCCAGAAAGATTATAACCTAGGAAACTGTAGGGGCATTTCTACTCTGTCACACAGGGTCACTATGAATTAGAATTGTCGAGAGGTGAGGAAGTGACTGTGAGGGTACCTGGTGGAAGGGCCTTCTCTGCTCATAATAACACAAGTTTGCCAGAAACTGTTCTGGTGTTAGCACTGGTGATCACACATCCCAGGAAAGCCCTCTGTCTGGGCAAATGGGGACTGCTGATCACCCTAGGAACAGCAAGTGCAAAGTCCTGAGTGAGAGTAGGCTTGACTTAAGGAGCAGTGAAGAAGCCAGTGAGGATGGAACAGGATGAGCAAAGTGGTTGTTGTTGTTAGGTGCTATCAAGTCAGCTCTGACTCATAGCAACCCCATGTACAATAAAACAAAACACTGCCCAGTCCTGCTCCACCCTCACAGTCCTTGCTATGCTTGAGCCCATTGTTGCAGCCACTGTGTCAGTTCATCTCATTGAGGGTCTTCCCTTTTTTCACTAACCCTCTAGTGACCCTCTCCTGACCCTCTCCTTTGCCAAACATGATCTCCTTCTCCAGGGACTAGTCCCTTCTGACAACATGACCAAAGCAGGTGAGATGAAGTCTGGCCATTCTCATTCCTAAGGACAATTCCAGCTGCACTTCTTCCAGGACAGCAAAGTGGAGTGTGGTAGAAATCAGTAGAGAAACCAGACTGGACAACATAGCCCACAGTGGGCTTCTCCACTTCAAGTCCTGATCCAATAAACTCCCCAAGGTCTAACCCTGAAATGTATCCATGGTTTGGAAAAGACAATGCATTTTATATAAAGAGAAATTGTCTTCTAGTGAACACCTAGGATACCCCTGGTGTCTTAGAAAATGTGTCTTTAATGATGAAAATAACCTCAAGATGCAGGTACTGTGACCATCCTTGTTTTATAGATAAGAAAGTCAAGGCCTGGGGGGTTTAATAATATGCCCACACTCCACTTTGACAGAGTCAACAATTTGCATCTGAGTGGATCCACTGCAGGCCAGTTCCACCAGGACACTACACAGCTCCATAGCCTTTACACACAAGATGTCTTCTCACTCCCACAACATCCCAGGGAAGCAGGCAGAACAGGGGCGAATCATTATAGACATGAAGAAATTAAGACTCAGGGCAAGGGGTAGTTGGTCTAAAATCACCAAATTAGTATTTTATTCCGGTTGGGATGATCTAAGCAAGGCCCTCTCAAGTCTGTTCTAGGCTTATTCCTGTCCAGCATGAAGTAGAATAGTAATGTGCATAGAGAGAAGAGACCTTTTCACCCCAAGCCCCAGACCAACCTTCTTTCAGGGGTCAAGCTCCCAGAAGGGACTTGTTATTGTTGTTATGTGCCGTCGAGTCGGACCCGACTCATAGCAACCCCTCCTTGGGTTTCCGAGGCAGTATCGCTACGGAAGTAGCTTGCCCAACCTTCCTTCTGAGGAGTGGCTGGTGGGTTTAAACCACTAGCCTTCTGGTTAGCAGTCAAGTGCCTTAGGCACTATGCTACCAGTGCTCCTAGAAGGGACTTAGCGGTCACCAAATTCATCCCCTCATTATGCAGTTGAGAAAAGGATTCTTCAGTGGCATTGCCAGGATGTGATCCAGTTTCCTGCTTCAGTCTAGAACCTTCTTCTTCTCAATACTATTTCTCTCCACTCCTGCCCAGGTGAACAACGAGGTCAGCCTCATTGCAGGAAATCTCTGATGGAGCTAACCTGAACACCTTTCCCCTCATCCCATCCACCCACATCCCTGCTGCTTCTTTCCCAAGGGGGGAGAGAATTATTTGTTTTTCCTGTTGCTCTGATTTATGGGCCACTTTGTTCTTTATCTATTTGCACAAACTCAGTAAAGCGACCCATTCCTTCCCAGAGGTCAGAGATTCTGTCAACACCTCAGGGTCACAGGTCAGTTGATCTGCCCAGGGCTGAAGGGGTTATGGGAGGTCACCTGGGAATAGACCACTAGGTATCAATTTTGCTTAGACTAAATGTCTCTGCTTTAAAACTCAGGAAGGCAAAGAGAGGGAAAACAATCATACACAGAGAACCTACTATGTGCTAAATTCTGAACTAAGTCCTTCCTACACATTCCAGCAGTGACCCTACAAGGGTGATAATTAGTATCCCATTTTACAGAAGTGGAAACTGAAGTTTGGAAAGATGGGGTGACTTATCGGACATGATATAGGCAGAAAAGACTAAGCTGGGCTCACCATAAGGTTTCCTAACTGTCAGTCCAGCCATCTTTCCATCACACTCTGTCTCACCTTGGATAAATGTGCCAGGAGGGTTTCCCCGGCCAGGACTGATTTATGCCTCTTCTAGCTGGGGGCTCAGTTCAGAAAGGTCAGGCTAGCTCACTATCTACCTTTCATCTCCCTCCCCCCACCCCCGTCAGGGTCCATGATTGTCTCCTCCCCAAAACCTCTCTGTGGATGGTAGGCCTGTTCACTTACAGGTTCTCTGGGTTTTGTCAACATGAAGGTCAAAGGGGGACAAACTTAAGCCACTCCCTGGACAGACATCATCTCAGACATTTGCAGGAAATTTGGAACCATGCCCAGCCCCCAGCGCTGAACCCAAGTGAGGCACTGAATGGCTTAGAAAGTCAGAGAGGCAGTGATGAGGACTCCCATCTGCAGGACTCTGCAAATGTCAGATGCCCCTCTTTGGAAAGCCCTCAACCTTTGAGCCTTAATCTTCTCCATCAGTACAATGGCATCAACTTCCAGTGATGGAGGAATAATGTGTGGGGGTGCTCTGAGATTTGTAAGGAATTTCCACCTCTTTATTTTACAGTTGAGGGAGATAGAGGTCCAGAGAAAGAAATGGATCTCAGATAGGGCAGGAAAATGGGACAAAACTAGCATCACCCAAGATGTGGCTCCATCAGAGTGCCCACAAGTCCACAACACCAATGCAATCCCTCTCAACAAGTGTCAGGGCATTTCTCCTTCTCTCACTCTACAAACATATCCCAAAATGAATTCATCATACAATCTCAAGACATTTTAGAAATCTCTCTAAATAAAGAGCCTTCCTTATACAACTAACCCAACACAATCCAGCCTATTCCAAGCACTCCAACTATAATCCTACTCAACCCAATCTGTTCAACTCATCTAAACCCAAGATAAACCAATAAAATTCATGACAAGAAACACAACTCAATTAAATTTAACCAATGTCAACCTGGTATTTCCATCTCAATGCAACTCAATGAATTTCATTATATTCTAATTAATCCCCAAACAACCAATTCTTTCAACAGCATAACAAAATTCAGTTAATCAAACTCATTCTAGTGAGAATGAACTCTTCAACCCATGCTTACCCAATTTAATCTACTTCATACTGAGATGATGCAAAATGCATCCCAGCTTAAAACATCATTGTCAAACCTGCATAATACAACCTTCACATACAACTGTCTCTAACAAATTCTTTAACATAAAAATAAATTTCTCTCCAGCAACATGAAAAAACAGATCTAGAGAAACTAGCAACTTCTGATGTTTCTGTGTGGCTTCCAAACACTTCCTTAAAGGGGATCTTCTTTTAGTCTGTATTGCATGTTGTTCTCATTCCAGGCTCCACCTGGGAACCTCTTTTTCCCCCTACTCACATCCTACTTGCCACCTTCAGTGCTCTGTACAGTCCTGAGCTCCTACAAGAAAGCTCACAGATTTTCTTTATATCTTTTTCCCTTAGAATTCCTTAAATGCCTTCTAACCCCAATGAAAGCACTGCTTATTTTCTGTAATGTCTTTTACTAATTGTGTGAATAGGGTCTTCTCCAGTCACAGTGTGAGCTACTGGGAGCCAGGATCAGTGTGACAGTAAACTCTGTGTAATGTATTTGGTAATTTGTGGGAATTCCAATGGTAATTATAACCATGCACATTTTTACTCTACATTTTGTCTTTGAAATCTCACCCCCTAAAATGTTGCAGTTCTATTGGACTGCTTTTTCTTCATTTTTTCTTATTTCCAACTCATTCCTCACTCTGCTAGATTGTTTTTAAAAAACCTGTCAATCACTGCTTTTAAATTCTTGAATGCTTCTCATTTTCCTCACAAAGCCCAAGCTTCTTATTATGGCTTGTAAGGTTCTTCACAATATGTCCCTTTTCCACCTCAGCTTCTATCATCTTCTGCTCTCTACTCTCTTCTGGGCCTTGGCATTTACTGTCTCTGTACTGAAATGCTCTCTACCCTGTGATTAGTGTCTTCTCCTATTTAAGATCTTCAGAGTCACTTATTTTGGGAGGACTGCCCAGTCCATTGGGCTAGATTGGTTTCCCTTGAAATCAATCCTTATACCACCCTACCTTCATGAATTTTATTGCAGTTTCTTGTACAATAACTCTCTTTTCCCATAGATGCAAATTCCATAATGACAAAGACCATGTCTAACTCTTTTTCTCTGGCACTCGTTATGTGTACAAGAAATGTGCACAATGAATCAATCAATGAATGAGATCATTTCCATTGCCTTTGAAGAATCTCCTCTTTGCTCATTCATTCCTTGTTTTATTTATTCTCTCAACAAAAATTTCTTGAATACATTCCTGCTATTAGCTTGGGAGCTCTGGTGGTGTGGTGCCTAAGGCATTTGACTGCTAACCGGAAGGCTGGTGGTTCAAACCCACCAGCCACTCCTCAGAAGGGAAGTTCAGCAATCTATTTCCTTAGAGATACCACCTCAGAAATCAAGGAGGGGTAGCTATGAGTCAAATAGCTTTAAGAGAACCAGTAATAGAATTCTCACCTCTTCAATATTGCTTAGATCTGGATGTTGTTGTTGTTATGTGCCGTCGAGTCGGCCCCGACTAGTAGTGACCCCTCCTTGGGTTTCCAAGGCAGTATCACTACGGAAGTAGGATTGCCCAACCTTCCTTCCAAGGAGTGGCTGGTGGGTTTGAACCGCCAGCCTTCTGGTTAGCAGTCAAGTGCTTTAGCCACTATGCTACCAGAGCTCCCAAGATCTGGATATTTATGTAAATTATATTTATGTAAATTTCTGTTTATTTTTCATTCAACTATGTATAAATTGAGAGCCCACTATACCTCTAGACCCTATGTCTAGGCAATAAGGACACTAAAACCAAAAACCATACCAAGTGCCATTGAGTCAATTCCAAATCATAGTGACTCCATAAGCTTCAGAGTAGGACAGTGTCCATAGAGTTCTCATGGCTGCACCCTTTGGAAGCAAATCATCAGGACTTTCTTCCAAGGTACTTCTGGATGGATTCAAACAGCTAACTTTTTGGTTAGAGCCACACTTAACCATTTCTACAACTTAGGGACTCCACTGATGAGAAGAAAACATGAGCCCTGCCTTATAGTACTTCACTGCCTGCTGAGGGCAACATATAAGTAACATACAAACATGACAAAGAAGGCAAGCACCATAACAGAGAACACAGGCACAGTGGTTAAGCATTCAGCAGCTAACCAAAAGTCAGTAGTTTGAACTTATCAGTTGTTCCATGTGAGAGAGATGTGGCAGTCTGCTTCCACAAAGATCACAACCTTGGAAACTCTATAGGGCAGTTCTATTCTGTCTTATAGGGTAGTTATGAGTCAGAAAAGATTTGATGGCAACGAGTTTGGGTATGGGAAGGCTTAGAGGAGGGACTGATAAGCTCAGACTGAGTGATGTAGGTGGAGTGAGGTCAGGAAAGGCTGTACAAAACAACAAACACTGAAGGATTTGTAGAGTGAGTAGGAATTTGCTAGGGTGCTAAGGGCACAAGAAAATTCCAGGCAAATGGAGAGACTTTTACAAAGGTTCTGAGCCATGACTCCAGCAACTTACTGTCTTGTAGGAGACAAAAGACAAATAACACAGGATGACACAGGACAGTACTGAGAGACCAGAGGTCACAATGTGAGGGAGAGCAGCAGAAAAGAGTGGGAAATGTTTCAGGGATGGGTTCCTTCAGCTTCACCTCATCACAACATTGCCCTCAGAGAGTGCCAGTTACCACTCATATGATATGCTGAGCATTCCTCACCGAGGACTTAGGTGAAATTGTCTCTTAAAGAGGCATGTAGTGAAACCTGTGAAAGCCTCAGCTCAAGGGGACTGTCTTGTTTTTCTGGATCTCAACTTGTGTTCCTTAGACAGGGTGCAGTCTTACTACTTTTCTATTACTCTTGATTAGCGAAAAAATATTTGAATTTTCCTTCTCTGTTGGCAGGTTTCTGACTTACACAGGTTCCAGTTTTTGCAGGTTGTGTCATACTTGGTAAATGATAGCGCTGAGTTGAATCACAAATTTTCCTGAGCCCAAAGAATGTGCTGTTCTCCCTACACTGTGACTTTCAGGAAAGCTACTGATTAAGACATCTCCTTCTTGGAATTTGAAGGGATAATTTAGAAACTTTATATGTTGATTTTGGGGAAAGTCTCACTTTACTGAGGTATCTTCTGGTGGTGCTGTGGTTAAGGCATTGGGTTGCTAACCAGCTATTCCACAGGAGGAAGATGAGGCAATCTACTTCTGTAAAGATTTACAGCCTTGGAAACCCTGTGGTGGTTGCTATGAGTCAGAATCAACTCAGTGCCAGTGGGTTTGGGTTTTTGGTTCTTCAGTCACTTTATATACATATAAAAGCTAGACAAATGAAAACAGAAGACCAAAGAAAAATCAACACATTTGAATTATGGTGTTGGCAAAGAATATTCAAAATATCATGGACTAACAGAAGAACAAACAAATCTGTCTTAGAAGAAGTACAGCCAGAATACTCCTTAGAAGAAAAGATGGTAAGACTGCATCTCACATACTTTGGACATATTATCAGGAGGCAGCAGTCCTTGGAGAAGGATATCCTGCTTGGTAGAGGGTCATTGAAAAAGAGGAAGACTCTCAATGAAATGGATGGACACAGTACCTTCAACAATTGGCTCAAACATGGCAACAGTTAAGAGGATGGCATAGGACCAATGTTTTGTTCTATTATACATGTTGTTGTTGTTGTTTGCCGTTGAGTCAGCCCCGACTCATAGCGACCCCTCCTTGGGTTTCCGAGGCAGTATCACTACGGAAGTAGGATTGCCCAACCTTACATAGAGCCTCTGTGACTCAGAACCGTCTTGATGGCACCTAACAACAACCAACAACTTCTAACTAAGCAAGTGAAGCTCTGTAGCAATTATTCAGGTAATTAATGTCAGAAACACTCCCACAAAACTTTTTTTTTTACTTTTCAATTATTAGCATATTTCAGGTGTAAAGTGGTAGGTTTTCACTTAAATTATTTGGTTAATTGTCTGGCAAGTGTAGACACATTCTCAGAGGAAGGAGATTGCCAAAACTTTGTGTCCAGACCCCAGCCCCAGGCACTTTGGCACAGTAAGACCTCTGTGAGTGAGACGGTTAGTAGAAATAACAGTTATTATTATTTGAGACATGAGATGTTGGAAAATTGGCATGTGCACAAGTACAGAAAATGTGTCCCCCTAGGAACTGCCTGTATGGGCATAGACTGCTAATGAGCTCCCTAGTCATTATTTCAAAACTGACCTGGTAGGAAATTGGGCCCTTAGAAATATTGCCAGGAGTTTTGAAATTAATACATCTAGAGAATGTTTAAACATCAGAGATGGAAGAGCTCATAAAATCATCTAAGCATACACCGTAATTTTATAGGTGGGAGTGCCAAGGCCAAGGCCAGGGAAAGGCAGCCGCTTGCCCATGGTCACACCACTAAGAAGCAGAGGGGGCTGATTAGCCCAGGCTGTCCTTTCTCCACTGTCTCGTGCCCCCCCTTTACCCCAAACTGAGTGTTACTTTAGCCCTCCTGGCCTGGTTGAAGGCAAGCCTCTAACTTTCCCATTCCTCTGTGTTTGCGTTTTACGTTTTGCATGCCTTCCCAGGGCCTGTGCCCCGACACACAACATCCAGCAAGGGAGATCTGGGTGCAGATCTTATCTGGTCAGCCTGCATTATTTTTGGCTCATATCTGCACATTCCTTTGAGTGTCCTCAACAGTCAGTCATTTAATTTTCACAGGGATTGACACTGTTATCTCCATTTTACAGATAAGGAAAACTGAGGTTGAGAAATGCTAGGTATCTTAGACAAAATTAACACTGATCAATTCAAAAGCCCTTACATTATTTGTTTCACCAAACAAACAAAAAAGCCAGTTGCTACTGAATCAGCTCAGACTCATGGTGATCCCATGTGTGTCAAAATAGAACCATGATCCATATTGTTATCAATGGCCAATGTTTTGTAAAAAATGGCCTTTTTCCCAAGGTGCCTCTGGGGGAACTCAGACCTCCAAACTTTTGGTTAGCAGCTGAGCACACTAACCATTTGTACCACCCAGGGACTTCATA
This sequence comes from Orycteropus afer afer, assembly GCF_000298275.1. Lineage (NCBI taxonomy): Eukaryota > Metazoa > Chordata > Mammalia > Tubulidentata > Orycteropodidae > Orycteropus > Orycteropus afer. Next base: position 1,441,020 of record NW_006921774.1, on the reverse strand, counting down.
AATGCAATGCCGTGGAGTTGGATCTGACTCATAGTGACCCCTCCTTGGGTTTCGGAGATGATATCACTGTTTTTGTTGTTGTTATGTGCCGTCGAGTCAAACCCGACTCATAGAGACCCCTTCTTGGGTTTCCGAGGCAGTATCACTATGGAAGTAGGATTGCCCAACCTTCCTTCTGAGGAGTGACTGGTGGGTTTGAACCGCTAACCTTCTGGTGAGCAGTCAAATGTCTTAGGCACTATGACACCAGAACTCCCAGGGACTTCATAGGGCTTCTACTATGTTTTGAAGGCAGCTAGCTGGAGTAGGAAGGGGCACTGATGGCGCAATGGTTAAGTGCTTGGCTGCTAACCAATGGTAGTTCAAACCCACTCAGTGGGTGTGTGGGACAAAAGACCTGATGATCTGCTCCTGTGAAGATTACAGCCTAGGAAATCCTAAGCAGGAATTCTGCTCTGTCATATCGGGTCATTATGAGTCAGAATCAACTCAGTGGCAAAACCCAGCACAATAATAGCTGAAGTGATCAACAGCAAGATCGAAGACAGTAGGGGCAAGGATGGGAGTGTTAGAAAAGTGTCCTTGGCTTTGTTAAAAGTCACTATGTGATCTTAGGAGCTTGGGTAGCATAGTGCCTAAGGCACCAGAAGGCTAGGGGTTCAAACCTGAAGGAAGATGGGATAATCTACTTCCATAGTGATACTGGCTTGAAAATCCAAGAAGGGGTCACTATGAGTCAGGTCTGACTAGATGGCAATAACAACAACAGCAGCATGTGATCTTGGGGAAGTCCCTTCCCATCTCCTATTTTCCGCCTTTAAATGATGATATCAGACAAGATACTTAAAAGTCCTCACAACCCTGAAACCTGATACCATCTGCTCCACTCCTAAAACACACACCTCTTCCTGGGACCCTAGGACAGTTTTAAATTGATTCATTCCATTCTTCATTCATTCCACAGATTTTGTTGTTGTTGTTAGGTACTATCGAGTTGTTTATGACTCATAGAGACTTATACACAGCAGAACAAAACACTGCCCAATCCTAAACCATCCTTACAATCCTTGCTGTGTTTGAGCCCATCATTGCAGCCACTGTGCCAATCCATCTTGTTGAGGGTCTTCCCCGTTTTTACTGTCCTTCTACTTTACCAAGCATGATATCCTTCTCCAGGGACTGGTACCTCCTGATAACATGATCAAAGTATGAGAGACAAAGTCTGGCCATTCTTACTTCTAAAGAGAATTCTGGGGGTACTTCTTCCAACACAGATTTGTTTGTTCTTCTGGCAGTCCATGGTATATACAACATTCTTCACCAACACTGTGTTTCAAATTCATCAATTCTTTGGTCTTCCTTCTTTATTGTCCAGCTTTCAAATGCATATGAGGTGATTAAAAAGACCATGAAGCACACCTTCATCCTCAAAGTGACATCTTTGCTCTTTAACACTTTAAAGAGCTTTTTGCAGCAGATTTATCCAATGCAATATGTCATTTGATTTCTTGACCACTGCTTCCATGAGGCTGATTGTGGATCCAATTAAAATGAAAACCTTCACAACTTCAATCTTTTCTCCATTTATCATGATGTCACTTATTGGTTTATTTGTGAGGATTTTTTGTTTTCTTTTTGTTGAGGTGTAATTCATACTAACAGCTGTAGTCTTTGATCTTCATCAGTAAGTGCTTCAAATCTTCTTCGCTTGCAGCAAAGTTGTGTAATCTGCATATCATATGTAATTGATGAGTCTCCCTCCAATCTTGATGACACGTTCTTCATATAGTTCAGCTTCTTATATTATTTGCTCAGCATACAGATTAAATAAGTAAGGGGAAAGGATATAATCCTAATACACACCCTTCCTGATTTTAAAACATGCAGTATCCTCTTACTCTGTTTGAATGACAGCCTCTATATCTATGTACAGATTCCTCATGAGCACAATTAGGTGTTCTGGAATTCACATTCTTTGCAATGTTACCCATAATTTGTGATCCACATGGTCAAATGCCTTTTCATGGTCAATAAAACATAGGTAAACTTCTTTTGGTGTTCTTTGCTTTCAGCCAACATCCATATGACATCAGCAATGATATCCCTCATTCCATATCCTCTTCTGAATCTGGCTTGAACTTTTGGCTGTTCCCTGTTGATGTCAGCCCCAGGGTTTCAGGTGAGGAGAGACAACTCAGGGACGCCCAAAGTAGCAGGTGAGAAGAGCAGGAGAAAGGGGATTAAAGGCCAGGAAGCCAGATAGAAGAGCAGTCAGCCAAAAGGATTAGGTGAGGAGAGGCAACTCAGGCCCACCCAGAGTAGCAGGCCAGAAGAGCAGGAGAAAGGGGATAAAAGCCAGGAACCTGGACAGAAGAGGAGTCAGCCCCAGGGTTACAGGTGAGGAGAGACAACTCAGGGACGCCCAAAGTAGCAAGCAGGAAGAGCAGGAGAAAGGGGATTAAAAGCCAGGAAGTCAGAGAGAAGAGCAATCAGCCGAAGGGATTAGGTGAGGAGACAAACTCAGGCCCGCCCAGAGTAGCAGGCCAGAAGAGCAGGAAAAAGGGGATAAAAGCCAGGAACCCGGACAGAAGAGCAGTCAGCCCCAGGGACAACTCAGCGATGCACAAAACAGCAGGGCAGAAGAGCAGGAGAAAGGGGATTAAAAGCCAGGAAGCCAGACAGAGGTACAATCAGCCACAGGGACCTAGTTGGGGGTGATACAAGAGGTCTCCAACAGCAAGACAAACTTGTCTGTCAGTTTCTCCTACTGTGGTGACATGTAGACATGAGTTTTGAGGCTGCGCTTTAGGTGTTTAAAACCCAGCGAAGAGGCGGGGCAAGATGGCGGACTAGGCAGAAGGATTGCACAGACCCTCTTCAACAAAGAAAAGGGAAACCAATAAATACAGACACAGAAGATAATCTTGGACCCCTGAGCCTTGAAGGAAAGGATGCAGATTTGGACTAAACCCCAACTAGCAGAAGAATTTGCGTGAAAATACC
>NW_006921774.1:1408500-1426310 GCF_000298275.1 Orycteropus afer afer | reverse complement strand
GAATGCTCCTTGGAAGCAAGAATGGCCAGACTTCGTCTCACCTATTTTGGTCATGTTGTAAGAAGGAACCATTCCCTGGAGAAGGATATCATGCTTGGTAGGGTGAAGGGTCGACGAAAGAGGGGGAGGCCTTCAAGGAGACGGATTGACATGGTGGCTGTGATGATGGGCTCAAGTATAGCAGGGATTGTGGGGCTGGCGCGGGATCGGGCAGTGTTTCGTTCTCCTGTGCATGGGGTCGCTATGAGTCGGAAACAACTCAACAGCACTTAACAACAACAACAACTATTGATGTATTGCTGCAACTGTTTTTGTGTTATTTGGGGCAAAATTTTACTTTCATGTGATGTTAATGATATTGTTTGATAATTCTTGCTTTCTGTTGGATTACCTTTTTTTGGAATGAGCACAAATATGGATTTCTTCCAGTCAATGGGCAGGTAGCTGTCTTTCAAATTTCTTGTAGTAACAAGTAAGCACGTACACCATTGCATCCATTTATTGAAACATCTCAATGGAGCCTTGTCTTTTTGCCAGTTCCTTCAGCGCAGCTTGGACTTCTTGCTTCAGTATCATCACCTCTTGATAATATGCTATCTCCTGAAATTGTTGAACATCAACCAATTCCTTTTGATACAGTGACTCTATGTATTCCTTCCATCTTCTTTGGATGCTTCTTGCATTGTTCAATATTTTGCCTGTAATACTTCCATATTGCAACTCGAGACCTCAATTTTTTTCTTCATTTCTTTCAGCTTGAGAAATGTCGTGTGTGTTCTTTCCTTTGATTTTCTAACTCCAGATCTTTTGGCACATTTCATTATCATACTTTATTTTGTCTTCTTGAGCCGCCCTTTCAAATCTTCTGTTCAGATTTTTACTTCATAATTTCTTCCATTCTCTTAAGTACTCTCCTTTCAAGAGCAAATTTCAGAGTCCCTTCTGACACCTTTTGTCTTTTCTTCCTTTCCTGTCTTTTTAATGATCTTTTGCTTTCTTCATGTATGATGTCCTTGATGTCATTCCACAGCTCATCTGCTCTTTGGTCACTGGTGTTCAATGAATGAAATCTATTCTTCAGATGGTTTCTAAATTCAGATGAGATATACTTAAGGTCATATTTTCTCTCTTGTAGGCTTGTTTTAATTTTATTTAGCTTCAATTTAGACCTGCATAAGGAGCTCTAGTGGTGTAGTGCCTAAGGCATTTGACTGCTAACCAGAAGGCTGGAGGTTCAAACCCACCAGCCACTCCTTAGAAGGAAGAATGGGCAATTTACTTCTGCAGAGATATCACCTTGGAAACCCAAGGAGGGGTCTCCCTGAGTCAGATCCAATTCAATGGCAATAGTTTGGTTTTGGCTTTATTTTTTATGAGTAATTGATAGTCCCTTCCACAGTTAGCTGTTGGCTTTGTTCTGACTGATGATATTGACCTTCTCCATTGTCTCTTTCTACAGATGTAGTTGATTTGATTCTTGTACATTCCATCTGGCACAATCCACTGTATATAGTCATCATTTATGAAAAATGGTATTTGCAGTGAATGAGTTATTGGTTCATAGGTCTTACAAAATTATATCATGTCATCTCCAGTGTCATTTCTATCACCAAAGCCATATTTTCCAACTACTGATTCTTCTTCTTTGTTTCAAACTTTCTCATTCCAATCACCAGTAATTATCAATACATCTTGATCATATGATTATCAATATCAGACTGCAGAAGTTGGTAAAAATCTTCAATTTCTTCATCTTTGGCTTTAGTGGTTGGTGCACAAATTTGAATAATAGTAGTAGTAATTGGTCTTCTTTGTAAACCAACAAATCAAACTCACTGCCATCAAGTCAGATCCAACTCATAGCAATTCCTCCTTAGGTTTTCAAGGTAGTATCACTATGGAAGTAGATTGCCCAATCTTCCTTCAGAGGTGTATGGATATTACCCTATCACTGACAGCATTGTCAGTGATCAATTTCAAGATCAGGATAGATCTTGAAATGTTCTTCTTGATGATGAACATGATATCATTCCTATTCAATTTGTTATTCCTGGCATAGTAGACCATATGATTGTCCAATTCAAAATGGCCAATATCAGTTCATTTCAGATCACTAACCTAGGATATTGACCTTTATGCACTCCACTTCATTTTTGGCAACTTCTAGTTTTCCTAATTTCCATAATTGGTACATTCCATTTTATAATCATTAATGGGTGTTTACAGCTGTTTCTTCTCATTTTGAGTCGTGCCACAACAGCAAATAAAGGTCCAGAAAGTTTTGCTCCATCCACATCACTAAAGTTGACTCTACTTTAAGGAGGCAGCTCTTCCCAATTATATTTTGAGTGCCTTCCAACCTGAAGAACTCATGTTCTGGTACTATATCAAACAATGTTTTACTGCCATTCCTAAGGTTTTCAGAGGTTAATTTTTTCAGAAGTGCACTGTGATGTCCTTCTTCACAATCTGTCTTAGGCTGGAAGCTCCACTGAAACCTGCTCACTATGGCTGACTCTGCTGGTATTTGAAATACTGGTAGCATAGTTTCTAGCATCACAGCAACAGGAAGACACCGCAGTAGGACAAACTGACAGACAGTGGTGACCATGGGTATTTATTGAGGACATATTATGTAGCATTTGCTGCTAAGTTTTCTTACCTACAGGTTCTTCTATTCCTTGCAATATCCTTATTGCATTTGAGAAGAGAGAAAAGCAAGGCTTAGACTCATTAAATAACTACAAACAACCAACACACTGCTGTTATGTCAGATTCGACTCATAGAGACCCCTCCTTGCGTTTCCAAAGTGGTATCACTATGGAAGTAGATTGCTCAACCTTCCTTCTGAGGAGTGGCTGATGGGTTTGAACCACCAGCCTTCTGGTTAGCAGTCAAATGTCTTAGGCACTATGCCACCAGAACAGTACAAGGACGATATAACTATGCAGCAGTGTATCGAGTACTTGTTTTTGGGTGTTGTGAACCCAAATTCAGTGCTCTTCCTCCAATACCAAATGATGTATTCAGGCTTACAGCCAAATTGTCCATGGGAGCTTCTTCAGGTCAGGAAGCCAAGGAGACAAGGCAAACTGTAGGAGGATCTCAGGAGCATGGATGCTTTTGGTCCACAGGGCAGAGGTCTAGGGTCTGGGACTCTCTCAGTGCCTTTGCTAGCCTTGTAAGCTGGCCATAGCCCAGGCTACCAATCAAGTAGTCCTATTCTTATGCTTTTAGTGAACACAGTGGTTAAAGTGCTCACTTTCCTGTTAATAAAAAGGTCAGTGGTTTGAACTTAATCAGTTGCTCCACTGGAGAAAGATTTACTTCTATAAAGATTATTGCATTGGAATAAAGGAATAGAGTGGTTCGACTCTATCCTATAGGGTCACTATGAGTCAGAACCAACTCAACAACAGTGGCTTTTTGTGGTTTGAACCCAGAGTTAGCTGGTGCCCCATGAAGCCCATGATGTGGTCAACTGTGGCCTCAGATAAATGCATTCCATCAACTCCACAGAGATGACCAGACTCACTGGGAGTAATCTGTTGCCCTCTCTGCTAAAAGAATGAGTGTTCTTGAATTCTAGACCAGTGCACTATACTCCCACTCACTCCTTCCTGGGAGAAATGCAAACAAGATGCAGATTCAGTTCAGGCACAATAAATGCACAAAACAATCACTATTCCTACATCTCCTTCATGCTAATTCCCCACACTCCTCCACCCTAGCACCAGATCATATGTCTGCTTTAGAGTCAGAGCTGATCCTGAGAAAAGTTCTATTTCTTTCTATGCTCTGATCTTCATGTAGTGGAAAGAATTTGAATAAGAATCCAAATTCCTGGATTCAAGACCAGCTTGCATTCATGATCTCTGTGATCTTGGGTAGATCACTTCCTCTCTTCTAAACCTCAGTCTCTTAATCTATAAAATGAGTCTGATAAGCCCTGTCCTTTCCATCTTGCTAAAATGTCTAATAGCTAATGAGAGGTTGAGCAGGCATTGAAACCCAGGTGCCTGCCTCCAGATCTGGGCCTTTCAATAGGATGGTGCTTTCTTCTTTGCTTTGAAATCCCCAGTGTGTATCCAATAGAGATGACAAATGGACATTTGTCATTCTGTTTGGTCAAAAATTCTGAACTCCTTTCCTATGTGGTGGTATATTAACGTCTATGTCTCTTGGGAAGAGACCTTCCCTTCTGAAAATGACAAATTCTGATTTTCCAGCTTACCTTTTAGCTACAACATGAACTCGTTTCCTGGGCTCCACCTATCAGTTGCCACTGTCTACATTTGACTCAGGGCTGGAGATGCAGGAAGTGGGAATTCTCTTTGGTGGTGGGTAGAGCTCCTGAGGCAACAGTGGTAGCTTGACTGGTGGCCATAGCCATGTTCACAGTCCAGTGTCCAGGACTAGGGGCCTCAGTAAAGCCAAGAACAACACTAGTGCTTGGTGGCAGAGACAATTTTGTCCTCACAAGCTAGGTCTACCACTTAATGTTTGCCCTAGGCCTAATCCTCCAGCCCTCCTAGATACTCTGAGCTATGCTTTAGAAAAAAAAAAAAAAACCTTTTCTATTCATATTTGTTCAGGTGCTAGAAACTAGAACTCAGATAAAGATTCCAATTAATTGAACTTCCCTAAAAAGTGCAGAGTCTCAGGATCCTGTCTTGGCCTTGTTCCCATCTGTTTGAGCCCAGACTAGTCTTTACTTCTTGAAACATCCATCTCTTGCTCTGTAAAACAGAAATTATAATACCTATACATGGTGTTAACCAAAAGAGTAAATGAGATGATGTATGTGACAGTTCTTGGCACTGAGCATGTCCTACGAAAAGGCTCAAATAATTCCTTATCCCTTCCTTCCCTGCTGGCCACACAGCTCAGAAGGAAGCTGCACCAGACCATGCACTATTTAAACTCTTTGTGGATTATGGTCACAAAGGCTACAACATTCTATGCTAATTCTTTGCTTTTTACCTTTGCTCAAGTGGTTCCTCTTGTTTGAATTATCTTCCATCCATTTTATCACCATGATAAATTTCTCAAAATCTACCTTTCCAGCCCTATGTCCTACTTCTTCCCTCAGCTGTCTCCTACTTCTTGTCTTATTGCTAGCCAACCTCTGCTCGGCAGATTTTGTGATTGCTTTCTGCCAAACCTCTACTCACAACTGTTCATTCACCTCCCATTCCCTCTCCTCCTCTATATTTACCGGACCCTACTCATCCTTCTCTTCTTCCCAAATCTTTGTTCTGTTGCCTACAGTGAGCACCTCTTCTTCTAAACTTTCCTGGAGCAACCCAGGAAGAAGAAAGAGATGCACCTGAGTTTAGGGGTTATGTCATCCAAGTCCAAATCCCCAACCTGTAGCTCAGAGCCTGGCACTGAGTAAGTTTGATCAGGCTTCCTGGTACATTTTGAACAGTGCATCTCAGTGAGTCCTGTAAAGGGAGAGGAGAGGGGTCATCACCTCCATTTGACAGATGACAAAACAAACTCAGAATGGGGAATGACTTGTCCAAAGCCAGTAATTGAACCCTGGTCTCCTGACTCACTACCAAGGTCTTCCCCTTCCACCTAACTGAACTTTCTCTAGTAAACACAACCTTTCTTCACTTTCCCTGCTGACCAAGGGATTTTTGGGGAGTTCAGTTTGCTAAGTGTTTTGTGATAGTTCAGAGATAATACAACCATGATCCTTATTTTGCACAATTTCTCTACTGCCTACAAATTGCAGTTTAAGAAAAAAAAAAGTTGAAGGGGGAAAAAAAAAAAAGGAAAGAACATTTTAGTGGGGAGGAAACAATTGTTGCCTATAGATAATTAGAGGTCTATTTTGGTGCCAAAGCATGGAATAGGCTGAGGAAGTTGACAAAGAAAATTCCACAAAGAAGTGCTGGGCCTTACTTTCTCTTGAATCACAAACAATTCACATTTATTTTCCTTCCTCTCCAGAAAGTGAACTCTGCCAGCCTAGGCTGACATCACGCCTCAAAAAAGGCTGAGTCACAGAGTACAGAAGACTCTATGAACACTGCCCAGCCTAAGCTGTCACTGAACAAAAGAGGAAACCAAGGTCCCAGAGGGCAAGGGCCTTGCTTAAGACCACACAGCAAGGTAGGGGTAGATCTTATGCTAGAACCTCACTGCCTGGATGTTATAACTTAAAGAACTTTCCCACATCGCCAGCTTATTAGAATCAAATCTTCTACTAGCTTCTGCCCTGAGAACTGCCTATGTCTCTGGGAGAAGCAGCATTTGGGCAGGGTACATCTATTCGAATTTGTTTAAGTTTGAGCTTGAAGCTTCAGGGGAGTGGCTGAATCAGATTAGCAACTGAAAAACATTCTTTGTATTCGATGTCTTGTCTAGCATATATTTGTTTATCATTTTTTTTAACATTCTCCCCTATACAACCAAATTATTTTCAATAATAATTATATAACATTTAATAATAATCTTTGCTTGATTAGTTTTAAAACAACCAACTAACCATTTAAAATGCATTTCCTTTTTAAAGATCCCATACAAATCCAGTAAAGCATTTCACACATAAACTAAGATTTGCACTTACCAAACACAAATATTGCACCTTCCAATTCACACTGTTTCCCTGTTTCAAATTTTAAAAATGAACAAAAATTCATTGTGTGAAAGAGTGAAGAATTCAAGTTGTTTCTTTATTTTTACAGTTACTGGGTTGTCCTTATTTACCTCAAATCTAATAGTTAAAAGTAATATGAATACCACATATAGGAGTAGTTGGAGTAATATGTTATTGTTTGTGCCGTCCAGCTGGACCCAACTCATAGCGATCCTTCTTTGGGTTTCCGAGGCGATATCACTACGAAAGTAGATTGCCCAACCTTCCTTCTGAGGAGTGGCTGGTGGGTTTGAACCGCCAGCCTTCTGATTAGCAGTCAAGTTCCTTAGGCACTACACTACCAGATCTCTGGAGTAATATGCAGTTGGAGTAATATATTGTCTTAGCTATCTAGTGCTCCTGTAACAGAACTCCACAAGCGGATGGCTTTAACAAACAAATTTTTTTTCCTCATAGATTATTTAGGAAGCTAGAAGTCCAAATTCAGAGGCCAGTATGATGGGAAATCTTTCTCTCTGTCAGCTCTGGAGGAAAGTCCTTGTTTCTATCTTTTGCTTCCTGGTTCCTTGGAGATCTCCATGTGTCTTTGCATCTATCTTACCCCATTTCTCTCTCTTTCCCTGTTTATCCAATCTCTTTTTATATCTTAAAAGAGATTGACTCATTATGCACCCTACACTCATCAACACAACAAAGAAAGACAACCCATTCTCAAATAGGATTATAATGACAGACATGTTGTTATTGTTATTAGGTGCCAACAAGTCAGTACTGACTCACAGTGATCCCATGTACAACAGAACAAAATACTGCCCAGTCTTGTGTCATCCTCACAATCCTTGCTTTACTTGAGCCCATCGTTGCAGCCACTGTGTTGATTCATCTCATTGAGGGTCTTCCACTTTTTCGATGACCCTCCACTTTACCAAATATGATATCCTTCTCCAGGGAATGGGTCCTTCTGACCAGAAGACCAAAGTAGGTGAGTTGAAGTCTGGCCATTCTCACTTCTAAGGAGCATTTCAATCACACTTCTTCCAGGACAGATTTGTTCATTCTCCTGGCTGTCTACGGTATTTTCAGTATTCTTTGCCAAGACCACAATTCAAAGGCATCAACTCTTCTTTCATCTTCCATATTCATTGTCTAGTTTTCACATGCATGTGAGGTGATTGAAAATGCCATTGCTTAGGTTAGGTGCACCTTAGTCTTCAAAGTGACATCTTTCCTTCTTAACATTTTAAAGAGGTCATTCCCAGCAGATATGTCCAGTGCAATAACCAAAAAAAAAAAAAAAAAATCAACTCACTTCCATCAAGTTGATTCAACTCACAGTGACCCTTCCTTGGGTTTCCAAGGAGGTATCAACACGGAAGTAGATTGCCCAACCTTCCTTCAGAAGAGTGGCTGGTGAGTTTGAGCTGCCAACCTTCTGGTTAGCAGTCAGATGCCTTAGGCACTACGCCACTAGAGCTCCCATCCACTGTAATAAGATATCTAATTTCTTGACTGCTGTTCCCATGAGGGTTGATTGTGGATCCAAGTAAAATGAAATCCCTGCCAACTTCAATCTTTTCTCCATTTATCAAGATGTTTATTGGAGGGACCAGTTTTGCTGGCCAGATAGAACCTGGTGGAACCACTAAGACTATGGCCCCTAGCTGCCCTTCAGGTCTGGAATTAAATGCTTGCCTGTGGTTTCCAGCCAAATAATAGACAGGCATATGAGTTGAACATTTACCTGAGGTAGATACACTTCTTTGAGAGAATAAGCATAGGAGAAAGAAGGGCTGTTTATGCACAGGAAGACAGTTCAGGGGGCAGGAGTGCATGGAGGGATGGACACAGGGAAGAGGTTAACTATCGGGAGGAAGTAGGAGGGGAGATGTTGCATTGTGGTAAATTGCGGTCAATATCATGAGACAAAGTGTATGAGAACTGCTGTATGGAAAGGGTATTTGCTCTGTAAATTTTCACCCAAATCACAATAAAAAGGAAAAAAAGAAAGATACTGATAATAAAAAATTAAAAAAAAAGATATTGCTTATTGGTGGAGTTGTGAAGAATTTTGTTTTCTTTATATTGAGGTATAATCCATACTGAAGATTATAATCTTTGTTCTTTATTAGTAAATGCTTCAAGTCATCTTCACTTTCAGCAAGAAAGATTGTGCTATCTGCACATCACAGATTGTTATTGAATCTTCTTTCATTCCTGATGCTGCTTTCTTCTTCTTATAGTCCAGCTTCTCAGATTATTCCCTTAGTATAAAGACGGAATAAGGATGGTGAAAGGATAAAACTCTGACACACAACCCTTCCTGACTTTAAAACTATGCAGTATCCCCTTGTTCTTTTCAAATGATAGCCTCTTTGTCTGTGTACAATTCCTCCTGAGCACAAGTAAGTGTCCTAGAATTCCTATTCTTTACAATGTTATCCATAATTTGTTGTGATCCACACAGTCAAATGCCTTTGCATAGTCAATAAAACACAGGTAAACATTTTTCTGTTATCTTTTGCTTTCAGCCAAGATCCATCTGACATCAGCAATGACATCTCTTTTCCACATCCTCTTCTGAATCCGGCTTGAATTACTGGAAGTGCCCTGTCAATATACTGCTGCAACTGTTTTTGAATCATCTTTAACAAAATTTTACTTGTGTTTGATACTAATGATATTATTTGATACTTTCCACATTCTGTTGGATCATCTTTCTTTGGAGTGGCATAAATATCGATCTCTTCCAATCAGGAGATCAGGTAGTTGTTTTCCAAATTTATTAAACAAATAAGTGTCTTCAGCATTATATCTGTTGAAACATCTCAGTGGGTATTCTGGCAATTCCTACAGCCTTGTCATTTGCCAATTCCTTCAGTGCACTCGGACTTCTTCCGTCAGTACTATTGGTTCTTGATCATATGCTACCTCATGAAATGTTGAATGTCGAACAATTCTTTTTGACTCTGTGTATTCCTTCCATTTTCTTTTGATGCTTCCTATGTCATTCAATATTTTCCCCACAGAATCTTTCAATATTATGACTTGAGGCTTAAATTTTTTCTTCAGTTCTTTCAGCTTGAGAAATGTGGAGAACGTTCTTCCATTTTGGTTTTCTAACTCTAGGCTTGCACACTTTGTTATAAAGCATGGCTTTGTCTTCTCGAGCTGCCCTTTGAAATCTTCTATTCATCTCTTTTATCTTGTCATTTTTTCCATTAGCTTTAGCTACTCCCTATTCAAAGGCAAGTTTCAGAGTCTCTTCTGGCATCCATTTTGGTCTTTTCTTCCTTTCCTGTCTTTTTAATGACCTTTTGCTTTCTTCATGTGTGATGTTCTTGATGTCATCCCACAACTCATCTGATCTATGGTCATTGGTGTTCAGTGTTCAAATCTATTCTTCAGATGGTCTCTAAATTCAGGTGGGATATAATCATGGTCATACTTTGGCTATTGTGGACTTGTTTTAATTTTCTTCAGCTTCAATTTGAACTTACATATGAGCAATTAATGGTCTGTTCCATCGTCAGCTCCTAGCCTTGTTTTGACTGAAGATATTGAGCTTTTCCATCACCACTTTCCACAGATGCAGTTGATCTGATTTTTATATGTTCCATTTGGCAAGGTGCACATGCATAGCTGCCATTTATGCTGTTGAAAATGGTATTTGCAATGAATAAGTAATTATGTCAGCCATAGAAGTTAGAATTTACAACACATATTTTTGGGGGATGTAATTCAATCCATAGCATATGTACTAACACATATTAGGTTAGAGACATGAACTACACCAAAGCAGCCTCAAATGACTCTGAACCATTGTAAACTTACTCTTAAAACCAGCACGTATATTTAAATCCATATGTATCCAGAAGGCTAACTTATACTTGGGAGATCTCCAAATTAACTACACAGAACATAATATTTACTAAAGGATAAGTAGTTAAAAAGATAAACATAGAGCTAGAGCTAGAGAAGTTACTGTTGTTAGGAGCCATCTTGTCAGTTCTGACTCATAGCCACCGTATATAAAACAGAATGAAACGCTGTCCAGTTCTGCGCCATCCTCACGATCATTACAATGCTTCAGCTCATGCACAGAACATTCAATATTCTTCACCAACATCATAATTCAAATGCATCAACTCTTGTTTAGCCTTCCATTTTCATTGTCCAGCATATGAAGTGATTGAAAATACCATGGCTTGAGTCAGGCATAGCTTAGTGTTCAAAGTGACAAATGATGTCATTGTTCTTTAACACCTTTTTGTGTGTTTGTGCAGCTACAGCAGATTTGCCCAATGCAATGTGTTCTTTGATTTTTTAATTTCTGCATTGACAATGAATCCAAGTAAAATGAAATCCTTGACAGCATCAATATTTTGTCCATTTATCATGATATTTCTTTTTGGTTCAATTGTGAGTATTTTTGTTTTCTTTATGTCAAGGTGTAATCCATACTGAAGGCTGTAATCTTTGATCTTCATCTGTAAATGCCTCTATTCCTCTTTGCTTTCAGCAAGGAAAGTGGCATCATTGGCATATCCCAGGTCGTTAATGAGTCTTCCTCTAATCCTGATACCACATTCTTCCTCATATAGTCCAGTTTCTCAGATTATTTGCTCAGCATACAGATTGAATAACTGCAGAGAATGGATACAACCCTGACGCACACTTTTCCTGATTTTAACCATCATATTGCATGGTTTTACTCAAACAACTACTTCTTGATCTATGTATGGATTCCTCATGAACACAATTATGTGTTCTGGAATTCCCATTCTTTGCAATTTTATCCATAATTTTTATGATCCATACACTTGAATACCTTTGCATAGTCAATGAGACACAGATAAACATATTTTGGATATTCTTGACTTTCAGCCAAGTTCCATCTGACATCAGCAAATGATATCTCTAGTTCCACATCCTCTTCTGAATCTAGCTTGAATATCTGGTTCCTTGTCTATGGACTGCTGCATCTGCTTTTGAATTATGTTATTATGTATTGTCAAGTTAGCTGCAGCTCATAGCTATCCTAAAAAAACCCAAACTCATTGTCTTTGAGTCGATTCTGACTCATAGTGACCCCCTTTGGGTTTCTGAGGCAGTATATCTTTATGAAAGTAGATCACCCAGTCTTCCTTCCACAGAGTGGATCGTACGTTTGAACTGCCAACTTTCTGGTTAGCTAACCTAGATACAACAAAACAAAACATTGCCTAGTCCTGTGCTATCTTCATAATACTAGCTATGTTTGAGCCTATCGTTGCAATCATTGTGTCAATCCATCTTGTTGAGGGTCTTCTTCTTTTTTGCTGACCCCATGCTCATAGTGACTCCTCCTTGGGTTTCTGAGGTGGTATCACTATGGAAGTAGATTGCCCAATCTTCCTTCCAAGGAGGGGATGGTGGGTTTGAACCACCAGCCTTCTGGTTAGCAGTCAAATGCCTTAGGC
Source organism: Orycteropus afer afer (assembly GCF_000298275.1). Lineage (NCBI taxonomy): Eukaryota > Metazoa > Chordata > Mammalia > Tubulidentata > Orycteropodidae > Orycteropus > Orycteropus afer. Next base: position 1,414,240 of record NW_006921774.1, on the reverse strand, counting down.
ACTCTGCCACCAGAGCTCCCATGACATAAGTAGGTATATATACATTTATATCTACAACTCTGAACTCTAAAACTCAATAGTAACCTCCACAATTCTTTAGAATTTAGACCTACAAAAGATAGTTTGTGGCAGAATGTTTTATTGCTGACATTTTTTAGACAAAATTTACAGTTATCAGCACATAATGATATGATAAAGCCAATTGGCTTTCAGTTAGTTTTATCATTGTTTTTAAATTCCCTTCAGGGACAATGCACTGTCTACTGCCTCCACCTGGGAGAGACAGCTCCTAGTGCCCCTGTCCTTGATACCTCACAGCCTTTGCTGCCCCGTGGAAGCTGGATAGGAGCAGAAGGTAGGAGATTCCATGAAGCAAGTGAAATGAGATACTCCAAATTAAGGAAAGAGATAGTCCTAGATGTAGAAATATTGGTGCCACCACTCCCCAAATAAGGCCCCCTCATACCCTCTGAATTTGCCCATGCCATTTCTGCTGCCTAGAATGGCCTGACAAACTCCTACTCATCTATTACAGTCTGAGTCAGATGTCACCTCCACTGTGAAGCCTTCTCTGACTATCCCAGGTGAAATGAATGGGGTTTCAGCCCCCTGAGCCCCCATAGCACCCTGTGTTCACTTTGATTACTTCAGACACATCACACTAGATTATAATTTTCAGTTTCTTACATAATCTGTGAATTGTTAAAAGAGACCGTGTCTGATTCTCTCTGTACCTAACTCTAGGACCTTATAGGGTCCCTGGAAGATAGTAGGCTTTTACTATTTGTTTCATGAACTAATGACGTCGCTTTAGCATATTTCAGAATGTTTTTTCATTTTAAAATCCTAGAGCCCAAATGTGGGTCCACTTTCCCTGCTGCTTTGTTGTTGTTGTTTGCTGTTGAGTTGATTCTGACTCATAACAACCTTGCAGAACTGGCCCATAGGGTTTCCTCAGCTCTAATCTTGCCAGTCTTTCTTCACATAAAGCTGCTGATGGGTTTGAACTGCCAACCTTTCAGTTAGCCACCCAGAGCTTAATCACTGAGCCACCAGGCTCCATTCTGCTGCTTTAGGCATTAGGAGATAATAAACCTAAGCACTGATTTCTTTTCACCGTCTAGAGTCCTTAGGTGACACACTCATTTAAGCTCTCAGCTACTAACCAGAAGGTTGGTGGTTTGAACCCACCCAGAGGAGCTTCAGAAGAAAGGCCTGGTGATCTGCTTCTAAAAGATCTCAGCCTTGAAAAACCCATGGAGCACAGTTCTATTCTGCAATACATGGGTTGCATTGAGTTGGAATTGACTCAATGGCAAATGGTTTGGTTTAGTTTAGATCACAGGGCAGGCTAAAACCACCCTCTTCAGTACATGAGTCTTCCTGGGAATTCAGTGAAAATGAATTTTCTATGTATCTCAGGTCATATTCCAAACACACTGGAGAAATTGCCTCAGTTAAGGAATCCTTTCAGAATTCCTCAACAAAAAAGGCAATATTACAGCCTTTCAAACTCACAGCATAGCATGTGAGCTCTGGCTGGAAGTTGGAAGTCCCTACACCCCAAGTGTCTTCATCTTGCCACAGGCTCCTTGTCCTGTGTAGAAAATGCCTTCTCAGTGGCAACACAAGGCAGGGCAAAAGCCATGGTGACAGATCCAACAGGGCCGAGGTCTACATGTATCAATGCTATGATCTTGCATGTGATCCTAGGTCTTCCTGAGCCCCAACTTCCTCCTCTCTAAGATAAATGCCTTCAGAGAAAAGGTAGACTCCTTGGATGGCACTAATGATTAAGCACTCAACAACTAGCTGAAAGGTGGACAGTTCAAAACTACCCAGAGGTGCCTCAGAAGACAGGACTGGCAATCTGCTTCCAAAATCCAGTCTTGAAAACTCCATGGAGCAATTATGTCTGCACACATGGAACTGTCATGAGTCATAATTGACTGGATGAAAACTAACAACAGCAACAAAGGGAAAAAGTAAAGATTCTGTCAAGTGGCAAGCTTTCAGTAAACATTAGTTCTCCAAACATTGTCAAATTATAAATCACACCACAAATGTAAAGTATTATGATTAGATGTATTGTATAATTGTTCTATTATTAATGGTCAGTTTTTTTTTTTTTTGTTGTTGTTAGTTGCGTTTGTGTGGCCCCCACTCATGCAGACCCCACATACAATGAAACAAAACACTTTCTGGTCCTGCACATCCCCATGATTGGTTGCAAATTGAAGTGTTGTGATACAGAGGATTTTGTGGCTAAAAGCACTTGACTGCTAACCAGAAGGCTGGTGGTTCAAACCCACCAGCCACTCCTCGGAAGGAAGGTTGGGCAATCCTACTTCTGTAATGATACTGCCTCGGAAACCCAAGGAAGGGTCGCTATGAGTCGGGGCCGACTCGACGGCACATAACAACAACAACAACAATATTCAGAAGTAGATCCTTAGGCTTTTTTTCGTTAGTTATCTTAGTCTGGAAGCTCCTTGATACCTGTACAGCATCATAGCAATGTGCAAGGCTCTGTTGACAAATGGATGGTGGCTGTGCCTGAGGTGCATTGGCTGGGGATCGAGCTGGGCTATCCTGCATGAAAGGTGAGCATTCTATCAATGAATCTCCACTGCCCTTGGCCAAAGTTTAAGTGGAGAAATAATAAGAATAATAAGAAAAAACAATTATTCTGAGAAAGTGAATGCCAATGTGCACATAATCTTAGCAGGGGAGGGAATGTGGCTTTTAAAACCAATAGTTTAATATTTTAATAATATTTAATAAATATTTTTATATTAAATTATTAGTTAAACTACTTGTTAAATGCTTGCAGTGAATACCACATTCTCTTATCAACAAACAGAATCAGGAAGGTCCTACAATAGGCCAAATAGCAGGGTTGTTTCATCCCCACCTATAAGACCAGCATCCTTCAGATTAAAACTTAAACCAAGGTTCAATTTTTTTTTTTTTTTTTTTTTTTAATTCATGGAATCTAAAAGATTGGCTCAAAATTTCTCTGATCTGTATCTCTAAAATCAGGAATCTAGCAAATTCAAACCAGTGGAACAAAAGCAAAACACTGCTCCAGATCATTTCCTCTAGTCTTCTATTTAAAGAAGCCAAAACTGACTAATGAAAAGGAAGTATTTCAATTTGTTTGTTTTTCAATTTGTTCTTTACTATGTATAGCACAGGGGCTCTGGTAGCATAGTGCCTAAGTCACTTAACTGCTAACCAGAAGGCTGGTGGTTCAAACCCACCAGCCACTCCTGAGAAGGAAGGTTGAGCAATCTACTTCCGTAGTGATATTGCCTCAGGAACCCAAGGAGGGGTCGCTATGAGTTGAATCAACTTGACAGCAATGAGTTTAGTTTTTTAGTTATTGATAATAGTTAAGATATACTCATGGACATTCCCTCACTTTATCTTTAAAGCAAATTGTTTTACAAATGAGGAAACTGAAGCCCAGAGAGATTAAGTCATTTGCCCAAAGTGATACCACTGACCATTGTTCCAGCTCCATGCCAGCTACTGGGCTAAATAGCTGACATTCACTGCTACATTGAACCTTTATCACCACATAGCAGCACTAGTGTCCCACATCTGTTTTTCATGTGAGGAATATAAGAGTAAAGGACCTTAAAGAATAGATCCAAGATCCCATAGCCAGCAAGGGCAGAGCTGAGGTGTCAACCTAAGTCTGTGTGATGGCAAAGCCTTGGAAGGTTGGAACCTGAAGACACCTTAAGGCTGTGTCATCCAACCCCTTGTCTTTACCATGGAGGCCATTGAGGCCCAGAGAAGCTAAGCAAAGTGATGGCTCAATCCAGGCTAAAGCCTGGATCTCCTGGGACATAGTTCAATTCTCTTGCCATCACAGACATCTCTTCCAATAAGAAAACTACTGAGGAACATCCTTCCACATCCTCAATCTCCTAAGCCTTATTTATTCTCCAGCCATATTGTAGGTGTTTAATATGAATCATCTCATTTAAACCTCATAATACCACAACATTATGTTACCTTCTCTGTGAATAGCTTCAGAAAGACTGTCCAAAAAGCATACATTTTGTTCTTTAGTTTGAACAAAAGGTGGAGTTCTTATCTTAATGGGGATTCAGTGTTGGATCACCAAAACAAAAACATTTTCAGTTAAAAAAATATTTATTGAATCTGCTTTCTGAACAAAACCTGTTCTAGGGTCTGAATACATAGCAGTGAACTAGGCAGACTAAATTCTGTCTCTGTGACAAATTATTGGACAGACACCAACAGACATCAAACAGATAAAAAAAAAAATGCTGCAGTAAGTTTTAAGAAAATGAAACAAGGAAAGGTAATAGAGAATGACAAGAAAATGCTATTTCATTTACTTATTTTTATTTTTATTGTGATTTGGGAGAAAGTTTACAGAACAAATTCATTTTCCGTACAGCAGTTCATACATACTTCATCTCATGACATTGACTGCAATTCCCCACAATGTAACAGCTCTCTTCCCACTTCCTCCACATAGTTACCTCTTTCCTGTGTCCTTCCCTCCCATGCACTCTACCCCCTACGCTGTCTCTCTGTGCTTACACTGCCCTTCTGTTCTCCCATGATTGATCTCTCCAAGAAGTATATCTACCTAATGTAAATGTTCACCTCATATGCCTATCTATTGTTTGGCTGGAAGCCACAGGAGTGAGTTCAATTCCAGACCTGAAGGGCAGCTAGGGGCCATAGTTTCAGGGGTCTCACCAGGCTCCATCAGACCAGCAAACCTGGTTTTTTTTTTTTTAATGATTTTGAGTTTTGATCCACATTGCTCTTCCTTTCTGCCACTCTATCCAGTATCTCCTGCACCAATCCCCCTCTGAGTGCTTGACAGTGGTAGCCAGGCACCATCTGGTTCTTCTGGTCTCATGGTCATAGAGGCTGAGGATTGCATGGTCTACCAGTCCCTTGGGCTAATTGTTTCCATACATCTTTGGTTTTCTTCATTCTTCTTTGCTCTGGCTGAGGAGAGACCCATCATTGCATCTAGATGGCCGCTTGCAAGCTTTTAAGATCCCAGTCACTAGTCACCAAAGTAGGGTATAGAAAAATGTTTTGTGTAGTATGTTATGCCAATTGAGCTTGATGTCCCCTGTGACCATGGTCCTGAGCCCACAAGTCCAACTACTTGCTCCCTCTGGCTAGCTGGCTGTGCCCAAGAAGAATGTCCAGGTGTAATAGTAGAGCTGACAAGGAGCAAGGTTGTGGTGGCATCTTGGCCACAACCTGGACATTCTTACAGCAGGTACAAATACACATGTGGAAACTTTGTCTGCTGACTCTCTACGTGGTCATGGGCACACTCCCCCCACCTAGACACCTGATCGATCAGCCTGTACACCCAACTATCCACCCATAGATCAATGCTTGCCATCACTGGCAATGCAATATTGTACATGCAGAAGGGTTCATCTTTGTTATCTGTACCTCCCATGTACCTCTCTCTGTCTTCCTCTTCCTCAATGCCACCATACTGATCACTCATATTTGGTACATTGCCCTTCCCTTCAACCAAATCAATAATTGCTTCTAGATGCTATTTTCTACATAAAGTGAGGGAGGAGGCTGAGTAGATATATGGGAAAAGTAGAGTTTCAGGAAAGCCAGATGAATTGTGGGAAGATATCAAGAACATTATCCATGAAGAAAGCAAGAGATCACTAAAAAGACAAGAAAAGAAGAGAAGACCAAAGTAGAT
>NW_006921774.1:1399736-1406725 GCF_000298275.1 Orycteropus afer afer | reverse complement strand
CAGTGTTTCGTTCTGCTGTGCATGGGGTCGCTATGAGTCGGAAACGACTCGACGGCACTTAACAACAACAACAGAGTTTCAGGCATAGAGAATAACAAGGGTAAAGGCCGGAGAGGCTAGAAAGCTTGTTGTGTTCTAGGAACAGGATGGAGGCAGAGTGGCTAGAGGGGGTAGGAGATGGGCTCAGAGAGATAATGGAAGGCTGGCAATAAAGGTGTTGCAGGCCATTGTGAGACCTCTGGCTGATAATAGAAGTGGATGGAAAATGCGAGTCCTTGGGTAGTGCAAACACTTAAAGCATTCAACTGCTATCTGAAAGTTTGGAGACTCCAGTTCACCAAGAGGTGCCTCAGGAGAAAAATCTAGTGATTTACTTCCAAAAAAAATTAGCACAGGGCTGAGGAAGTGATTGATTCTCAAAACATGACAAGTGTCATACTCTTGGAAATGTCTCTGAGAAAGAACCAAGGTTTAAAGTTTCTGTAACCTTGGGTAAGATATTTAACCTCCTTGTCCTTTAGTTTTCTATTTGTAAAATTCATGTATCCATTCATCATTCATTCAACTTCCCTATGCTAGACATAGGAGCTCAGGTAGCATAGTGCCTAAGGCATTTGACTGCTAAACAGAAGGCCTGCGGTTCAAACCTACCAGCCACTCCTCGGAAGGAACATTGGGCAATCTACTTCTGTAGTGATATTGCCTCGGAAACCCAAGGAGGGGTTGCTATGAGTCGGGGCCGACTTGATGACACATAACAACAACAACAACAACATGCTAGACATTGTTTCAAGCACTACTGAGAGTGGGTAAACAGAACAAAGCTGCTGCCCTCATGAGGCTTAAATTTTAGTAAGAAAGATAAACAATAAACAAATACCTTGTTGTGTGGGATTTTATTTTTTAAATAAGTAAAGAAATATCAAAGTTTACCATGCATAAACTTGTTTATTTTATTTCAAAGTATTTATGGCAAGGGACACAGGCAAAACCATGAGACATTCAATTAAGGCTGGAGAATTGTGACAATATAAGATTAGTCAAATGACTAGAGTCTAAATCTTTAGAGTTCACTTTTACTTTTAATGAATGGTTTCAGGAGGAAGACTTGACCAAGGCTTATGCTTGGTGGAGGTATTGTAGCTGGGGCCTGAGGATGGCAGCAGTTGGTAAAGTCTGTCACTACCTTCTCTTGGTGAATGTTTGGAAGTTCAGTGTTTATATGTGATTTTCTCACCTTGGTTTCACATGATAAGGGCCAGGAGATGTTATGCTTAACCAAAGCTAATGTGTTACGTATTTTTTTTTTAAGGTTGGCCAGATGACATAATGTTGCATCTTTCTTCAAGATTAGAGTTTAAGGGGGTTGTTTATACTTAAGCAGTTTTGGTAGCACAGTACCTAAGGCATCTGACTGCTAACCAGGTTGGTGATTCAAACTCATCAACCACTCTGTGGAAGCAAGTCTGGGCAATCTACTTCCATAAAGATTTACCACCTTGGAAACCTGATGGGAATTGACTCAATGGCAGTGAGTTTTTTTTGGAGGGGTGGGGTGGTTCCTATGTCTTGAGGCCAACTTACAGAAATTTAGTTATGTGTTATATTTTCTTTATCATAGCATGTAGGTACATGGCTATCTTGGAGGTTATTAACTACATAACCTCGTATACTTCTATGTTTCTCTTTCTAAATTCAGAGATTTAGCTCTGGTAGTGTAGTGCCTAAGGAACTTGACTGCTAACCAGAAAGCTGGTGGTTCAAACCCACCAGCCAGTCCTCAGAAGGAAGATGGGGCAATCTACTTCTGTAGTGATACTGCCTTGGAAACCCAAGGAGGGGTCGCTATGAGTCGGGTCCGACTCGACGGCGCATAACAACAACATCACACTATAAGTGACATGTATATGTGGTTTGACATGTGGTTTGAGAGCATTACAGAAATCACACATAACACACATAAATGTATAACATATCAGTAGGTTTTAAATGCTAAGAAAGCAGAGTAAAAGAAATCAGGAATGATTATACAGGAGGAAGGGACACTATTGTAGGTAGGGTGATTTAGACAGGCCTTTCTGCCAGGGTGATATTTGCGTGGAGGTTTGAATGAAGTAAAGAAGACAGCCTTGCAACTATCTAGGAATAAGTAGTTGAAACAGAGGGATAAAAATAGAACCTGTCTTAGGCTGGGTTTTCTAAAGAAACTTATATATATATATATATATGATTAGAGAGGGAGAGAGAGAGAAAGAGATTTATCCCAAGGAAATGGCTCACACAACTGTAGAAGTTGGCAATTCCCAAGTCCATGGATCAAACATCATACTGGAAGCTTCTCCTGACTCACACAGCTGCAGGGGCCAACGAATCCAAAATTGGCAGCCAATACAGCAGGCTGTTGGCTTCAGATGCTGACAAATCCAAGATTGTCAGGTAAAACGGCAGGCTATTGGTTCACAGGCTGCAAAGGTAATCATCCTAACACTGGTTTAAGTCCAGATGATGATGACCCAGAAGCAGGGTCCTGAGCAAAAAGCCAGAGACCTTTCCCAGACCTTTTCCATATATACTGGAAATAGGCCACACCCTGAAGTGAACTCCTTTTCAAGTGATTGATTGCTCATAGTTGATTTTATCATGGAGGTGATTACATTATATCAGATTTTATCATGGGGAATAACTACATCATAAATGCTAAACCACTTAGAATCATGACCCAGCCAAGTTGACACAACAACCTTAACTGTAACACTATCTTTTGGTGGTGTTGGGAGAATTAAATGAGTTAATACATGTAAATTTCTTAGCCCAGGGCTCAGCACCTAGATGTTCAAAAAAGGTTAACTAGCATTGTTGTTGTTGTTGTTGTTGTTGTTCTTACAGGGCTAAGTGAGGTCCTTAGAGAGCATTCTGTGGTTGCTATTTCTTTCAGAACCAAGTCCAAGTTTCTTAGCAAAGTATCTAAGTCCTCCCATGATCTGACTCCAGATAGCCTCTTCAGCTTCATCTTTCATGACCCCTACCTCATATCCTACTCTCAAGCCACAATGGAAACATGGTCATTACCGAGGATTTCATACAATGTTTCATGTCTCTAAACTTTGCATAAGGTGATTCCTCTGCCTAAGCACCCACCAACTCCTTTGATATTCACAGTCAGCTTAAGTATTACCTCTTCTTTAATGATTTCTCTGTTCATTCACTTATTCAACAAATGTTGAAATGCTGAAATCTACAGTGTGCTAGTGTTTTCCAGATGGAGGAAATCATGGCCAAGACAGAGTTAATCCTTCCTCCTTTGAGCTATCTCTTTATTTGTGTTCCTTCCTAGCAAATCAGAGGGAGTGAGGTATATGGGGGAGTGGTAAGGGACAACCTTTGGAAATTACACTATCTTTGATTGCAAACAACAACCAGAAATTATCGTTGATCTATTGTAACTGAATAGCTGTTGGCTTCATTTCTGAGCTTCCTTATAACTCAGACATGGATTTCAAAGGAACTGGGATCATAGTGTCTGTTCCCTCACATGCCTCTGCCTTGTGTTTGTTATTGTTTCTACATTGTCAAGAACTGTTGTCCTGTGGCCAGGAAACACATATTTCACACTTTGCTGAAAAGGACAAAAGAACTCAGGAGCCCAAACAGAAGTTATATTGTTCTAAATAAGAATGTGTTGAGTTGTTGCCAGAGATTAAAAAATGACAAAAATGGATACTGTGTATTTTGTTAGTAGAGAGTAAAAATATTTTTTTTGGAAGGTATCCTGTAGATACTCCCTCCAACACATGTCTGGAAATAAAATGTTTCAGTGAATGTACTCATGGATTTGAGAGATGGAAGATCATCAAGCTTTTGAGCACTAGCTCAGGGTGGTGGAGGCAAATCTAAGGGCTCAGAGACTCAGGGTCAAGCCCCATGCACATCACCCACTCACAACCCCTATGATCCACTGCAAGTCACTTTCCTTCTCCTGGTCCCAAATTCCTTAGCACTAATAATAATGGGAAACTAGAAGTTCTCCCAACAAGGCCTCCATGGAGACACTCTGGGCAGAGCTGGACCAACTGTGCTGAGGATGGAGCATGCAGATATAATCACCGACAGAAAACTCATGCTCCAATAAAAAAAAAGAGAAGCAGATGGTGACACCCTATGAAGTTGAGGCATCTAGCACCCAAAATGGCCTTTCTTCTCCTCAGACTCATCTCTTGCAGTTGGAAATTTCCTGTTTTTCACAACAAGAATCCCATGTGAGGCTCTCAACAGCTCTGGGAGGCTCTCAGGGCTGAGATTATCAACTTGGAATTTCATATCTACAAATTGAACCTCAAGGAAGCCAGGTCCTAGTTCTAGTATCCTGCTCCACATGGCCATTGCTGGGAGTTTAAAGAAAAGAGATAGGAGCCCTGTCTGCAAAAGCCACAACTTATATGCTGTCTGAGTGGGGGTGGGAGTCCTCATTGGGTATGAGGAGGCACAAGAGGGCCACCATTCCACACCTTAAAAGGTCATGTATATTATAAGCATTGTTCTGAGAACCTAGTCACCTCTACTATTTGTCCTCTTGTGCCCCAACCATTAGGTCCTCACAGTACTTCAGGATGTAGGAAACAGAAGGTGGCTTGGTGAGAAAAGAGGATAGAAAAGAGATTTTCATCACTGGTGGAATCCTTGACAAAAGTGTAACCAACTCACTCCTCCTGAGATTGGAGATTTGGTGATGAAAAATGATCACTTTAATCAATCTCTAGTCCCTGGGTAGTGCAAATGGTTAATATGCTCAGCTGCTAATTGAAAGGCTGGAAGTTGGAGTGTACCCTGAGTTACCTCAGAAGAAAAGCCTGATCTACTTCCAAGAAGTCAGCCATTGAAAACCCAGTGAGGCACAGTTCTACTCTGTCACTCACAGAATCACCATGAGTCAAGGTCAACTCATCAGCAATTGTTTTTTTTTTTATTTTTTACTGGTTTTCAAACTCTAGTATCTTGATCCTATCTTAAAAAAAAAGTATTGATTACTAAAATTAACATTTCCCTTCAAATCCTAAAAACAACAGTGATATAATGACAGCTAGCAGTATTGAGCACTTGCTAAATTCCATGCACTGTGCCAAGTGTTTTATAGTCAGTATCTGGTTAAATCTTCACTGCAGTCCTATAAGGCAGATAATGGTATTGCCTCCATTTTATAGATAAAGAAATGGAGGTTTAGAAAGAGGTCCATCTATCATAAGTGAAAGGTGACAGTTTTTTATTCAATGTCCCAGACAGGAACCCTAAAAACCAAATGTGCCAATTCCATATTGTTCCTTTTTGAGGCCAGGGAAAACCTTTTCTACAGCCACTCCCTGATCCCTGGCAAGTGGGGTGAGCAAGCTGTTCCACAAAAGTGAACATTCCAGATTACTGACATTTTCCACTTTAACTGATAAGCTTTTATATTTTTAGCCATTTGAATTGGAAATATTACATGGATTATGGCATCCCTGACTTTAACAAAGCACATGGAACAGCAATGACTTTTGTTCTCTGTGCTTCAGGTTTACCATTTAACACTAATATTTTCTGGAAATAGCAAGCTGCACAGGCCAGTTACCCCTGTCCTAAATGGCCTTAATCTATTTTTCCATATGATAATTATGTTTTCTTTCCCATCACCTCTCTCCCCAAGTTAAGTATCTTGGTTCTATCTTTCAATGCATCCCCAAATGCTTCTAAACCACAGTAACTAAGGAAAAAATATTTTTTTCTACAAGAAATCTGATTAAGAATTTTGATTAAGTCAGTCATTTTATACATACTTCAAAGACATTAAACTGACAAGAGAGCTAACCTGGCACATTACTCCTACCAGGAAAAGCAAGTGAGCTTCATGGAAGTTATTTTTTTTTCTACCTAGGAGCATATTCTGCTTAATTCCAGAATTACGAGAGTGCCTTAGAGTTGTGGGGCTCATAAATCTGACCTTTGGATGAACAGAGTGTTGATAGAATTGTATACAATGCAAATTACCATGCTGCTGAAAAAAAACACCTCACTGCTATCGAGTGGGATCCAACTCACAGAGACCCCTCCTTGGTTTTCCAAGGAAGTATCACTACAGAAGTAGATTGTCCAACCTTCCTTCCAAGAAGTGGCTAGTGGGTTTGAACCACCAGCCTTCTGGTTAACAGTCAAATGCCTTAGGCACTATGCCACCAGAGCTTCCAATTACCGTGCTGTCTAAGGAGAATTGGGAACCATGAGTATGTTTGGTTGATATTGAACTCACTACTGTTGATTCAATTCAACTCATAGCGACCCTTCCTTGGGTTTCCGAGACAATATCTCTATGGAAGTAGATTGCCTAATCTTCCTTCTAAGGAGTGGCTGGGGGGTTTGAACCGCAAGCCAATTAGCAGTCAAATGCCTTTAGGCATGTGTAAGAGACTTGAACTCAGGCTCAAAGAGACAGAGTTGGGTGTGGGCAGGAAGCTCTAAATAGACACTAAACACTTCAGGGCAGCCACATCAAGGAAGAAATCAAGGATGAGGACCAGAAAAGACCACTTGGGATGATGAGACAGAAACAAGAATAAGTTTCTGGAATTCTTTCTGCTAGGTTTCATCTTCCCGGGGATTATCATTATCAGGCCACCCATGTGTTACAACAGAAAGGCCATACCAAGACATGTGAATGCACTGGGCAGGTTGATATCCAGGGAATCAATAATATGGTACCTCTTCAAACTAGTAAAATCAAAATCAAAACCAACAAACCAACCTTTCAAGTCAATTCCAACTCATAGCAACTGTGATAGTTGGAGCTGTGTGTCAACTTGGCTGGACCACAATTCTGTGTGGTTTGAGCTGTTGTGGTGTGGTTGTTCCCATGATGGGATCAGATGACTATTTTTTTTTATTGCCCTTCTCTTCACCCAAATCAATATTTATCTCTATCTATCTAACAGCATTCCCTCCCCTCCCCTCCCACCCCTGGTAAC
>NW_006921774.1:1382570-1387486 GCF_000298275.1 Orycteropus afer afer | reverse complement strand
CTCTCTCTCTCTCTCTCTCTCTCTCTCTATATATATATATATATATATAAGCTTTACTAGTTTTGTTTCTCTAGAGAACCCAGTCTAACACAGCAACCCTTTAGGGTTTCCAAAGCTGTAAATCTTTATGGAAGCACACAACTACATCTTTCTCCTGTGGAAAGCTGGTGGATTTGAACCACTGACCTTTTGGTTAGCAGCCAACCACTTTAACCACTGCACTGTCTTTAAATATATGTCTGATATTTATTTAAAGAGGAACTTGCTGAGCATTGCATGAAGAAAGGGCAGAGAAAGTGGTCTGGGGACATTTCTTAGCTCTGGCTTAAGCTTGCAGGTACCATTTAAGAGAAGTCCTGCAGTTAACCAGAGCCACACTCAATACCCAAGGTATCACAGTATGGGAAACTGACAGAGAGGTGATAGAAGAAATAATAAGCCACCCATTAGCAAAGGCATGTAAGCAAAAGAATTTCCTAGAAGGGATCCAAGCAATGAGGTTGGACTAGACAACACCTAAGGTCTTCCCTTGCTCCAAGATTCCATAGCACTTTGAGAAGTGAGGTGAGTCACAGCATCCAAGATGAAGCAGTCATCATCAGGGTTTTTCTGATTACTACTCTGAGCTGGTGGAGGGAACCAGAGACTTGCAGAGAAAAGGAACTAACATTAAAAAAAAAAAAAAACACTGAACCAGGATCTATGCTAGATCTATCTTTACTTACATTATCTTACTCAATTGTTAGAACAACCCTATGAAATGGATACTTTCAGTCTCTAATTTTTATGGGGAAACTGAGACTCAAAGAGTTTGAGGAGCCTGCCCTTGGGCCTGAAGCTAGTGAGGAACAGAGCCACTATTTTAACCCAGGCCTGCCTGATGCTAAAGCTAGTGTACTTTCTACCACAGGAGAAACAACAGGCAAAACCCCAGCATTGAGCCTCATCTGCATCTCTGCCCTGAGTGCTGCCTCTGAGAGCTTTGTCAGGATTCAGGCATAACATGTGGAATTGGAAACTGAGTCATCTGTGTTGGTGACAGAACCTGATTACAGCTGGGCTAATTTTAGATTTCCTCACAATTGCTCATCTTAATATAGAACAGCCCTTAAGGATAATGTTGGCAAATGTTTTGTTTTTGTTTTACTTGACCAGAAAAAGGAGGAAGGGGAAAAGTGAACAGATGAGGTAATGGGTATATTACTATCCACCCAACATTCTGTTTCTTTGAAGTTTTCAGGAAACTCTGATAGGGGTCAGCACCAAGAATCTTCATTGGTTTTTCCAGGTAATATTCAAGAGTTGTGCCCAGCCTCCCTTCTCTCCCCCCATTAGATGCAGCCTTTAGCTTCCTTGTTGAAGAAAAATAGAACCACTCTATCCAGTGTTCTCTCATGTCTCCAAAACACAGTGAATACTTTCAGAAGACCTAAGTGTCCAAGGCAGAGAGGCAAGCACAGTGTGGGGACAGGGATTCATACAAACACATAAACACAGCTACACATACAATCCTCTTCTTCCAGTTCCTCTCCTACCCAGCCATTATCAGAAAGGAAATAAAGTTGTGTCGCCCTTTCAATTTTGCAGGGGAGCATCTTAGGGCTGGTAGGCAACACAGTAGGCATTTTGCAAATATTGTGAATGAATGTATGAAAATGAGCTTTACTGCATTATTTACAATATTGAAATTTTAAAGGCAATTTCCAGGGAAATTGTCCTTGGGTAAATTATGGTGTAAGGACATGATGATTACTAGTTGTTGTTCATTGAATGTCTACTATGTGATTGGAAGTGGAGTTGAGCAGGGTCTGCAACAACAGACAAACGTAAAACCTTGCCCAGCTACTTATTCATCAACCCCTAGTTCTGCTCACTGTTTATGTGAACTTGAGTGCATCATACCCTTCCTCAGCCTCAGTTTCTTCATTTTTAAAATGGGAATAAATACCTACTAGGTTAGGAGACTGCCATGAGATTTCAATGAGAAATGCAGGCAGATATTCTGGCACAGGGTTGGGGCAGAGAACAGTGCACTTAGTCAAGGACGGGTGAAAAAATTCTTCAAGATTCCAAACTTCCAAGTCTTATTTTTCCCCTCATTGCAAATATATTTTTTTACAAAAAATTTTAAAAGATGTGAAAATAAAATCACATTTAGATACTAAACAAAGTACCTGTTAGAAAAGAATAATCAACAAAGAACTCAATGCAGTCTTGGGAAATTCAAGACCTGTAGTAGCTTTGTCTGAGTAACATCTCAAAGCATAGTGTGGATTGGGAAATCTGTGGGTCTTGTTTTGTGAGTCCTCAAAGAACATAGAGATGCACTTTTGTGTAGTTGTTGTTGCTAGGTGCCATTGAGTTGTCTCCAACACCCAATGACAGCAGAATGAAACATTGCCTGGCCCTGTGCCAATCTCACAATCCGTACTATACCCGAGCCCATTGCTGCAGCCACTATGTCAATCCATCTTGTTGAGGGCCTTCCCCTTTTTTGTTGACCCTCCACTTCACCAAGCATAACATCCTTCTCCAGAGAATGGTCCCTTCTGACAACATGACCAAAGTGAGACCAAGTCTGGCTATTCTCCCTTCCAAGGAGCATTCTGGCTGCACTTGTTCCAGGACAGATTTGTTAGTCCTTTTAGCAGTCCACGGTACTTTCAGCATTCTTCTCCAACACCACAACTCAAAAGCATCAACTCTTCTTTGGTCTTCCTTATTCATTGTCCAGCTCTCAAATGCATATGAGGCATTTGAAAACACCATGTCTTGGGTGAGGCACATCTTAGTCTTCAAGGATTTATCTTTGCTCTTCAGCACTTCAAAGAGGTCTTTTGCAACAGAATGTCCCAATGCAATATGTCTTTTGACGTCTTGACTGCTGCTTCCATTGGTGTTGATTGTAGAACCAAGCAATATGGAGTCTTTGACAAGTTCAAATCTTTTCTCAATCTATCATGATGCTGCTTATTGGTCCAGTTGTGAGAATTTTTGTTTTCTTTATATTGAGATGTAATCTGTACTGCAGACTGTAGTCTTTAATTTTCATCAGTAAATGCTCCAAGTCATCTTCACTTTCAGCAAGCAAAGTTGTATCATCTGCATATCTCAGGTTTTTAATGAGCCTTCCCCCAATCCTGAAACACATTCTTCTTCGTATAGCCCAGCTTCTCGGATTATTTGCTCAGCATATAGAATGAATAAGTATGGTGAAAGGATACAACCCTGACATCTTCCATTCCTGATTTTAAACCATGCAGTAGTACAATTAAATGTTCTGGAATTCCCATTCTTCTCAATGTTATCCATAATTTTTGTGATCCACACAATCGAATGCCTTTGCATAGTCAATGAAACACAAGTAAACATCTATCTAATATTCTTTGCTTTGAGCCAAAATCCATCTGAAATCCCTCACACCACATCCCTTTCTGAATCCAGCTTGCATTTCTGGAAGTTCTCTGTTTATACACTTACATGTAATATTAATGATAATGTTTGATAATTTCCTCATTCTGTGGGGTCACCTTTCTTTGGAATGGGTACAAATATGGATCTCTTCCAGTGAGTTAGCCAGGTAGCTGTCTCCCAAATCTCTTGGCATAGATGAGTTAGCACCTTCAGCACAGCATCCATTTATTGAAACATCTCAATGGGTTCCGTCAATTCCTGGATCCTTGTTTTTCACCAATTCCTTCAGTGCAGCTTTGACTTCTTCCTTCAATACCATTAGTTCTTGATCATATGCCACTTCCTGAAATGGATGATGATCTATCAATTCTTTTTGGTATAATGACTCTGTGTATTCCATCCATCTTCTTCTGATGTTTTCTGCATCACTCAGCATATTGCCCATGGAATCTTTCAATATTGCAATTCTAGGCTTATTTTTTTTTCCCTCAGTTCTTTCAGCTTGAGAAATGTTGAGCATGTTCTTCACTTCTGGTTTTCCAACTCCAGGTCTTTGCACACATCATTATAATAATTGACTTTGTCTTCTTGAGCTGCTCTTTGAAATCTTCTGTTCAGCTCATTTATCCTGTTGATTCTTCCACCTGGTTTAGCTACTCTCCATTCAAGGGCAAGTTTCACAGTCTCTTCTGACATCCATTTTGGTCTTTTCTTCTTTTCCTGTCTTTTTAATGATGTCTTGCTTTCTTCATGGATGATGTTCTTGATGTCATCCCACAGTTCCTCTGGTTTTCAGTCTTTGGTGTTCAATGCATCAAATCTATTCTTTAGATCATCTCTAAATTCAGGAAGGATATAATCAAGGTCATACTTTGGCTCTCATGGACTTCTTTTAATTGTCTTCAGCTTCAACTTGAACTTGCATATGAGCAGTTTATGGTCTGTTCCACAATGACCTCCTGGCCTTGTTTTGACTGAAGATATTGGGCTTCTTTATCTTCTCTTGCCACAGATGTAATCAATCTGATTCCTGTTCACTCTGTCTGTCAAAGTCCACATATATAGCCATCATTTGTGTTGTTGAAAAAAAGGTATGTGCAATGCATAAATCATTGGTCTTGCAAAATTTCTATCTCCAAGATCATATTTTCCAACTACTGGTGACACTTCGTTTTTTTCCATCTTTTGCATTCCAGTCACCAGTGATAATTAACACATCTTGATTGCATGTTTGGTCAATTTCAGACTGCAGAAGTTGATAAAAATATCTTTAATTTCTTCATCGTTGGCTTTGGTGGTTGGTGTGTAAATTTGAATAGTAGTATTAACTGGTCTTCCTTGTTCTTGTTGTTGTTGTTATGTGCCGTCGAGTCAGCCCCGACTCATAGTGACCCCTCCTTGGGTTTCCGAGGCAGTATCGCTACGGAAGTAGGATTGCCCAACCTTCCTTCCGAGGAGTGGCTGGTGGGTTTGAACCACCAGCCTTCTGGTTAGCAGTCAAG
>NW_006921774.1:1361941-1381670 GCF_000298275.1 Orycteropus afer afer | reverse complement strand
AGTCAAGTGCCTTAGCCACTATGCTACCAGAGCTGTTCTATACTGCTCTGCTAATTTCCTGGTCTCCACCACCTTGCTCTCTTACCCACCACCCTGTTTGCCTAGGGGCAAACACTCACCATCTACTGGTCCCAGGGCTGACTTAGAAGCACTGGTATTTGGCAAAATTAGCAAGTGGTGGTACTGTGGTAGAATTCTCACCTTCCATATGGACACCTGGGTTTGATTCTTGGCCACTGCAAATCATACAAGCACACACCACTCATTTGTCAGTGTAGGTGCTATGATGCTGAACAGTATTCAGGATTAGCTTCCAGGCTAAGACAGAATAGGAAGAAAGATCTGGTGATCTACTTCTGAAAATCAGCCAGTGAAAACTCTGTGGATTCCAATGGTTCTATCTGTAATCAATAATGAGGATGGTGCACGACTGGACCACATTTTATTCTATTGTGCAAGAGGTTGCCATGAGTTGGGAGCTAAAGCTAAAAGGACTAACCACTCATCCATCAGTTTGTCATACTGTGGTGGCTTGCATGCTATTGTGAGGCTGGAAGTTATATTACCAGTATTTCAAATACAGCAGGGTCACCCATGGTGGACAGATTTCAGCAGAGCTTCCAGACTGGAAAAGACTGGAAAGAAGAACAGGGCCATCTACTTCTCAAAGAATTGGCCAGTAAAAACCTTATGAATCACAATGAAAGGACCCGAGGCTGGGTCAAAGACAATTTACTCAGCCCTTATTAGGACTCAGATGGCAGCAAGCCAAGGGCAAGAGAGAGATGGGGGTGGCTAAAGCCAGAGAGGCAGCCAAAAAGGGGGAGCATCAGGGAGAAACTTCTCCAACTTTGCAAATATCATAAAAGGTGACTATTAATACCCCGAGGCTCAGAAAGACTGAATCATTTGCATTAGGTCCCACCACTGACAAGCTGTGGGACTGAGAATCAGCCTGGGCTTGATGGGTTCTCTCCTTTTCCAGGAGCTCAGGTTATGAGACAGTAGACTTCAAGGACTCTCCTCCCTCCAATATTTTTCAATGGCCTCTCTGGATCAAGAGAACAAGATAGCCAAATGCCTCTTTTTTGCCTCTGCTTTCTTCAGGTTTCCTTCTGTGCACCAGCCAGCCCTGGGCGAATGGCCTGGGGAGAATCAATACAATTCATAGAGGTCCAAGGACATCAGAACAAGAACAGTCTTCAGAGACCATGTATCCAAGTCTTTCATTTCTATAGTTGGGGGAATTGAGGCCCAGGGAGAGAGATATTTGAGAAAGAACACTTGATCATGAAAGAAGGAATCAGTAGTCCTTAGTTGCAGCCCTGGCTTTGCCCATAATTATTTGTTATTATGTGCCATTTACCCTAAGATTCTTTAACCACCAAATAAAAGGCTTGGATGAGGGGAAGCGATAAGGTTCTTGACATCCAGAAAGCTCAGAGATTAGACATCCCTTCCCTACACTAGGTCTACCTCCTCTATGACACATGTGTGTGGGATTCAGGGAGCACTATTTCCCTTTCTTATAGCCCTGACAGGCCATGAACCTCCCCCGCCCCCTAAGCCCCCACCTTACCTGTAGTGAAACAGAAAGAGCTCAAGCTCTCTCTCATCAAGAACCCTGTACAGATGCAACCACCTCTTTCTTCCTTTGCCTGCAAGGGATTAAAGGAAAGATAACATTCCACAGGGCTGAAGGTGAGGAGGGAGCAGTAAGTTGCTGATCAAGACACCTACCTCTGGCCTGGTCTGGGCCTGTTCTCTCAGCTGTCTGTCCATCACTTCTCCAGGCACTTCTGCCCCCCCACCCCCAGGAATGTTAAAAATCCCTCTCCCAAACTCTATGAGCTTCTCCTCTCCCCCACACACCCCCAACCCCTACCCCAAGACATTCATCAGCTCAGGCTTTTCAGGAATGTGCTGGATCCTGGTACCACCAGGGCCAGGAAAAGTCAGCTAATCCCTCAGCACATTTATCACTCAACTCTGGAGAGAGACCCTGCGGCAGACCAGAGGTCTCCTGCCCTGACCTGCCAAGCGGCCAGGGCAGATGACTGGGAAGGGCAGACACAGCCTGAAGGGACAGGAAGGTAGCAGAGCAGGGCAGGACACACCTGAAGACCAAGCTAGAGTTCACCTCGTGGCAAAGCTTTTAAACTTCCAGAAATCCTGACATTCAGGAAATGTGGCTTATTTGATAGTAAAGAAGGTAAAAGTGTTGTTAGTTTTACTAATGCTGGAGAGATATGTAAGATGGGAAAAAGCTGATAATTCAATAGCTGGACATAGACTTCTCTTTACAAAATGGCAAATGCAATGTTAACTCTTGCAAACATTTGTCTTGTTTCATTTTAGCAGCTGCCCATGAGGTAGGTAGAGTGTCTTGGTGCCCCTAAAAGCCTCACAGCTTCAGATCTCCTTGCCTTTGCACAGGCTGCTCCTATGACCTTCCCAACCCACGTACTCTTGGCAAACTCTTGGGCAATCCATTCCCTCTTCCCTCGGATCTCTCTCAGCACTTCTCCCCTTCTCTGTCAGGGTCCTTATGCCAAAGATTTGCCATTGCTTGAGTACTGTGGGTCCCCTGTGTTGGAAAAAGCCCCATGAATAAGAACCAAAATACTCTTTTTTTCTTCTTTTTTTAATCATTTTTTAATTGTGGTGAAAACATATATAACAAAACATGCATCATCTCAATTTCTTCATGTACAATTCAGTTTCATTTACTATATTCTTCAAGTTGTGCAGCCATTCTCACCTTCCTTTTCTAAATCATTCCATCACCCTTAACATAAACTCAATGCCACCTGTCTTAGTTATCTAGTGCTGTTAAAACAGAAATATCACAAGTGGGAGGCTTTAACAAACAGAAATTCATTTTCTCACAATTTAGGAGGGTAGAAGTCTGAATTCAGAGTGACAGCTCTAGGGGAAGTCTTTCTCTGTTAGCTGTGAGTTTCTACTCCTGGGCAATCTTCATATGGCTTAGCATTTCTCTTCCCCAATCTTTGCTTGTCACTTGCTTGTTTAATCTCTTTTATGTCTCAGAAGAGATTGACTCAAAATATACCCTGCACTAATCCTGCCTCATTAACATAACAAAGACAACCCATTCCCACATGGGATTATAACCACAGGCATAGTGGTGTAGGATTATAATACACATTTTTGGGAGACACAACTCAATCCATAACACCCCATAAACAAAAAATTCCCCTTCCCTGCTGTCTCCTACCCCCCACACACACACTAATAATCTTTGATTTTTATATACTTGGTTATTTCATATAAATGCGATCATACAATATTTATCTTTTTGTGACTGATTTATTTCATTCATCATGATGTTTTCAAGGTTTATCCTTATAGTGCATGTATCAAGACTTCATTTCTCTTTATGGCTGAGTTGTATTCCATTGTCTGCCTTTACCACATTGTGTATGTTATTCATCTATTTATGGACATTTTGGTCATTACCACCGTTTGGCTATTGTAAAAAGTGCCACCATGAACATTGGTGTACAGGTTTCTCTTTGTGTCCTTGTGTTTACTTCTTCTGGGTATATACCTAGGATTGAGATTGCTGGGTCTTATGGTAGTTCTATGTTCAATTATTTGAGGAACCACATGCCTTTTAAATAACAAGATAGCCACCAATCTGCCATTTACTGGTTAGGAGACCTTGGTAAGTTCCAGAACCTCTCTGAGCCTCCACTTCCTTCTTTGCAAAATAGCAACAAAGATCTCTCAGACACCTTCAGCAATGATATCCTAAAATTCTATCCCAATTTCTTCATTCCAAAAGAAATTTAGACATCAGCAGAAATGATTCAAAGTTTGCACAGATTAAAAAAAAAAAAGTGCTTTATTATTTAATACCTAAACATTGGAATACTTAATTTCATGTCTGTGGATATCTTAAGACTAGATCACCAAGAAAAATGTATTATTCAATCTTCAGCCTTGTCACCTTGGCTTTAATTAATTAATTCAACAAACTTTTACTGAGTATCTTTTATGTCTTAGACATTGTGCTAGGGATTCAGAATACTGTTGTGAGTAAGATACAGTCCTTCTTCTCACAGAGACAGATTGCTGGAAAGGCAGGTACAACAATGTGAAAAGTCCTATGATAAGGTGAGTATTAGGTTCAGGATAACATTCAGCCTAGACTGATGTAGGAGTGGGGTATGCAAGGAAGGCTTCCAGGAGGAAAGGACACCTAGGCTCAATCCAGTAAGGTAAATAAGAGTTAGTCACAGAAAAAGTGATGCAAGCAGAAGTTGCAGAGAGCCCCTTACTTAACAAAAGAAGACACCAGCAAAACACCCAAACTCCATGGCAAGCCAGTTTCGGACAGGTTGTATTTCCAGAAAGCCCTTACAGCACCATGGCCCCAGAGGGAGCTTAGTGACTTGTAGGACAGCCCTCAACATAAATCACCCAATTCCACAAAGGACTGTCTCTCTCTGGGCCAGCCCAGGCTCGGGAGGAATGCAGGAAGGGTGGAGGGTGCACAGTTTTCAGCTGGAATAATTTTAGACTGCATTGTCATGCCCACCCAGGGCAACCCTCAGCTAAGTCCTGATACAACTGGGAAGGGCTTCTGGCCTGACTTTAAGAGGATGTGACCTTTGGAAGGAAACCAGGACAGCAGAATGGGAGGCCTGTCCCAGGCGGGGTCCTTCCTCAGTGGGGGCAGGATACTTGGGTAGGAAGGAGGAGAAATAGCTTTGCATCCAAGGCTTTGTTCTATAGAAAACATTCAGACACCCCTTGTCAACATCTCTAACATTAAGGAGGTCCCACTTATTGATTGTCCCTAAAAGGAAAAAGCCATTACCCATCTGTCAGTTTGTCATACTGTGGTGGCTTGTTTCTTACTATGATGCTAGAAGCTATGCCACTGGCATCTCATATACCAGCAAGGTTGCCCATGATGGACAGTTTTCAGCAGAGCTTCCAGACAAAGACAGACTAAGAAGAAAGGACTGGAAAACTGCTTCCAAAAATTAGCCAGTGAAAACCCTGTGGAGCAAAATAGAATATTGTTTAATATAATGCTGGAAGATGAGCCCCTGAGGTTGGAAGACACTCAACATCCACAGTGGCTGCAACGATGGACTCAAGCATCCCAATGATAGTGAAGATGGTATAGGACTGGGTAACATTTCATTCTGTTGTGCATGGGGTTGCCATCAGTCAGAGCCAGCTGAATGCAGCTAACAGAAGAAAAAATAGATCAAAGGCCATGAATTTGATTAGGGAGGGATTCTGGTACTGAATGGTAGAGATGGAGACAGGACAGCATGAGAAGGTGGAGGGCTCATGGAACATACAGGCACTGTATTCAAAATGCCTGCAGTGGCTTACTGTTTTTCCCACATTCTAGTTGCATGAACTTGAACAAGTCTCTGTGCCTCAGTTTCCTCAACTGTACAATGAAAGCAACCTCATGAGATGGTTGTGAAGAACTTATGAGTTCATCTATGGAAAAGGTTTACACATGGGAAGAGCTGGCATAAAGTGCTTAATACATGCTAACCATGATTATTTATTATTAAAGATCCATAGATAGGAATTCTGAATCCCACGCTCTGATACCAGCTCTAGTCCTTTTGCCTTATCTTTGCCCCATCTCTAGGCCTAAATTTTTGATTCATGTAAAATAACAGTTTTGGACTAAACCAGTGGTTCCTCTCCAGGGAGACATGCCCTTTGGAGAAGGGGTAATTTTTCAAACTGTAAAGATCTATGCCTCTCAGTTATCCCTGAAGACTCTGATACATCCCTGTTACAGGTAAGCACTTCCTGGTAAGTATCACTGCCCCTGACTGAGAGCCTCCAGATGGGAGTTGGCACATATGACTCCGGTTTGAAAATGAGACAAAAAATGAGATTCTTCCGGATGATCTGGGAAGCCCTTCTGGGCAAAAGCTTTCGGAAAAAAGAGGACTGGATCAGGAGTGAGAAACTTGAGTCCTAGAGAATGTCTGAGACTTCTGTGTAGGGTGGCTATGAGGAGTCCATTCTCAAAGTCTCACTGTTCTCATCTGTAAGTGGAGTAGTAAAATAATCCAAGGAGAGAGTGTTGTAAACTGCAGAGTGCTGCACAAATGCGAGGTATATTCCTATTCTTGTTACCTGAGGTTCCAAGAGGTGAGTGGTAGAATGTCCAGAGGAAGTGCCTATGTACCCAAGCTCACCCTGAGTTCTTTGCATAGACCACTCCTTCTGTCTTCCTTCCAATCTTTATTTATTTATTTATTTTAGCCTTTCTGACCCTGAAATAGCCTCATAGTTCATTCAGGTAACCTCTCTACTAGAATGATGTAACTGATCCCTGATCCCTGTTGCAGGAAACCTCTCTTGAAGACAGAATCACAGCAGGCACTCTAAAATGAACAACCAGATCTTGTTCTGTACAGAAAAAATGCCTTCTGGATGGGGGTTAAATATCCCACTTTTCCTCAGCCAGTTCTCAAATCCTGTCTGACTCAACATTCAGAAAGTGAAGGTAGTCAAATGTTTTCCTTCTAGGCTACAGCATACCATAAGTAATGTGCTCAATCAACAGTGGAAACAAATATGATTTAGGTAAAGAAGCAAATAATATGGAGCAAACAAATTATCTCCACTGAATGTAACTATAAAATCTGGGCAGAATGCATGAAACAATTGTAATAGGAGATTTCAAAACTCCTCTTCCAGTAATAGAACTAGTAGACAGAAGACCAGCAAATATATTAAAGAATTTAACAAAACATCAACCAACTATATCTAATTGGTATTTGTGGGGCATTCCACCCAACAACAACAAAATGCACTTTCTTTTCAAGTGTACATTGACCACCCACCAAAATACACCCTGTCTTGTGACATTAAAAAAGAAAAACTGTAAACATTTAAAGCAATTAAAATCATATAAGGTATATATATATATATACACACACACACACACATACACATATATATATCATAATGGAGTTAAAGCAGAAATCAGTAGCAGAGAGAAAACAGGAAAATCTCTAGTCACTTGGAAATTAAACAATATACTTCTAAATAATCCATAGTCAAAGAATAGGTCTCAGGAAATTATAAAATATTTTGAACTGAATAGAAATGAAAATACAACATAATAAAAATGTATGGTATTCACTAAAGCATTTCTTAGAGGAAAACTTATAGCATTAAATGTTTATATAAGAAAAGAAAAAGTATCAAATAAATAATTTTAAATTCCACCTTAAGAAATGATAATCCAAGGATAACATCCCGAAAGATAATCCATAATAATTATTTGATACTTTTTCTTTGGTGGCTTATTGCCTAAGGCACTTGACTGCTAACCAGAAGGTTGGCAGTTGAAACCCACCAGCCATCCCTTGAAAGGAAGATTCGGCAATCTACTTCCATAGAGATCCTCCCTCAGAAACCCAAGGGGGTCGCTATGATTCGAAGATGACTCCATGGCAGATAACAACAACAACAAGAAATGAAGGGGAAAAAAAGCAAAATAAACTCAAAGCAAGCAGAAGGAAGGAAATAATAAAGAAAAGAACAGAAATCAATGGACTTAAAAACAGAAAGCAATAAAGGAAATCATTTAAACCAAGCTTGACCTTTGAAAGATTAGAAGAAAAATGGATAAACCTCTACCAAAGTTGTCAAAGAAAAAAGTAGAGAAGGTACAAATTACCAATGTCGGCAGTTAAAGAGAAAATAGCACAACAAATACCACAAACATTAAACAGATAATAAAAGACTATTATGAACAACTCTGTGCACATACATGCTACAACTTAGATGATATAGGCCAATTCCTTAAAAACAACAAACTACTAAATTCACCCAAGATGAAATAGATAACCCAAATAGTCTTAAACTAATACAGAAATTAAATACATACACTTATGTAACCCTCATCACAATCTAGGTACAGAACAACTAGCTCCATCACTCCCCAAATTTCCTTGTCCCTGTTATGGGTTGAATTATGTCCTCCTAAAATATGTGTTGTATCTTAATCTCAATGCCTGTGATTATAATCCCATTTGGGAATGGGTAGTCTTTGTTATGTTAATGAGGCAGGATTAGTGTAAGGTGTATATTGAATCAATCTCTTTTGAGATATTAAAAAAAAAAAAAAAAGATTAAACAAGTGAGCCAAGCAGAGATGAAAGAGAGATGCCAAGACATGTGGAGAATGCAAAGGAACCAGCTGAAGAGACCAGGACCTTCCTCCAGAGCTGACAGAGAGAACTATCTGAGACAGAATTTGTTAGCCAAAGAATGGGACACTGCTCTAACAGATACCTAAAATATGGGAGCTGTTTCGGAATTATTAATGAGTAGAGGCTGGAAAAGTTTTAAGGTGGCACAGTAAAAACCTAGATTGCTTTGAAGAGACTGTTGGTGGAATTATGGACATCAAAGGCAATCCTGGTGAGGGCTCAGAAGGAAGTGAGGAGAGCTGTAAGTAACACCAGAGACAGTACAGATGGCAAGAAGTAGAGGCAGAGAAACAGTGGTAGCAGAACTGGGAAACCAACATGAGACAACATGAAAGTCAACCCACAGAGTAAAAGAGCTGAGTGCCTTCAGGTAAGAGGCTTCCTGGAAAAGTAAGATGCCTCTGGACAGTTGCTGACAGAGCTAGGCTTGCTGAACCATGGATCAAAAGAGATGATGAGTACCTTTGGACTAAGGCTTATGAGTGGAGTGTTTTGCCTCTGAACACTTGATGGAACTAGGCTTGCTGAAGTACGGAGCAAAAGAACTGAGCACCTTCAAGCCAAGGCTTATTGGCAGAGTAGGATGCCTCCAAGTATTTACTGTAGAGCTAAAGAGCTTTGTAACACTTGCCTGAGCAGAGTAGAGGCCAGGTTACCCCCAAGAGGTCTGAGGGGTCGAGGGGCTAAGAGGCCACAGAACCAGAAAACAGAAGCTGAAAAGACAAGGGGCACAAGAAGCACAGCTGCCTTGGTCTCAAATGGTAGGGCCATGACCTCTGGGATCTCAAAGGATGGAACTATGACCTGCTGGGACTCAAAGGGTGTCAACATGGCCTCCTAGGTTTCAAAGGTCAGATCTTCACCAACTTGATTCTGTAGTGTATGACTGCCATTCACAAGTGCCAGGGGAAATGGGCCAGGTTTACTGTACAAAGCTGAGTGGGCAGGACTGTCATGATGGAGTGGCCTACCAGGGCTGAGAGGATGGAGTTGTTACTCAATTGTACTAGGAGAATTGGGTCATCCAAAGCTGAGGGGGCAGAGTTCCCATCACAGTGAGCCTGAAAGGTGGAGCTAAAGCCTATGGTGGAGGGGTCTTTACCCAGAATCCAGAAAGCATGGCCAATACCCAGAGTCTGGTGGGCACAGCCATTGGCTACATGATCTCAGAGAACACAGGATTATTTTCAAGGCTTGAGACATAAGGTAAATTGTTCTGCTAGGTTTTTGACTTGCTTAGTGGTTATTAGCCCTTTTTTCTCTCCAATTTCTCCCACATGTAATGGAAATGTCTACCTTGTGCCTGCTTCACCACTATATTTTGGAAGCAGATAACATGTATTCTAGATTACAGATAAAGAATTTTGCCCCAGGATGCAATTTGGAATTGGAACTGATTTAAGAATTTTGGAGTCAGCTGATGGGGTGAAAATGTTTTGTGGCAAGGACATGAATTTTGGGGAGCCAAAGAGTAAAATGTCATGGATTGAATTGTGTCCCCAAAAACTATGCCTCAGCTTGGCTGGGCTATGATTCTAAGTGATTTGATAGTTATGTAATAAGGTAATCACCCTCATTATGTGATCTCATGTGAGCAGCCAATCAGTAGTAAGGGGATTAAGCTGATACAACACCTTAACTCAGGTTACAACCCTGATCCTATGTAAAAGGAGTTTCTCTGGGGTTTGGCCTGCATCACCTTTTATCTTACAAGGGATAAAAGGAGAGAGAAGTGAGCAGAGTTACAAAGGACCTGACTACCTCCAAGAAGGACAACAGAGCAGAGCAGTGCCAGGGGTTCAGGTAAGGGGAGGGCGGAGAGGTTTCGAACAGCTAAGCAAGGCAAACTTGTCTGTCAGTTTGTTGTACTATTATGGCTTGTGTGTTGCTGTGAGACTTGAGGCTGTGCCACTGGTGTTTCAATCACCAGCAGGGTTGCACATGGTACACAGGCTTCAACGCACTTTACAGACTGAGACAGACTAAGAAGAAGGAAGAGGCCATCCACTTCTCAAAGAACTGGCCAGGGAAAACATTATGAATATCAGAGAAACACTGTCTGGTACGTTACTGGGTCACTTTATGAATAGCCTGGAAACATTATCCAATACAGTGCAGGAAGGTGAGTCCCTTAGGTCAGAAGGCTTTCAAAATACTACTAGGAAAGAGCCACATCCTCAGAGTAAGACCAATTTTACCGATATGGATAAAGTAAAGGTTTTCAGACCTCCATTTGCTGATGTGGCACAACTCAAACTGAGGAGAAACAGCTGCAAACATCCATTAATAATCAGAACTAGGAAAATTGGAAGTTGTCAAAAATTGAATGGAGCACATAAAGAATGATATTCTAGGCATTAGTGAGATGAAATGGACTGTTTTTGGCCATTTTGAATCAGAAAACCATATGATCTACTATGCCGGGAATGACAATTTGAGGAGGAATGGTGTGGCATTCATCATCACAAAGAATGTTTCAAGATCTGTCCTGAAGTACAATGCTGTCAGTGATAGCATAATATCCTTATGCCTACAAGGGAGACAAGTTAATACGCCTATTATTCAAATGCATGCACCAACCGTGAAAGCCAAAGATGAGGAATTTGAAGATTTCTAACAACTTCTGCAATCTGAATTCCACCAAACATGCAATCAAGATCTGTTAATTATCACTGGTGCCTGGAACGCAAAAGTTGGAAACAAAGAAGAGTCCCTGGTAGTTGGGTAGTTGGAAAATTTGGCCTTGGTGACAGAAATAACAGGAGATTGCATGATAGAATTTTGCAAGACCAATGACTTATTCCTTGCAAATACCTTTTTTTTAACAACAAAATGGCAGCTATACATGTATACTTCGTCAGATGGAATACACAGGAATCAGACTGACTACATTTGTGGCAAGAGACGATAGAAAAGCTCAATATCTTCAGCAAAAACAAGGTCAGGAGCTGATTGTGGAAAAGATCTCAACTGCTCATATGCATGTTCAACTTGAAGTTGAAGACAATTAAAACATGTCCACGAGAGACAAAATATGAACTTAAATATATTCCTCCTGAATTTAGAGACTATCTAAAGAATGGATTTGATGCATTGAACACCAGTGACGGAAAACCAGAAGAATTGTGGGATGACATCAAGAGCATCATCCATAAAGAAAGCAAGAGATCATTAAAAAGATTAGAAAAGAAGAAAAGACCAAAATGGTTGTCAGAGGAGACTCAGAAACTTGCCCTTGAGCAGAGAGTAGCTAGAGCAAATGGAAGAAAGACAAGATAAAAGCTGAACAGATTTTAAAGAGCAGCTCGAGCAGACAAAACCAATTACTATAATGAAATGTGCAAAGACCTGGAGTTAGAAAATCAAAAGGGAAGAACATGCTTGGCATTTCTCAAGCTGAAAGAACTGAGGAAAAAGTTTAAGCCTCGAGTTGCAATATTAAAAGATTCTATGGGCAAAACATTGAATGATGCAGGAAGCATCAAAAGAAGATGGAAGGAATACACAGAGTCACTGTACCAAAAAGAACTGGTAGATCTTCATCCATGTCAGCAGGTGGTATATGATCAAGAACCAATGGTATTGAAGGAAGAAGTCAAAGCTGCACTGAAGGCATTGGCAAAGAACAAGGCTCCAGGAATTGACAGAATACCCACTGAGATGTTTCAGCAAATGGATGCCCTGCTGGAGGCGCTCACTTGTTTATGCCAAGAGATTTGGAAGACAGCTACTTGGCCAACTGACTGGAAGAGATCCATATCTGTGCTCATTCCAAAGAAAGGTGATCCCACAGAATGTGGAAATTATTGAAAAATATCTTTAATATTGCAAGCAAGTAAAATCTTACCGAAGATAATTCAAAAATGGTTACAGCAGTATATTGATAGGGAACATCCAGAGATGCAAGCTGGATTCAGAAGAGGACATGGCACAAGGGATATCATTGCTGATGTCAGATGGATCTTGGCTCAAAGAGTACCAGAAAGATATTTACTTATGTTTTATTGACTAGGCAAAAGCATTTGATTGTGTGGATCATAACAAATTGTGGATAACATTGATTGAGAATAATAGGAATTCCAGAACACTTAATTGACCTCATGAGGAACCTGTACATAGACCTGAAGACTGTCATTTGAACAGAAAAAGGGGACACTGCATGGTTTAAAATCAAGAAGGGAGTGTGTCAGGGTTGTATCCTTTCATCATACATATTCAATCTGTATGCTGAGCAAATAATTCAAGAAGCTGGACAATGTGAAGAAGAACATGGCATCAGGATTGGAGGAAGGCTCATTAATAACCTGTGTTATGCTGACAACACAACTTTGCTTGCTGAAAAGTGAGGATGACTTGAAGCACTTACTGATGAAGATTGAAGAATACAGTCTGCAGTATGGATTACATCTCAATATAAAGAAAACAAAAATTCTCACAACTGGACCTACAAGCAGCATCATGATAAATGGAGAAAAGATTTGAGGTTGTCAAAAACTTCACATTGCTTGGTTTTACAATCAATGCCAATGGAAGCAGCAGTCAGAACATCAGACAATGTAAAGCACTGGGCAAGTTGGCTGCAAAGGACCTTTTTCAAGTGCTGAGGAACAAAGATGTCTCCTTCAGAATTAAGGTGCACCTGACATAAGCCACGATATTTTCAATCGCCTCACATGCATGTGAGAGCTGGGCAATGAATAAAGAGGACTGAAGAAGAATAGATGCTTTTGAGTTGTGGTGCTGGAGAAGAATGCTGAAAGTACCATGGACTGCTAAAAGAACTACCAATCTGTCCTGGAGGAAATGTAGCCGAAATGCTCCCTGGAAGCAAGAATGGCCAGAGTTCATCATACCTACTTTCATCATGGTGTCAGGACCATTCCCTGGAGAAGATGTCATGCTTGGCAAGGTTGAGGGTCGACATAAGAGGGAAAGGCCCTCAACGAGATGGATTGACACAGTGGCTGCAGCAATGGGCTCAAGTCTAGCAGGGATCACAGAGCTGGCGCAGGACCAAGCGGTGTTTTGTTCTGCTGTGCATAGGGTCACTATGAGTTGGACGCGACTCAACAGCATCTAACAACAACCACGACCACCAAGAAAGAAGAGCTGGGAGCAAAGTATGTCCTTTGGAGTTGGGTTCCCTGCACTGAGAACCTCCTAGACCCAAGGGAAGATTGATGCCAAGACTTATCTCTGACAAACACTTGGTACACAGGTGTTGAATAGAGACAAGGACTCCAGAGCTTTCCCCAAAAACCAGTGCTCTGAATTAGATTTCCAGCTTCCTAAATTGTGAGAGAATAAATTTCTGTTTGTTAAGGCCATCCACTTGTGGTATTTCTGTTATAGCAATATTAGATACACAAGACTATGGTCAAAGGAATGTAGAAACACTTGGGAAGAAGAAGAGAGGATTGATCAGAATCATATCTCAAGCCAGAGCTATCAAGCCTTCCCTGTACACAAAGATTTCAGCTACAGAGCCTTGGGGAAAATAACCAGAAACCACAGGATGCTAGATGTTTAACATCAACCACCTGTTTCAAGTTACATGATCTTTCTTGATTAAGGCCATTAGTGAAAGTGTATTTGTAATCCCAAGAGGCTATCTGAATTTCACAGGGACCCAGGCTTCTCAAAAAAAAAAAAAAAAAAAAAAGTCATAAAGCAACCAATCCAGGCATAAGTTCCCAGGCTACAAATAGTCTCGCCCAGCAGCCTTGTACATATTAATTTGCTGCTCATTTACTCACATAGATATTACCCAGGATTCTGTATAAAGAAATATGTATAAGAATAACTGCTTATTACATGAAGAAGTGAAGTAGGCACAGGTGCAGGTATCAACCTAGCCTCAAAATCCCTCTCTGCCTCTCACAAACTGTATGACCTTGGGCATGGAGAATACTTAGATTCCCTGAGCCTCAGTTTTCCATTTTGAAAAATAAAGTATAATAAAAATGGCACAATGGTTAAGTGTTTGGCTGCTAACTGAAAGGTTGGTAGTTCAAATCCACCCAGTGGTTCCACAGGAGAAGAAACTGGTGATCTGCTCCAGTAAAGGTTAAACCCCAAACCCACTGTTGTTGAGTTGATTATCACTTAGAGTGACCCTATAGATAAAGATTACAGCCTGGAAAACCCTATGGGACAAGTGTACTCTGTTACATGAGGTCGTTATAAGTCAGGATCAACTCAACAAAACCTAACAACGTAGTAGGTTGTTTACTTGTGTCTAGCCCAGTGTCTAGCACATAGCAAATGCTAAATAATTGTAGCTCTGTCACAATGGAGTCTCTCAGACAGAAAGGGATTCTCTGTTTGACCTGATGGGGGATGATCAGAGGGTGACTACAATGCCCCTTAGGGAAGGGAAACATGAACAAGTAACAGTGACCATCATTCCCATCCATGTGTGAGAAGCTCCATGGGTCAGAGGATTTTTCCTTAGTGCTCAGACTGGGATGAGGTGAAGGACATGCTCAAGACCTGGATAAAAGCTGCTTTCTGCCCGCAGGAAGAAGCTGTGTTCCACCACCCAGACCATTGCTACAGAGCGATTTCCCTTCTCCTTCTGGGGAACGTAAGAGCAGCCAGATGCTAGCTTTAAAAATAAACCATGCAGGGGAAAGAAGAATATCATGTGTATGCGCCTAAGCTGGTCTGAAGTATTTGAAATGCAGAGATTCAAATCTGTCAGGAATCAGAAGAGCTCTTAGAGGGTTTGTTTCAACATTTGGGGTGACAAACAAAGGGATTCATATTTGTTCTCTGAAGCTTCCACATAGCATTTGGAATTGCCGTAACAATAGGTGTGTTTTCCAGCAAAAAAGAATCAGACCGGTCTCCACATACAACATTGCTAATTTGGATCTTATTTGAGAGGTATTTGAGATAACTGACACAGGCCTTTTCTATTACTTACTTTACAATGATTATGAAGAGAGGGTTTGGTCCAGGGCTTCAAATCAGTTCATTCCAGTTAGATCCCCTGCTGCTGAGCATTTCTACCCCAGATATACCTCAAAATCCCAGGTGATTCTTATAAATCTGTATATATATATATATATATATATATATATATGTATGTATGTATTATGTTGCATACATAAGAGCTGCCTGAGGAGCTTGTAAATTGTACATTCTGATTCAGTGTATTTGAGGTTGAAATACAAATTATCAGCAGGTTGTCTAACCAGAATAAACTGTTCAAAGCCCTGGTTTGCTCTGTGGCCAAGTGAAGAGATTTAAAAAAAAAAACAAAAAACATAGCTTTTTGGCTTCGATCGAACCTTCTGGAGCCAGATGACCCGTGTCTGAGCCCCAGTTCCACTACTTCTAACTGTGTAACTTGGGGCAAGTTACTTAACCTCACTGTGTGCCTCAGCTGGGTTCTATGAAGATTAAATACGAAGAGTAAATATTTGTAAAGCATGATACCTGATTCATAGTAAATGCTATAAAAGGGCTTGTAAAATACTAAATAATTAAAATTGAAAGTGGAAAATCCTCAGCATTTTAGAAGCATTCTATTGCATGTTTTTATTGTTGCTGTTACATGCTGTCGAGTCAGACCCGACTCATAATGAACACTCCTTGTGTTTCCAAAGTGGTATCACTATGGAAGTAGATTGCCCAACCTTCCTTCTAAGGAGTTGCTGGTGGGTTTGAACTGCCATCCTTCTGGTTAGCAGTCAAGTGCCTTAGGCACTACATTACTGAACTTTTTACATTTCAGTCATATAGAATCATTAACAAAGTTTCCTTAAGTCTCTCTCAGACAAAATGTGACTGTCCAGGATGCAAAAGATACTTGCCTTCAAGTCCATTTAAACTCATGGCAACCTCAAGTGTGTCAAAGTAGAACTGTGCTCCATAGGGTTTTCAGTGGCTGATTTTTCAGAAATAGAATATCAGATCTTTCCTCTCAAGGCACCTCTGGGTAGACTTTAACTGCCAAACTTTCAGTTAGCAACTGAGTACTTTAACAGTTTGTACCACACAGGGACTCCATCCAAGATGAATGTGCTATGAGTTGTGTTTATAACTCAAATTTTTCTCCCTAATTCAGTATTCCCCAGTCATGCCTGATGATAAATATTTCCTGGGATTCTGATTTTAAAATGTAGATTTTACCTGAGAAGATCAGACGAGGATCAGTGAACAGAAGTATACTCTAGACCAAGGATAGATTCAACTGAGGCTAATCTTGCATAGACATCAGCAATACAAAATACCTGCAATCCTTACAGAAACAATAGAAGACAGACACAGAATAAGCCATCACAGACAACCAGAAACTATGGGAGAAAGATCCAATACATCTACCATCTCAGGACCATAGTACTTGGGGGCACCAGACTCAATTGGCACAACAAAATATGTAAAAGCTTTGTTCCGTATCCTACATTGATGAGTAGCAACTGAGTTCTTAAAAGTTTTCAAGTGGCCACCTATGATGCAGTCAACAGAAGGCTGGTGGTTCAAACCACCAGCCACTCCTTGGAAGGAAGATTGGGCAATCTACTTCTGTAAGGACTGTTGTTGTTGTTGTTATGTGCCGTCGAGTCGGCCCTGACTCATACTGCCTCGGAAACCAAGGAGGTGTCGCTATGAATCAGGTCTGACTCGATGGCACCTAACAACAGCAATGATCTCCTAGCATCAGAAGTGAAGAAGAGCGCAAAAAAACAAGGGTATTTGAAAGCGATCAGCCCTATGATGTGGTGGCCTTTGAGACCAGAGGAATTAGGTGGTGCCCAGCTACCAATGCCAGCCACTCAGGAAAGGATCAAATCTGGAAGATCTTGGATAGAGTGGGAGGAAAAATGTGGAACAAAATCCAAAAACTCAATAATGACCAGAATTACTGGTTAGATGAAATCTGATGAGATCACCAATACTATGGCCCTGGAATACATTTGGTGCCTGGAATAAAATGCACCCCCAGGGGCTGGATCTCAGCCCAATTGTTAACAAGATGTACACTCAGACCACTCAACCCAAGATGAGGCACCCACATATTCTATGGTAATATATCCCTTAGAGCAATAGACCATTGGGCACCAGAAGACCAACATCAAATTGAGGAAATGCAGCACAAACAGGAATGCATAAATGAGGGGCACAGGGTAGGGAGGGGAGGAGATGGGTTAGGGTTGGACATGGTAAATGGGGAGTGAAACTAAATATACACATAATGATGAATGTAAAACAAGCTCTTAAAATTAAAAAAAAAAAATGTAGATTTTTCAGGTCACTCACAAGAAGATTCTTCAAGCTGGTTTTATCATCAGACAACCTTGACAACCAGTAATTCAAATCGAATTCCCTTCTAGTTTGTAGGAAAAATATTTTGGTTGCTTTTTTTGGTGCCAGGACTTTTTCTACCCCTTCTCCCATGCAAGTATCCAATCAATATCCAAAGGGAAAGGCTTTCAGATATAACCTTCTCCCCTTTGGAGAGGAGGGGCAAGAAGGCACTTGGGAAATCAGGAGAGGGTAGGTTGTAGAGCTTTTTTTTTTTCACCCATGGGCTCCATCAGGATAAAGAAAAGGAAAAAAAAAAAAAAAAAACTGGTACAATTGCAGTTCCATATAACTGACACTTCAAATTATCCCAGATAGCTCAATCAGGAGAGAATGAGAGAAGGATGTTAATAAAATCAAGTACAAAGCCTGACAAGCTTCTTGAATTTCATTTATTTATTTATTTATTTTCTATAATATCCTGAAAGTTGAGTAACTGAGCAATAGCTGGATGGAAATGATAAAGTTCTTTTTTTTTTTTTTTTTGGCTTTGAAGCCCTGAATTACACTAGGGTGAGGCCAGCCTCGAGAAGTAACATTGACCTGGTATGGAGCCACAAGATCTGGCTCCCAACATATCCATGAGGGATGAAGCAGTATTGGAACTCTCTAATAAGGAATTCAAAAGAATTATATTTAGGCATCTTCAAAGGATTGAGAGACAGACCAAAGAAAACACAGAAAAAACCCTAGAAGAATTTTGGAAGAAAGTACAAGAACAAAATGACAAAATAAATGAAAAATTAGAAATGACACACAATCTACACAAAGAAATCCAGAAGATTAATACTAAATTATCAGAAACAGATAACACATTGAAAGGACAAAGGAGTAGAATTGATGCACTGGAAGACAGAATTGATGAGATTGAAGACAAATATTTAAATACTTCTTTGGAAAGGGATCAATCAGAAAAAAATCAAAACAAAATGAAGAAAGCCTAAGGTTCATGTAGGATACCATCAAAAGAAATAACTTATGTGTCATTGGAATTCCAGAACAGGAAGAGAAAAATAAAACCACTGAAAAAATTGTCCAAGATTTGTTGAAGGAGAACTTCCCTGAAATGATGAAAGATGAGAATATATCCATTCAGGAAGTCCAATGAACCCCAAACAAGACAGATCCCAAAAGAAAATCACCAAGACATATTATCATCAAACTCATCAAAACAAAAGACAAAGACCGAATCCTGGAAGCAGCATGGGAAAAACAAAAAGTTACTTACAAAGGACAACCAGTAAGAATAAGCTCTGAATTCTCAGCAGAAACCATGCAAACAAGAAGACAATGGGATGGTATATATAAAACTCTGAAAGAGAAAAATTTTCAACCAAGAATTATACACCTGGCAAAATTGTCGCTCAAATATGACAGTAAAATTAGGAGATTTCCAGATAAGGAGAAACTAAGGGAATTTGTTAAAACCAGGTCAATCTTACAAGAGATACTGAAGGGAGTCCTTTGAACAGAGAACCAAAAATAGCAAACAACAACTGACAATTAATGCAAAAGATGACATAACCCAGAAACCATGGCTATGGACATATCCCAAGTAAAATAAGCTTACATGATTATAAACAGGGAACCAGAGACATCAATTGGCAAATGAGGACAACTACAAACCAAAAAGAGGGAAAATACTGTGTAGCTACAGAACTTCTAAATGGTGAGGAAGTCAAGAGAGTTGCAAGATAGAATGGACTGTTCTAAACTCAGGGAGAAAATTATAAATCACAGGGTAACCTCAAAGAAAAATGATAAACCTTCACATCACAGTGAAAAAGAGGACAGACACAAATATTCAGCAACTACGAAAACAACAACAACAGAGGAAATGATAGCACAATCTGTAAACATAATGAACTCAGCACAGAAACTAATATGGAACAAAGAAACCAAGGACACCATGAAAAAAAATAACAAAATGACAGCAACCAATTCGTACTTGTTGATAATTATACTGAATATTTATGGATTAAATGCACCAACCAAAAGATGGAGAGTTGCAGATTGGATAAGAAAACAAAATCCATCAGTATGCTGTCTACAAGAGATACACCTGAGACACAGAGACAAAAATAGACTAAAAATCAAAGGTTGGAAAAAGATATATCAAGCAAATGGCAACTGTAAAAGAGCAGGAGTGGCAATATTAATTTCTGATCAAATTGACTTTA
>NW_006921774.1:1352131-1359881 GCF_000298275.1 Orycteropus afer afer | reverse complement strand
GAAATAAGGAAATCAATACCATTTACAATAGCTACCAACAAAATAAAACATTTGGGAATAAATCTTACCAGGGACACAAAATACCTGTACAAAGAAAACCATAAAAGACTACTTCAAGAAACCATAAGAGATCTACATAAATGGAAGAACATATCATGCTCATGGACAAGAAGATTGAACATTATGAAAATGTCAATACTACCCAAAGCAATGTATACATTCAATGCAATCCCAATCCAGACTCCATCAACTTTCTTTAAGGATATGGAAAACCAATCAATAATTTTATATGGAATGGAAAGAGACCTCAGATATGCAAAGCACTAGTGAAGAAGAACAAAGTAGGTCTCACACTGCTGCATCTCAAAACCTACTATATAGCCACAGGAGTCAAAACTGCCTGGTACTGTTACAATGACAGACACACAGACCAATAGAATAGAATAAGAACCCAGAAATAGATCCATTGACCTATGCACAAACATTAGAAGAGAAACTAGATGAATGGAACCTTCTAAAAATTAAACTTGTATGTGTTTCCAAAGACTTCTCCAAGAGTAAAAAAAGAACTACAGACTGGGAAAAAATATTCAGCAACAACATATCTGACAAGGGACTTATCTCTAAAATTTATAGAAAACTTCAACACCTCAACAACAAAAAGACAAATAATCCAATTAAAAAATGGGCAGAAGACATGAATAGACACTTCACCAAAGAGGATATTCAGGCAGCTGACAAACACATGAAGAAATGTTCACAATCATTAGCCATTAGAGAGATGCAAGTCAAAACAACCATGAGATACTCTTTCTCCAGCACTAATAGTAAAGTTCAACAAGACAGAAAATAACAAATGCTGTTGAGGGTGTGGAGAGATTGGGACTCTCATACACTGCTGGTGGGACTGCAAAATGATACAGTCACTGGAGAAAGCAGTATGGCATTTCCTTAAAAAGATGAAATTAGAAATACCATTTCATCTAGCATCCCATTACTAGGTATATATCCTAAAGAAGTGAGAGCCAGGACAAGAACAGGTATATGCACACCCACTATTTACAATAGCCAAAAGATGGAAACAACCTAGGTGCCTATCAACAGAAGAATGGATAAGCCAACTATGGTACATACACACAGTGGAATACTATGCAACCCTAAAGAATAATGTAGAATTGGCAGAACACCACATAGCATGGATGAACATGGAGGACATTATGCTGAGTGAAATAAGTCAATCACAGAAGGATAAATATTTTACTAGTTCATTATTGTAAAAAGTCAAGGAAAGGTTTATATATGGAGGGAAACTTTCTTTGTTGGTTACTAGAGGTGAGAGGGGAGGGGAGGGAATACTGCAAAAATTAAATAAAATAAAAACAAAGTATGTAGGAAAAAATTTGCTTTGGAAATTTGCACCAAAGCACAATAAAAATAAAAAGACCAGTTTTAATATCCACATATCCACACATCTCTTCCCTAGTCCTTAAGTGCCTCCTCTTCCATTCCCCCACCTGTACCTAGCAGAGAGCCGCAGAGCAAACACTCATTGAAGGGCCTCATATCTGACGGAGCTGAGAAGTTGTGAGTCCAGCATACCTGGGCTCTACGCCAGCTCTGCCATGTGGATGCTGTGTGATTTTGGTCAAGTCACTTCCCTCTCTGATACTGAATTTCTCATCTGTAAAATAGAAACAGTAACATTTGTCTTACATAAAGTAATATGAAATTCAAATGAGGCAACGAAAGTATAGTGTAAATGGTATAAGCTGCAAAGTTTTGTACTATTGTGTGGAATTGTCACCAATAAAAGTTGTAGTTTTATCTAATAGTTCTGCAGGGGCTAGAGTTCAACAGATGAGTCACAGCCAATCCTCAGCAATACAGGCCAGTAAACCAGTGATCTCAGGGCTGCATAAGCACAATGACAAAAGAGAAACCCCAAAGCCAGATTGGAGGTGGGGGGTAGGATGATGAAGGATTCTTCTTGGAAGGGGTGACATCAAAGGACAGTCTCCAAGGAACTATAGGAATTACACAGGTGAAGGAAGAACTGGAGGACAGTGTTCCAGGCAGAGGATATTCCCAGCAAGGCATAGAAGAGTAATACACTCAAGAAGGTCATGGAGAAGACAAGCTAGAGCTATCAGATCATGAAAGTCATCGGTCCACCAGTGTGAAGAGCTTGAACTTTAGCTTCTAGGCAAGTGAAGAGTACTTGACAAGTGGTGACACAATTAGTTTGTGTTTTGGAGCAGAGCTTCCCTAGAGAGACACTAGTGTGCCAAGATATTGATCCCCTCAGCCCTCAGAGTTACCAAGTGGATCCTGGGTGTCTCCCACAGTTTCTACCGGGTTGCATCCCATCTAGAATACTAGTAGGAAGCACTCAACTGGAGTGGCTCTGCTAGGAACTAGTAACTAAC
The DNA here is from genome assembly GCF_000298275.1 of Orycteropus afer afer. Taxonomy (NCBI): domain Eukaryota; kingdom Metazoa; phylum Chordata; class Mammalia; order Tubulidentata; family Orycteropodidae; genus Orycteropus; species Orycteropus afer. Next base: position 1,357,455 of record NW_006921774.1, on the reverse strand, counting down.
TTGGGGCAGGTTAGCTCAGAAGCAGGAGTCAAAGCTGCCCCAGGCACTGGGGACATGTTGAGTTAACATTTACTGAAGGAATAGTGCCAGAAAAGTTTGTGCCAAGCACAATGCACCATACAGAGGAGGGTTCCCTTGGTAGACATGAACCAACCATGCTCAGATCTGGCACAAGCAGTCTGTATAGAGCTTTTCAACTCCATTTTCAATATCCGTTTTGCTGCAGTCTTGATTACATTTCTTTTCTATCCCCAAACCCAGGCTGTTTTAAGGGCCCCAGAGCCTGAGTTCCTGTGGCCTTACTGCCCTTCCCACAGGTCAGCCTCTGAGGCCTCAGCCCAGCTGCTGAGCTGCTGCCAAACCACAGCAGCCGGCACCTGCCCCAGCACTAGACATGTGTCCTGGCTCTGTTCCCAGCCAACACAGCTGGGAAAGAATGAGTCAGCAGTGTCTTGTCTTCTTGGTGTTACATTGACCCGAACATTATGAAGAAGAAAATTACTTATGGATGGTCCCAGCAGGGAACTCCTTCAAACCTCGGAGCCTCAGGGGTGGGAAGAATCTTAGCAGTCCTCTTGCACAAACTCTCATGTATTGTAGGAGTGCAGACTCAGAGCCACACTGCCTGGGATCAAATCCCTGTGTGACCTTGAGCAAGTTATAGCTTCTCTGTGCCTCAGTTTTCTCACCTGTAAAACGAGGGTAATAACAAGATTTACCTGATTGGCTTGTTGTGAAAATTAAGTAAGTTAATAATAATAAAGGGCAATGGGAGGTCAGAAGGGCAGTATTTGCACAGGGAGATAGGAATCAAGGTTCAGGAATGTATAGGAAAGAAGGACACAGGGAAGAGGTAACTACAGGGAAGAAGTGGGAAGAGAGCTGTTACACTGCGGGAAATTGCAGTCAATGTCATGAAACAAAATGTGTATGAACTGCTCTATGGAAAATGAATTTGCTCTATAAACTTTCACCCAAATCACAATAAAAATTAAAAATAAATGAATAAATGTAAAGTATGTATGATATCTAGTAATATCTAATAAATGTTAGCTGCTATTACTACTATTAATTGTTATTTTATGGAGCAGTTTCTAATCTGATATCCCAACTTGACCACTTCCAGGGACATGTAGATCACTACCAAAAGAGGCAGTCAATCAACCTATACACCAAACTCTAATGTTTCGCCCATGGCGCCCATACAAAACTCAACTGTTCTCTTTTCACCCGGACAGATGTTCATAGTCAGATGTCATATGCTTGCTACAGCTCCTCAACTTCAGGATGAGCACCCTCACTTCCTGCAAAGGGTCTTCAAAGGAAATGACTTGGTGTCCCTTTCTACTCTGGGTCCCTGTCTTCTCAAGACCTAAAAAAGACCTGTTTTTCCTTTAAACAACTGAACACAGTGTTCCAGGTATAGCAAGCCAGTACTGAGGAGACTAAAATTGTCACCTCCCTTGCTCTAGTATTGCCCTAGTACTGTTACCTGAAATCACATTAGCTAACTGAGGGCCCTGATACATGCCTGGTCCATAAAATGAAGCTGACTCTTAGAACCTTTCAGGCTTTTTCTCTCATGCCCCTATAAGCCATATTTTCCCAGTTTGTGCTTGTGCAGCTGAACTTTTCAGACCCAAGGGCAAGACCTGATACTCATTGCATTAACTTTCACTGTGTCACTTCTGGTCTGGATTTCCCAAAAACTCCTCAATATGGTGCCTGTTGTGACTATTGTTGGCCACCAATCCATCATAATATCTGAGCAATTAGTTGCAGACACTCTGACCCAGTCCCACATACCTCTCTTGCCTGCTAAGGTGGCATAGGAAGGACCAAGTCCAGCTGCAGGTGGAACCAGCAGGCCCTTTCTGCCTTCTGGCCATAGACCTGAGAGCTAAATGTTGAGCTCACCCAGAGTTCATGGAACCGATGTCCAGAAATGGATGAAAAGGTTTCAGAGATAAGAGAAAGGTCTGGAAGAGCACTAGGAGGCCTGACAGAAGACCTGGAAACTTGTCCCACTTTCCTGCTGATTCTGAGTGTGAAGTTAGGTGGGTAATTTCCACTCTAGACCTCACTATCCTTATCCATTGGACTTGTTATCTCAGGTCCTTTCTCAGGCTCTGTCTTACCCTCAAGTAACTCTGTTGCTCAGAGCACTCTATTGTATCCCCCAAGGGTTTAAGACACATGTGAAGATCATTTATTTCCCTGTCACTGTCAGGGAGTTCATTGTGCCACTATGTTTGTTTGTCATTTCCTACTGTTTAAGGTGTTGTGATTCTGTGCATTTCTGCAACTCCATATAGCCCAGCTTAAATCCTTTACCAAACCGAACTTACTGCTGTTGAGCCAATTCGACTCACAGCAACCCCTACTTGGGTTTCTGAGGCGGTATCTCTACTGAAGTAGATTGCCCACTCTTCCTTCCGAGGAGTGGCTGGTAGGTTTGAACCACCAGCCTTCTGGCTGGCAGTCAAATGCCTTAAGCACTATAATGTGGAGCAGGAATCCTTATAATTTTAGCTAACCCTCACTCCCTTCAATGTTTTCTCATGCCATTTTTCACATCCTTACCAAGATATTGTTGAGGTTTACAGTTTATCCTTTTTATTACAAAAAAACAATGTTGTTGTTGTTAGATGTCATTTAGTCAGTTCCAAATCATAGTGACTTTATGTACAACAGAACAAAACACTGCCTGGTCCTGCACCATCCTCACAAATTATTGTCATACCTGAGCCTGACAGTCACTATGTCAATCAATAGGAATTTTTAATATGCTATTTCAAACAACATACATTCTTCTCCCCCTTCCAGCTTTCACCAGATTCTGTTCTGTTTTATTCTATTCTGATAAACCCAGCCACAGGGGCAGGACCCACCAGTGAAAATCACCCCTGCATAAGTAATGTGACATGAAGACTAGACTTGAAGGTAGAGCCTGGCTAAATATGTGACCTCTCTGAGCTTTAATTTCCTTATTTACAAAATGGCAGTATACGCACCCATTCCCTTACTGTGACAATTCAGTCACTATGCAGGGCTCTAGCATTAGAGGGGTGGGCTACCCCATAGCCTTACAATCCAACTGAGCATGCAAGTGCTTTGAAGACTGTAAGCCTAATGTGTGGTTCTCAACATGGGCTTACAGCTTCTAAAAGATATCAGGTCCCATGCTCAGTCTCCAATGATTCTGGTTTAATTGGTCTGGAGTGGGGCCTTGAGCATTTGTGGCCTTTAAAACTCCCCAGCTGATTCTACAGTATAGTCAGGGCTGAGAATTACTGGTCAGACAACTGAGTGATCACTGAAACGACATTGTCACTTTTCCCGCATGTTATTTAATCTTTCTTCAGTATAAATCTTGTGTCCCCAGAGTTGATATGCCCCAAGAAAGAAGAAGCCAGATTTAGTAATATTTTATTCTCTCCAGCCCCTAACTCAGGGTCTGACAGGTAGGGATACCCAAAACATACACTGCCATTGAGTTAATGCTCACTCACAGTGACCCTACAAGACAGAGTAGGACTGCCCCATAGGGTTCCAAGGCTGTAATCTTAACTGAAGCAGATGGACTCTTTCCCCCATGGAATGGCTTGTGGATTCAAACCTTTTGGTTAGTAACTGAGAACTTTAACTATTGTGTCACCAGAGTTCCTTGACATGTGGGAAAGGCTCAGTAAACATTTGTTCATCACTTTATTATCCTCATGAGGAACCTGACATAGACCATGAGGCTGTCAATCACACAAAATAAGGGAATATTGCCTGGTTTAAAATCAGGAAAGGTATGTGTCAGGGTTGTATCCTTTCACCCCATACTTAATCAATTTGTATGTTCTTGTTGTTGTTGTTGTTGTTGTTATGTGCCGTCTAATCGAATAATCTGAGAAACTGGACTATACAAAGAAGTACTCGGCATCAGGATTGAGAAAGACTCATTAACAACCTGGGATATGCAAATGGCACAGCCTGTTTTGTTGAAAGTGAAGATGACATGAAATACTTGCTGATGATCAAACACTACAGCCATTAGTATGGATTGCACCTCAACATAAATAAAACAAAAATCCTCACAATTAGACCAATAAGCAACATTGTGATTAATGGAGAAAAGACTGAGGTTGTCAAGGATTTCATTTTACTTGGATCCACAATCAACACCCATGGAAGCTGCAGTCAAGAAACCAAATGACATATTGCATTGAGCAAATCTGCTGCACAAGACTTCTTTAAAGTGTTAAAGAACAAAGATGTCACTCTGAAGACTAAGGTGCATCTGACCCAAACCCAAAGCTGGACAATGAATAAGGAAGATCAAAGATGAATTGATACCTTTGAATTGTGGTGTTGACAAAGAATATTGAATGTATCATGGACTGCAAGAAGAATGAACAAATCTGTCTTGGAGTAAGTACAGCCGGAATGCTCCTTAGAAGTGAGAATGGCTAGACTGACTTTTGTACTTTGGTCATGTTGTCAGAAGGGACCAGACTCTGCAAAATGTTATCATGCTTGGTAAAGTAGAGGGTCAGCAAAAAAGGGGAAGACCCTCAACAAGATGGATAGACACAGTGGCTGCAACAATGGGCTCAAGCATAGCAAAGATTGTGAGGATGACACATGACTAGGCAGTGTTTCATTCTGTTGTACATAGGGTCACTACGATTCAACATTAACTTGACAGCACCTAACAATAACAATGATTGATGTCATTTACTTTTTCTAACTTGCTAACTCCACCTCTCTATAGCACTGAGAATACTAAGATCTATGAACACATTGAATTCTACACGAAAAAGGAGAAGAAGGTGTAAAGTATCCAAAACCCTATGCTAAATCAAGATGGATCCAGAGTGTCTCACAGGATGGAACTGGATTTACTCCTTCAATGCCAACCATAAGGGATGCTAACTCATCCTGCTGAAGCTGCCATCTCTTCATCTATCACAGAGGCTCATGGTCCACTCCCAAGAAAACTGCTTGGATGAATTGCTGGCAACAGGTATTCAAAGACTTACTATGAACTATGTTCATGTAGCAAATGGTAGGAGTCTTATCACCCCCTTGCTTGGTCTTCCTTTTGCCCTGTACTCAGAACTGCCCAGAAATCCCTCTCAGAATTTTAAATCCTCTGACATAAGGGAGCTCTGATGGCATAGTGCCTAAGGTATTTAATTGCTACCCAGAAGGCTGACAGTTCAAACCCACCAACAACTTCTCAGAAGGAAGATTGGTCAATCTACTTCCATAGAGGTACCTCCTCAGAAACCCAAGGAGGGGTCACTATGAGTCAAAGCCAACTCCACAGCAGT
>NW_006921774.1:1348839-1351996 GCF_000298275.1 Orycteropus afer afer | reverse complement strand
GGCCTCTTGGTCTTGTAAAGATTACAGCCAATAAAACCCATGTAAACAACATCTAGAGTTGCTATAAGTTGGAATCATCTCAATGCCAATGTGTTTGTTCCTTTGGTTTGACATGATAGACCACAAGCCAAGTCTTAAAGAGAAAGAATGATAGAGGGTAACAGATATCTTGTGACTGTACCATTACCACGCTTCTGTCAATTTGTCATACTGTGGTGGCTTCATATTTCTATGAGGCTGGAGGCTATGTCACAGGTATTTAAAATACCTGGGTATTAAAAAAACAGAGTCATCAATGGTGGACAGGCTTCAGTGGAACATCTAGATTAAGACAGACTTAGTAAAAGGATGGGACTGTCCAATTCTGCAAAAATTGGCAACTGAAAACTTATCAATAGCAGTGAAATGTCTGATACATTGCCTAAAGATGAGCCCCTCCAGTTGGAAAGCACTCAAAATACTGGCAAAGAGTTGCCTCCTCAAGTAAAATCAGTCTTAAAGATGTGAGTGGAGTAAGCTGTTGGGACTTTCATTTGCTGATGAGGCATGACTTAAAATGGGAAGGAACAGCTACAAAATTCATTAATAATTAGAACACAGAATGTACAAAGTATGAACCCAGGAAAATTGGAAGTTTTCAAAAATGAAATGGAACATATAAAGATCGATATCCTAGGTATGAGTGAGCTGCCATTTTGAACCAGCAATCATATGGTCTACTATGCCAGGAATAACAAATTGAAGAGGAATTTGCATTCATCATCAAAAAGAACTTTTCAAGGTCTGTCCTGAAATACAACACTGTCAGTGTTAGGATAATATCCATATGCCTACAAAGAAAACCAGTTACTACTACTACTATTCAAATTTAAGCACCAATCTCTAAAGCCAAAGATGAAGAAATAGAAGATTTTTACCAAGGTCTGCAGTCTGAAATTGACCAAACATTGCAATCAAGAATTATTGATCATTGCTGGTGATTGAAATGCAAAAGTTGAAAACAAAGAATCATGGGTAGTTGGAAAATATGGCCTTGGTCATAGAAATGATGCTGAAGATTGCACGGTAGAATTTTGCAACACCGATGATTTATTCATTGCAAATAACTTTTTCCACAACATAAATGGTGACTATACACGTGAACCTCACCAGATGGAATACACAGTAATCAAATCAACTACATCTGTGGAAAGAGGTGATGGAAGTTCATTATTGTCAGTCAAAACAAGGCCAAAAGCTATGGAACAGACCATCAGTTGTTCATATGCAAGTTCAAGTTAAAGCTGAAGAAAATTAAAAACAAGTCCACAAGAGCCAAAATAAGACCTTGATTATATCTCACCTGAATTCAGAGACCACCTGAAAATTAGATTTGACTAATTCAACACCAGTGACTGAAGACCAGACTAGTTATGGGATGACATCAAGAACATCATAAATGAAGAAAGCAAAAACTTATTAAAAAGACAAGAAAATAAGAAAAAAAATGGATTGTCAGAAGAGATTCTGGAACTTGCTCTAGAACATATAGTAGCTAAAGCAAATGGAAGAAATGATGAAATTACAGAGCTGAACAGATTTCAAAGGGTGGCTCAAGAAAACAAAGTACAGTATAATAATGAAATGTGCAGAGACCTGGAGTTAGAAAATCAAAAAGGAAGAACATGTTCTGTATTTCTCAAGCTGAAAGATCTGAAGAAAAACTTCAAGCCTTGAGTTGCAATATTGAAGGATTCTATGGGCAAAATATTGAATACAATGAATAAGGAAAACCAAAGAAGAGTTGATTCCTTTGAATTGTGGTATTGATGAAGAATACTGAAAATATGTGGACTGACAGAAGAATGAACAAATCTGTGCTGGTTGAAGTGCACCCAGAATGGTTGAGAATGGCCAGGCTTCATCTCACCTACTTTGGCCATGTTATCAGAAGGGACCGTTCCCTGGACAAAGATATCATGCTTGGTAAAGTAGAAGGTCAGTGAAAAAGGGGAAGACCCTCAACGAGATAGATTGACACAGTGGCAGTAATGATGGGCTCAAGCATAGCAAGAATTGTGAGGATGGTGCAGGACCAGGAGTGTTTTCTTCATAGGGTCGCTTTGAGTCAAAGCTGATTCAATAGCACCTAACAACACAACATGATTGTACCAAAGGATCCTTGATGGCGCAGTAGTTAAAGCAGCATGGCTGCTAACCCAAAAGTTGGCAGTTTGAACCCATAAGCTGCTCCACAGGAGAAGGATGTAGCATCGACTTCCGTAAAGGTGTACAGCTGTGAAAACCCTGTGGGGAATGTTCTACTCTGTCCTATAGTGCCGCCATAAGTCAGAAATGACTTGATGCCAGTGGATCTCATTTTGGTTTGGTTTATAATTGTATCATTTTAAAGCAGTGATTTGGTATAATTATATTTTCAAAATATGTGGTATTTGGAAAAGGAAGTAAAAATCCACCTTGCTTTCCTAAGAAGTTTCAAATGTAGAATCTAAATGTGGGCCTGCTGATATCTCTGCTGTTCCATAAATACATCAAATTTGCTCCTACCCCAGGGCCTTTGCACCTGGTGACCCCACCACCTGGGATGATTTTTCCTTGGACAGCCACAAGGTTTGTACCTTCACATCCATTAGATTTCCACTCAAAGGTCACCTTAAGATTGAGATCACCCTTAGCTATAGTATAAAGCAGCTGCCCTCCTCTGGCTCTGAGATGGTCCCTATCCCTCCTTCCCCACCTTATTTTCCCCATCTGACATACCATCTGTTGTTTATTATCTGTTTTCCCCTCTTGAGTGTAAATTCCAAGAAAGCAGAGACTTTGTCACTTTGTTTACTTCTGTGGTCCCCAGTGCTGAGAAGAGTGTGTGGCTAAAAATCAGCACTCAACACATAGGTGTTGAATGAATCATTTAATATGAAAATGTTTGGGGACCTCACACACTCCCCTAAGTCACAACAGGCTTTCATCTCAGCACTTTGACTTGCTCAGTGCTATGACCCTGCTCAATGCACTCAGCTCCAGGCTTTTAATCTGTGAAATGTGAAAATGACACCCGTCTTCCTGACCCCATGACAATATGGAGGGGACTAAATAAGATAAAGGGAGCTCTGGTAGCATAGTGGCTAAGACACTTGCCTGCTAACCAGAGGGCTGG
>NW_006921774.1:1311820-1348724 GCF_000298275.1 Orycteropus afer afer | reverse complement strand
CTAGGAGTCGGGTTTGACTCGATGGCACATAACAACAACAACAACAAATAAGATAAAATGTATAAAAGGACTCTGTCAAATTAAAACATGCTTTGTTGTTATTAAAGGAGCTCTGGTGGCATAGTGTCTATGGCATTTGACTGCTAACCAGAAGGCTGGTGGTTCAAACTCACCAACTACTCCATGGAAGGAAGACTGGACAATCTACTTACATAAAGATTTACCATCTCGAAAACTCAAAGAGGGTCACTATGAGTCATAATAGACTCGATGGCACTGAGTTTTGTTTGTTGGTTTTGTTGTTATTAGGTGCTGTGGAGTCAGTTCTGACACATGGAGACTCCATCTGTAACAGAACAAAATGTTGTCTGGTCCTGCACCATCTTCATGACTGTTGGTACATTTGAGTCCATTGTTGCAGCTATTGTGTAGCACCTTCCAAGCTAGGGGCTTCATCTTTCAGGGCTTCCAGGACTATCGGATAATGCTCTGTTGTGATCCATAGGGTTTTCATTGACTAAGTTTTGGAAATAGATTACCAGACCTTTCTTCATGATCTTTGTTAGGAAGTCCTGCTGAAACCTATGCACTGTGATTGACCCTGGTGGTATTTGAAATGCCAATGGCATAACTTCCAGCATCAGAGTAACTTGCAAGCCACCTTATTATGATAAACTGACAAGTGGATGGGGAAAAGTATGCTACACAATTAAATGTAAAGACCTGAGTTAGTGGGAGCCTTAGAAGTCATCTCCAGAACCGCATCTATGACATCCCAGAGAGGAGCACTAACTCATCCAGTTACATAGCTCATCAGTGGCAACTTTTTCTTGAGAGAAAGCTCTCAAGAAAGTTCTGTAAACATTGGTAAGTTTCCCAGCCTGCTCAGAAAAAATGGCAACACGTTGCTGTCAGCCAGAACTGTTCTCATTTCAGGAAGTGCTTTCCCACCACCAAGTGCTGTGAGTCTTACTCCAGGTGGGAATCCACTAAGTGTAATGAGTCAAATCCCCACATATCCCCTTGAGACTGCAGGTTGGCACTGAATACAAACTCAGGGCATACATTACTAGTTTTAATTCCCCAAACACTCCCTTTATCCCAAGTGGTAAACATTGGATAGGATAGAGTCCCTTCCCTGCTCCCACTGCTCATTGAAGATTCACCAAGGAGGTGTTGTTGCCACAAAACCTTCCTTGGAGTCTCTGTTCCCATTGTGGAGATTGGCAGAGGTTAGAGGTGCCCATTAGCTGCCAGAGAAATTCCAAATTTCTGAGTCTGCCTGGCTCTGATTTAGCTATGCTGTCAAACACTGTCCTTGGTGGTGCAAGCAGTTAACATGTTTGGTTGCTAATCAAAAAGTTAGAGATTTGATTTGAGTGAAGGGAAGGGCAATGTACCAAAAGTGAGTAATCAACATGGTGGCATTGGAGAAGAGGAAGACAGAGAGAGGTACATGGGAGGTGAAGAAAAAAAAAAAAAAAAAAGGAAAGAAAGAAAAAAAAAAGTTAGAGATTTGAATCCACCTAGTGCCTAAGGCATTTGACTCCTAACCAGAAGGCTGGCGGTTCAAACCAACCAGCCACTCCTCGGAAGGAAGGTTGGGCAATCTACTTCCATAGTGATACCACCTCAGAAACCCAAAGAAGGGTCGTTATGAGTCGGACCCAACACAACGGCAATGAGTTTGGTTTTTTGGCTTAGGGAGCCACAGAAAAACCTAGTGATCTATTTCCATAAGATTACAGCCATTGAACATTCTATGGAACAAGGTTCTACTCTGAAACATCTGGGCCTGTCATGAGTCAGAATCGATTAGATGACAACAGGTAGTAAAACCTGATTAATGCTGAGGCTACCTTACGTGTTGTCACTGAGTTGCTTCCAACCCATATTGGAATAGAACAGAGACTATAAGACAGAGTAGGACAGCCCCATAGAATTTCCAAGGCTGTAATGTTTACAGAAGCAGGCCGTCACATCTTTCTCCCACAGAGTGGCTGATGGGTTCAAATGGCTGACTTTTCACTTAGCAGCTGAACACTTAACCTCTGTGCTACCAGGGTTCCTATGGCTACCCTACTGCCCTTAAGTCCCCTCTCCTCACTGCACCCTAGTCCCCATCTCCAAGCCTTTCTCTGCTCCCTGAATCTCTCTCCTTCTCCCTGCCCCCTCTCTCTGCTGAGCTTTCAGGCCCAGCACAAACATTCTCCCGAAGCCATCTCTGATATCACCTACCAAAAGTGACCTCATTCTCTGAAAAATATTAATTTCTAGACAGTAAGTCTAGGAAATAAATGACTTTTCTGGCTTACTCATTTCCCAGGGTTCTTCAGAAAATTTTGTCCCCAGGGTTCCGGAAACAGACTCTGGGTTCTAAATGTTGATACAAATTGCAGCACACAGCAGCCCAGGTCTGGCCCAGTCTCCAACCCTCAGCAGCTATTTGGTCCCTTGGCAGCCATTAGACAGGGGAGGAAGAGAGCAGAGGAAGGGACCAGTGAAGGAGTGAGGATCTGGGGTGGGAGGAGGCCATGTAGGCCATCAGCAATGGATCAGGCTAACAGTCAGGATGCAGTTCTGTCACCACTGAGCTCTGTGAGCTTGAGACAGTCAGGCTTTCTCCCTGCACCTCAGTGTTCCCCATCTCTACATAAGGGAGCTGTACTCATGGGTGCCTGCTGCCAGGGAAGGCAGACATGGACAGAAGTCACCTTTCCTTTCTTTACACCCAGAAACAATACACTAAGCTTGGTGCAGAACAGATATGGGATGGGATTTGCAATGCCTTGGTCTCCATATCATGAGACATTAGGCAGAGAGACCTAAGAGAGAAAGCTGAGGGAAGATTGGAGAGACATGGGACAAGCAGGCACTTTTTCAATAAATCCATCTTCTTGAAAGAGGAAAGAGGAACCAAGCTTGTTAACATAATAGTATTTATTTATAGTGGGTTTGGATTAAACCTGGGTTAGCTAACTACACTAATGATGAGGATGATGATAATCATAATAACATTCTTATTGCCTTCCACTGTCACTCTACCAAAGGTTTCTGCTTCCCTGTAGAAAGAGAGACTAAGAGAAATCCAGAGAGTCAAAGACAGCAGAAAGAGCTAGTGAAAGGCAAGACAGACAGACAGACAGACCTAGAGCCCAAGTGGCAGGGAAGGAGGGAGATGGGCAGAGGAAAGATCCATAAAGGTGAACATGTGACAGCTCTTGCGCAGCCTTCCCCACTCAGCTCCTATTAGGCTGTTCTTGCATTCCATTCATTTTCTATTCAGTTCATTCATTTTCCATTCAATTTTCTCATTCCTCAGTTCTCTTCTTCCCCAAAGTTTCCCCCAACATCTTCCCTTATACCTAGACTTCCTTCTTCCTTCCTGTCTGTCTCATTCCTTCTCCAACCCTACACCATCTCGTCACCACCATCATTATCATCCCCATAGCCACCACTGCAGCTACCACCAATTCCTATGTCACCAGGAGAAAGAGAACCTCCTAGAACTCAGTGGACTTGGGTTCTTGGCCAAGCAAATCACTGCCTTGCTGTGAAGCCTTGGGAAAGTCACATCCCCTCTCTGAGTCTAATTTTCCCTGAAAAATGAACAAGATATTAACTAGCTTGGTGTGAGGATTAAATTTAATTCGGTATGTGACAGAAACTTGCTAAAGGGTAAAAGAACCACAATGAACAGCTAACTTTGTGTGGCTATAAGGAGAAAAAAGTTACCAAGCTCTTTCAAACAAGTGAATAACCTGTGGATAAACATGCTTTAGAATAATGAAAGATATAATTCATGAAATGTGCTCTGGTGGTGCTGTGGTTAAAGCATTGGACTGCTAACCAAAAGGTTGGTGGTTTGAATCTACCAGCCACTCTGCAGGAGAAAGATGAAGCAGTCTGCTTCTGTAAAGATTAATAGCTTTAGAAACCTTATGGGGCTGTGTTTCTCTGTTCTATAAGGTTGCTATAAGTCAGAATCGACTCAATGGTGATGGGTTTTATAATCCGTTAGTTGGAACCTGAAATTCTAGGACTTAGTTCTAGTCTGCACTCTCCAAATTCAGGCATTTTGAAATTCCTATCCAGCTTTGTAACACCATAGGCACATGTGTGATTCACTGTCTGGTAAGCTCCTACTGTATGCTTTGTGGAGGAAAACAAATGGAATGAACATAGCTGGAACATCTTCTCTGAACCAGAAATTCACATAAATCATCTCATTTGGTCAATACAAACTGGTAGAGCCAATGTTATACCCACTTGTCCTTCATCACTGATTCCGTTCTGGCTACTCAATCTGCCATCTTCATGTGTTACAGATTACAGGTTTTCTTGGCTGTAATCTTAATGGAAAAAGATCACCAGGTTTTTTTTTTTTTTTTAACCACTGGTTGAGTTTGAATCACTGACTTTTTGATTAGTGGCTAAGCACTACTCTGGGATATTGACCAAAAGGTCAGTTCTTTGAGCCCACCAGCCACTCTGAAAGAGAAAATATCTGGTAATCTGCTCCTGCAAAAATTATAACCAAGAACATCCTGTGGGACAGTTCTATTATGTCCCACAGGGTTGCTATGAGTTGGAACCTATTCAACAGCATACAACAACAATAGGGACATGTGATTAAAGGCCTTGATTAAGTTCTTATTATTATTGTGACTAACTGGCAAAGCCTGGACTTAAACTCAGATCAGACTTGTTCAAAATGCATGTTCTTCCCACTATATTATGATGTCAGGCCCTGGGTTAAGCTTTCAACTTGCAGATGGTGGTAGTGGAGATTTTGCTTCTCAGAAGACATTTAGCAATGTCTGGTGACAACTTTTTATGGTCACAATTTGGGATGTGGGAAAAGGGCTACTAATGGCATCTAGTGCATAGAACTCAGAGATGCTATAAACATTCTACAATGCATAGGACAGCCTCCCCAACAGAGAGTGTCAATAGTGCTGAAGTTGAGAAATTGCATATTGAAGTGATGATAATAATAACCTTATTAGTTACTGACTGTGAATTAGGCACATAGAAAAGATACTCTTATATATGTCATGTCATGTTATCCTCACAACTAACCTAGAAGGAAATTATAATGGCCCTAGTCTCAGGGATGTTGAGTAAATTGCCCAAGATCCCCAGCAAGTGAGTTGAAAGAGCTGGATTTCAAACCCAGCCTATCTGAGGCAGGCCAACTATCTACCATACTGACCCCTTGAGGTGGTGTCCTGAATGTGTTTGATCTTAGCTCAGCTGTCACCCTTAGTAGGGAGACAGGAAGTAATCTCTCACAACCCAGGTTATATATATTGTCCCACATGGAAGTCATGCTTCAACCACAAGACACAAAAATGGAAATAAAGAACTTTATTACTCACAAATGCTAGGGTACACAGCATACCCATAGACCACAGCACACATGGGGAGGTTCCAGGTGGGGAGAGAAAGAGAATATGGACCTTGGGTACAGCCTTTATTAAGGCCCAAGGGTTGGGTGAGGGAATTTTGTAGGGTACATGACCACTGGCCCTTTGAAACAAAAGAGGGAGAAATAAGGGAGAGTGGCTATGGAAACCAAGCGAGGAAGCTGTGGGGAGCTGAGGAGTGGAATACTTAGTGTTTTGGGTAGCACTGTTATCTGGGGCAACTGGCTGCAGTAGGATGTGGTATATCAGCTAACAGGGTGAGGAATGGGCCCAATGTGGATGCCAAGGCATCATCCAAGATGGAGGATGGCTAAAATCATCACAGGCAGATATAGAAATGAGGCCTTTCATAGGGAAATGCAGTTGGGGAGAGACACCCAACAACCACACTCTCAGGAGGAAGGAGCTGAGCCCTGTGAGCAGAGCAGATGGTGTGTCTTAACCCAGAGTCCCAAGAGCCACAGCACTGGTTGGAGGGCCAGGAGCAACTTCTTCAAGCTTCATTGGGAAAGTAAGTGTTGACTCTTCTCGTCCTCACTCTGATTCCTTAATGAATAGCCTTTAACTCAGCTCTGCACTTGGCAGTAGAGGGTAGAATTTCTAAAAGCTGCTGCATGGATCTACACAAAGCATTGGGACTTCTTCAGAGTCATGGGAAACCCAAGGCTATCTATTAATAAAATGCCTTCTTATTTTCATCATTTTTTCATTTCCTGCAGGATACCTTACACAGTGATGTTCTTGAGAATGTCACAGTGAGGACAATACCGGTGACCTCTCTCCTCTTTCAACTAAGTCAAGTTTGCCCATCAGTAATGCGAGATGTTTTCATGAAATGATCTGTTGGGCTCTTCCCACAGGGGCATTTTCTGAGTCTATAATTTTATAAGTTCCACAGGTTATCACTGAAAAGAAGGATCAGAGCCTGTGGCTTTGGAGAATTCTAGGTTTCTAGTTTCCAGTCCAAAAATAAACAGGCATCCGAGTTCAAAGTGAGGAGCTTTCCATAGGGAGCGCTCACTTGACAGCAAGAAGCTTGTCCAAAGGATGGGTCTCAGTGAGCTAAGTGTGAAGGCACCAGAACCATATGAAATGACTTTGTCTTAAAGTACACAAATTTGCCAGTAAGAGGAAAATGCTCGCGGCATAATGTGGCTGAGGCTTTAGCAAACCCAAAACATGTGGCCCTTCAGTCAAGCCCTCAGCCCCCACTTGGTGCTCTCTTGCAAACCCCCTCAATTCTCCCTCCCCACCCCTTGTAGGGTCAAAGTGAAATATGATGCCTGCTTGCTCCAAATCACATTTTCTAGGTTATCCCTGAGTGTCTGAAAGGGATACTGGGTATGATTCAGAGCAGGATTTGTCCAACAGTCCAAGGTTATCCCCACTATCGCAGAATAATCATTAATAGCATTCCCTCTCACTCTCAAAAGAGTCACAGTTTGGAAAGTAGTCCTCCTATCCAGAAGGGGTTTAGTGCTACAGAACAGGCAACCTGGAAACCAAGATTAGCTGTTTCACAACTTGTCACATTTTACATAACCTTTATTTGAAAACTTGATGGGACAGAGAGAAAGAATTCAGAAATTATAAATCATTAAAGCATTGAACCTGTATCTTTGCCTGCTCCAGATAGGACAGAGCTGCCCTACAAACTCCTCAGAGTAGTGTTGATGTCCCTTCATTGTTGCCTGATACCTACTTTTCCAACTTCTACTTACTTTCTTCTTCCTAACCCTATGCAACCATAGATAAAAAAAAGTCTTATTGTAACCCTATTTTAGAATAGATATGTACACAGATAATTGGTGAACAGGAGGAGAGGAAATAAAGAAAGTACTATGCCTTGGGAAATGTCATGAGAACTATCAGAATAAATTATTTTTAATTTCATTTCCTTCTTAATAGACTCCCTGGCCTGGGATATTGGTAAGTGTCAGTAGATGAAATAAGTCTATACTTAAGCTAGACTCGTGACAAAGTAGGTCACGTTCTCCTTATGGACAAGTTGAAAAAATAGCATGGATACAAAAATCATTTGATAATGAACCCAAGAAAGCCAACCAGACAACTCTCTCCTGGGCTCAGGCCTATGCAACAATTTAATTAGTGGTTGGACAAGGAATTGGGTGGTGAGATGCTCAAATATGTGAGAGAAGCACAGCTGGGGAAATATAACCCTGAGTGACAATGACATTGGGGTCCCCAGGGATCTATAAAGTCTGGGGTGTTGGATCTCATCTAAGAGGGTATAAATGTGAAATCTACCTCCTCAGTCCAACCAAGAACTCAGGTAGAAGATATATGGGAAAAGACTGAAGAGCCCTTATCAGCACAAGTTCAATGTAAGTCAGCAGCAATCAGGTCACTCTTAAGAAGCTAAGGAAGGTAAGTGCAGCATTGATAAAATTATAATGCCCAGAATAAGGGAGGCAACAGTCCTACCCTGCCACAGGCTGCTAACGTCACATGTGTCATAAGGAATCTGAAGGTCAGTGCCAAGCTGGTGCTCATTCAGAGAACATGATCCAAGTCACATGCACAGCAAAAAATCTTTCCCCCAAAGAGCAAAAGATGAAGTAAGGGTACAATCTTGTCTCCTGCCGGAAAGTGGGAGTACCCAGAGGCAGCATGGTGGGTACAATATAGAGGGAGACAATTTCAGCTCAGTAACAAAAAGGATTCTGGTCCTTCTACAATTAGAATGAGGGCATTGGTGGTTCAGTGGTAGAATTCTCACCTTCCATGCAGGAGACCTGGGTTTGATTCCTAGTCAATGCACCTCATGTGCAACCACCACTCATCTCTCAGTGGAGGCTTGTGTGTTGTTACGATGCAAAAAGCTTCCAGACTAAGACAGACTAGGAAGAAAGGCCTGGTGATCTACTTCTGAAAATCAGCCAATGAAAACCTTACAGATCTGATCTGTAGGTCTGATCTGCAATCATAAGGATGGCCTAGGACTGGGCAGCATTTTGTTCCATTGCCCATGGATGGGGTTGTCAAGAGGCTGGGGCAACTCTAGGGCAGCTAACAGCAATGATAATATAGTTGGAATGGTCTACCTTGAGAGAGGTGAGCTCCCTGTCAGTGGAGGCATGCAACACAAGCAAAGTAACTACAACATGTAAGTCATTAGGAGCAGGAGGGCTCAAACACTAAATGGGAGATATGGAATAATTGATTTTCAGGGTTGCTTCCAGCTCAGGGCCTGGTGCATAGTGAGTATTCAAAAAATGTGCACTGAATTAACACATGAATGAATAAGCTACTCTGTCAGCGAACCAGAAACTCCCAGGCCAGGATCATGATCTGACTGGCAAACCAAAGGAAGAGGAAGACTCGTTTCCTCATCTATTAACTCTGGACAATTTTATCTTCTTCCCTCCTTACCTCCTGGGGTTGTTATGAAGATTAAATTAAAGAAGAATTTTAGGATGTGAAGATCAAATGAATGGATGTGAATGTGCTTTGAAATAAAAGCACAAGTCACCATATCAAGGCGAGGGTTGTTTTTAATTCCCAGCCCTGGAATGGAAGTCTTGTGGTGAGTGTCTCATTCTCATCATAACAATTCTGACAAGAAAAGGACCCCCAAAGAATTTGGCTTCAGCCTTTTCAAGGAAAAGACATAGAAGTCTTCAAAGAGAGATAAAGTAATTCGTATTTATACGAAGTCAGCAAATTCTCTTTTTTTCTCCCAAGTTCCCACAATTTAGACTGTTAAAAGAACCATATTACAAAACAAACCACTCTAAATAAAGAGAGGAAATCAATCCCAGTTTAGACCTTGTTTAAAGAAATCATTTCAAATCCCACACAAGAAAAACATACATAGGGCCTGATAAATGCTCTGGAAGACTGTGGGGATGGGAGGAGCACTAGCCTGTCTACAGCAGAAACGTAAACACACACGTGCAGAGCGGAAAAGCGTAACCATCTCCCAGGGCCTCCCTCGGGTGGCAACAGGATGGACCTGCCAGGAGAGGCCCTGGCTTTGTCAAGGCAGGCTGGGCATCCAGGGAGGAGAATCCGGCAGAACAAATGAGTGAGAAGGAGTTTCCTGATACCTGGAGTCAGCAGATGTGGCAGGGCCCCAAACCAGGTAAATGGAGGCCAAAACCCTACTTAGAAACCTCCAGGGATCATCAAGAAATTCAGAAAAAAGACCAAATCCATCAGCCATAGCCTAGGGATGTGAGTGGGTTTGGAAAGAGCCTGAGATCATGGCTCTGTTCTGACCTAGTATGCAACCTTGGTTTCATCAACTGCCGACCAGGACCAATTGCCATTGAGCTGACTGTGACTTATGATGACACCATAATGTCAGTAGAAACACACTTCATAGGATTTTCAATGGCTGATTTCTCACAAGTAGATCACCAGGTCTTTCTTCCAAGGCACCTCTGGGTGGATTCAAACCTCCAGCCTTTTGATTAATAGTCAAGTGCATTAACCGTTTGCACCACTCAGGGACTTCTCAACTGCAAGACGCAGGTGAAAATCCTAGGGCCACTCCAACAGGGTGAGTGGTAAGTGCTTAGCAAAGAATTGTTACTTTTCTTTGTTTTTCCCTGGTGATGTGGTTTCCCCCATCTGACCCCTAACCCATGCTTCTACCCTTTCAAATAAAACTACTATAGCATTCAGCACCACTGAACTGCCTCTATTCCCAAAATACCCCAAGGTTTTGCCTTGGCACAGGCTATTCATTCTGCTTAGAAACATCTTCTTCTGCTCCCCCTTTTAACAAATTCCTATTCAGATGCCCCATCCTCTATGAACCTTGATTTGGAACTCCAGGGTAGAGAGTGTTACTTTTGTCTGAATTTTCACATCATTTCATAGCTTTTCCAAAACAGTTATCACACTAGGTTGTCAATAGCCATTTTCCTGTTTGTTTCTCCTACTTGGGTATGAATTACTTGAGAGCATAGAGGATGTTTTTCTCATCAATGAATCTTCCATGCTTATCACAGAGATCAATTGTAGTTGCCGTTAGGTAGGTTGTTGTTGCCATAGAGTAAGCTTCGACTCAGCGATCCCTGTAAATTAGAAGGGAACATTGCCCAGTCCTGGTTATCTTCATGATAGTTGGTATGCTCGAATCTGTTTTTGTGGCCACTGTATATTTTGATCGCTTTTCAATCTAGGGGGCTTATCTTCCAGCACTACAATAGGCACTATTCTATTCTTAAGGAGCTGTGGTGGAGTAGTGGTTAAAGCATTTGGCTGCTAACCAGAATGTTGGTAGTTCAAACCTACCAGCTGCTCCGTGGGAGGAAAATGAAGCAATCTACTTCTGTAAAGATTTATAGCCCTGGAAACCCAATTGGGGTAGCTATGAGTTAGAATTAACTTAATGGCAGTGGGTTTGGTTTTTTATTTTATTCTATTCTTATACATAGGATTTCCATTGGCTAATTTTCAGAAGTAGGTCACCAGGCCTTTTTTCCCAGTTTTTCTTTGTCTGAGAGCTCTTCTAAAACCTGTCCACTGTGGGTGGCCCTGTTGGTATGTGAAATACCAGTGGCATAGCTTCCAGCATCACAGCAACATGCAAGCCACCACAGTATACAAACTAACAGACGAGTGGTGGACATGGACTCACACAGTGGGAATAAGGGAGGGAAAGAGATAGGGAGAGAAGGCTGATAAAGGGATTGGGTTCTGAAGGGCAAAATCTAGGGTGGCAGATGGAATGAAGGCTAAAATGGAAGCAAAGCATCTGATGTGAGGAGCTCCCGATGTAACCTTTAGTTATCCTCCACTCCCACTGTGGCCCCTCCTTTACTCAAACATCCATGCTTTTGCACATGCAGTTTCCTCCTCCTGGAATATACTTCCTCCTCTTTGAGCCTGTCATCAGCCCTTCTTGCAAATTTCCTTTTCCTTCAGGCAACCTTCCCTGGCCCCAGTGTTGTTTTCACACCTTTCAGCTTTACGCTTCCTCTAGTGGTAGTTCTGTCTTGTGAGGTCATATATCATATATGTCCACTGTTATCCTGGCCATTGGTTTCACAAAGATTGCTGAGGACCCTTTGCAAAGAGTTCTGGGTCCCTCAGCACCCCAAGATTCTTGGTCAGTGCTCAGGATAATGGGGAGGGTATGGTTCTCCTACCCAATGCCCAGTTGGTAGGTCTTCAAGCAGATGGCTCAAAGCTCGCCTCCCTTATATTTCTGTTGATTTGATGTTGTTCCCAAACATGCCAAATTTAGCAGCAGCCATCATGTTTTCCCTCTACATAGGAATGTAAGAGAGTGATAATCTGGAGCCCAGGATGGAATGTTCAGCTGGCAACAGAAGGTGTGAAAAGGAGCAATTAGATTCCTGTTAAAAAGTCCTGGTAATTTCTCCATTTCAGAATTGATTGCTCTTGTACATGCAAATTCCCTTTGTTATTAAAACATTTTATTTCTTTAACTTTCAGTTGAAATGTGTGCAAAACTGGGTAGATTGATGTGTTGGGTAGGACTATAAAAAATCCCTGGCATA
Source organism: Orycteropus afer afer (assembly GCF_000298275.1). Lineage (NCBI taxonomy): Eukaryota > Metazoa > Chordata > Mammalia > Tubulidentata > Orycteropodidae > Orycteropus > Orycteropus afer. Next base: position 1,336,798 of record NW_006921774.1, on the reverse strand, counting down.
TGGTAACCTGTTGCCGTCGAGTTGATTCTGACTCAGGGTGACCTCAAGTGTCACAGAGTAGAACTGAGCTCCTCTTGGCTGTGATCTTTATGTAAGCAGATCACCAGGCCTTTCTTCCATAGTGCCACTGGGTGGATTTGAACTGCCAACCTTTCATTTAGTAGCCAAGGGCAAACCATTTGCACCAGCCAGGGACCTTTGGCATATGGTAAACTCACTAAATATTTGTTGGAGGAATGAAATGCTTGAATGAATAAATTTAGTCTCTCCCCAAACACTCTGTTCTTGTAGCTTTAGTTATTCAAAGTTCTCTTTTGAATGTCTGTTGGCCTCACTAGGTTATAAGCCCCAGGAAGACGTGATGTCTCCTTATGTCCAGCACATCTCTATACCCTCAGCATAAGGCACAGTACCTGATTCATAGTTGGCACTCAATAAGTATTTAAATTAATTACTTAATTAACACATAAATGGCTCCAGGACGAATGGTGAGGAGACCATGGCCTTGTGAGTTGAGATAGCTCAACTTCAGCCATGGCCCTGTCTGCATGATCAAGTCCCTCACCCAATCCTGGCCTGTTTTCTCACCTGTAAAATGAGGCATTCACCTCTGATAATCTATTCCTGATGCCTCCACGGAAGCTCTTATTCCATTATATTGAAATTATATGTTTAACTGCTTATCTCTCCTCTTAGACTGTGTGTTCCACAAGGTCAAAACTGTACGATTTTTAATCCTGTATCCCCACCACCCAGCAGTGTCAGCATCTAGAGGCACTCAGCAAATGTCTGTCTAACCCAAAATTCTTGGGGCCCAGATTTCCCAACCATTGTCTCCCTGGGGGACAAAGTACTTCCAGGTCTAATCCTATTCTTTGTGTTATATGAATAGGTAGCCAAAACCAAACCAAATCACTACTATCAACTTGATTACGAGTCATAGTAACACTACAGGGCAGAGTAGAACTGCCCCATAGGACTTCCAAGGTGGTAATCTTTATAGAAGGAGCTCTGGTGGCGTAGTGCCTAAGGCATTTGACTGATAACCAGAAGGCTGGTGGTTCAAATTCACCAGCCAGTCCTTGGAAGGAAGGTTGGGCAATCTACTTCCATAGAGATACCACTTCAGAAACCCAAGGTGGGGTTGCTATGAGTCAGATCCAACTCGACGCCAGAGTTTGGTTTGGTTTGGAATCTTTATCGAAGCAGACAGCCTCATCTTCTCCCATGAAGTGGCTGCTAAAAGAACTAATAAATCTGTCCCAGAAGAAGTGCAGCTGGGATGCTTCTTAGAAGTGAGAATGGCCAGGAATGGCCAGACTTCATCTCACCTACTTTGGTCATGTTGTTAGAAGGGACCATTCTCTGGAGAAGGATGTCATGCTTAGTAAAGTGGAGATTCAGTGAAAGAGGGGAAGGCCCTCAATAAGATGTATTGACATGGTGGCTGCAGCGATGGGCTCAGGTATAGCAGGGATTGTGAGGCTGGCACAGGGCAGTGTTTTGTTCTGCTGTACATAGGGTCACTGAGTCAGAGATGACTCGACAGCACCTAATAACAACAACAACATAATCATACAATACAGCTCTAAAGATAAATAAGCTAAGGACCACATATGAGCATGGATGAACCTCACAAACAAATTAGAACTTTATCCTTGTAGGATTTTCCTGCACAAAGCAACCAGTGGCAAAAATGATACAAACATACTTATTTGCTTGTTTCTCTGGAAGACAGTGGGTGTATCTGAATTCCAAACTTTTCATGAATTCAGAAAAAGCTATTTATCCTATCTAATAAACTGTCAGGTTTTCTATATAATATATATGATTTAGAGACAACAATTGGTAAATATGATGACTTCTCATAATTATAGCTAAATCCTAAGCCAGGGGCATGGAAGTAGGGAGATGCTTTCCTCATTCTGCCCGGAATACTGTTATATATTCTGGGAGACTATGTGTCAATCACAGTGACCAGAATTACCTTATGCCTGTCTATCCTTGATCCCTCACCATGGATAGAAGCAAAGGCAGGCATTTCAGAATCTTATCTGGCAAATCATTCTCCTACCTCTTCAATCTTTCTTCCTACCTAAATCCAGACCATTTTCTGGGGCTCACCCCATACTCTAATAGTCCTTAGAACCATACCAAGAATAAATATATTATTCATTCTTTAGCAATGAATAATATCCTTTCTTGCTGTCCTCTAATTCAGCTGAGATGGCTGTGCAGGGTACGGCAATTAGATGTTGAGATAAGGATAATATTGTGATAAAGATGAGCTAAGGATGGCTTCAGAATGTGAATGATGTTGTTATGATAGGTACCTGAAGAATGGTGAATGAACGGGTAAATTCAGTACATGTGATGAACAGAGTTGGTATGAATCAGTATACATATTACAGAGAAATTCAGATGTGTCCAATCAGAAGAATTCTGATACTAGAAGAGCTGGAGTAGGTGTGATAGGAAGCTAAACCCTGACAAACCTCCAGACAAAGTCTATTCCCCACCTCAACCATGTTTCCTTTTGTTAGAGAATGGTACCACCTTCCATCCAATCATTTAGGCCAAAACCCCACAAAGTGCCCTAAACACTTCCTTTTCCCTCATCCATCACAGTTAATCAGGTGCCTAGATGACTGCCAACTATGTCTCCTCAGTTTCTCTCACACATCTCCTCCTCCCTCCCCACTGACATGCACTATTGCCCACACTATGTAATGGGTTCTCTTCCCTTCTAGTGTATCCTCCACACAGCTTCCAAAGGCAGTGATCCTAACTTATAGATATGTCTATAAGATAAAATACAAGCTCTTACACATCCTACATGGTCTTCCCCTGTCTTCTATTCCAGCAGACACTTCCCTGTTTCCTACTCCTTTGGGAGAGTTGATCTGTCCTCCTGTGTATCCATCTACCCCCATCACAGTAATGGAACTGAATGGTTTACATGTTTGTCCCCCTGACTGGATTGTATGCCACTCCAGAGTCTGTCCAGTGTCTGCTTTATCTTTATATCCTTTCCATCTATTACAGAGCCTGCAGTCAAATAAGTGCTCAGGAAATGCTCGTTGAATGCATTTGCTAGAAATTTAGGAAGTAAATTTGATATTACTTGGTGTCTGGTTGGTTGTGTGGCTAATAAATATCTTCTGAATGCAGCAGGACTGGTCTTGCATGAAGAACAAACAAGCCATCAGTTCAAACCCAAGAACCCAGAATGGATAATGGGAAGGAAACCAAGGATATAGGTCCAACAAAAATAGTTCAGAAGAATCCAGAACAAAGGCTCTTACTTTGCTTTGAGACAAATATTGTTAAGAATTGAATGAAAAACTATATACATTCTCTCCTAAAATATTCACCTATGTCCATATGCACAGCATTCAATCATATTTACTATTAGGGTCATGGCCCAGGATTGGAAGGTGTTTGTTTGTGTAAAAGTCCAGATACTCATGAAGCAGCGGGTCCCTGACTTCCTTGGTTTTCCAGAAGCCTGAGGTAGAAACTCCCGTAGTACAAGCTCCAAGCTGACAAGTATTGGATGCCCAAGAATGGTGGTGCAAGAGCAGTTGAAAATGTTAGCATCATCACACCACAAATCTCTGAGTCTCATACAATGCCCAATCTTCAATCCCACCCCCAACAAGCCATATTAGCAAACTGACACATTTTCCACCTGCCACCCCAGTTTTATTGATCTATTTTAAGGTGTTTGAAGTGGGTGAGAAAATGAAAGAAATCTGGTCCTTATCCCACTCTGAGCCTGGCAAGAGAGAAAAAATATGGAAATAAAATCCTAGTAAGGTGAGGAAGAATGTGCCAATTTCCAAGAGAAAGGGCCAGGCAAGAGACAAGGGAAAGCAAAATTTGGCCTGTATCTTCAAGGACAAGCTTAACTTGCCAAGACGGAAAATGGAGGGAGTGGAGAAAGGAAAGAATGTGCGACTTGGGAGAAAAAACAGCAAAGATCAAATAGGGCTGAGACTCAGGGAACCTGGCTGTGATAGTTAAGGTCACATGTCAACTTGGCTGGGCCTGGCTGAGTGGCTGGGCAGCTGGTGTAGTTACTCCCCATGGTGAGATTGGTAATTAACTCCACAGTGGAATCTACTGAGTAGCTGTTTTGGGGTTGTGGGCTGCTTCAGGGTTGTGGGCTGCTTCCAGTATATATGAAACAACTTTGAAGAAGTTCTCCATCTTATGGCACACTTGAAGCCTGCATGTAGCTGAGTCATTGTTCAGCAGCCTGTCATGTTGCCCTGCCGATCTTGGGATTTTTTCAGGACATGAATCAATGGTCTGCCATGTGGTTTGGTACTATCAGGACTGTGCCTTTTTACTTGTTGACCTTGGGTTTGTCAGCTTAGCAGCCAGCAGCTGTCTGAGTGAAGGAAAGCCTCTTGTGTCAATGGGCCCAAAGTGGGAGGCAGAGTTGAAGCCCAGGGTTGAGGGGCTTTCACCCAGCCCCTAGAGCGTGGCACTTTGAACTCGGACTTAAAGCCTCCAAAATTGTAAGAGAATAAACTCCTGTTTGTTCAATCCATCCCATTTGTGGTATATTTCTGTTAGAGTGGCACTAAGTAATCAAAATACTGGCCTTAGTTGTAGGTGTGCTTCTCCTGGTAGAAGAGAGGTTGTTACCTGACAGATCTGGCTTCCAGAGACCCCAAATCCATATCCCCTTATTTTCCCCAACAGCTTGCTCCCCACTCTTTCATTCCCTACTCTGAGTACCTAGGACTGTGAGAAAAGAGGAGTAAGGATCAGAGTGGGAAAACCCAGGTTCCAAGGTCAGAAACCCAAGGAGGGGTCACTATGGGTCAGGTCCGACTCAACAGCACATGACAAAAACAACAAAAGCCCCTTGTTGGCCTGCCCACTGACAGCCTCCCCTTTATCTAAGGGTAAAAGACCCTCGAACAACAAGGCTTAGAAGAGCCCTGAGCCTTGGAATCAACTCTTCTGGTGGTATGATTCCCACCCACCCACTCCCAACCCCCACTGTATCCTAGTATTGGCAAGGAAGTTACAAAAAGGATCACAGACCCAAGCTCCTGCTGGACAAATCCCTTCTGAAGACAGAATTACTGGCATGATAAGAGGCCATAAAAGAGTCTCTACAGTGAATCTTCTTCAGTCTTTCATTCTCAAGGAGTAGAAGTAAGAGACCTTGAGAAGTACATCTTATCAGACATTCTCCTGTTAGTATGTTTGTGGACAGGGGCATAGACAGAAGACATTAAGCAATGGCAAAAACATTTCTGAACCCTGAATCCACCACTTACTATCTTACTAGTGTGATCTGGGAAAAGTTTCTTAAAATCGTAGGTCTTAGCAGAACCTGGCTATCTAACTTTTCGAATCTTCTCTCTCCTTCTTTGCCCCACTGTCTCAGGAAGACTTACCTGATGATCCTGCACTCCTTAGTGATTTCATTGCTCTTCTGCATGATTCAGCCACTTGCCCAGTTCCTGGCCTACTTCATGTGCCACTGTCTTCACTCTGTAAGTGGCATGTCCTTGACCCCTGGCTTCAGAGCTCCTGCCCCTTGTTGGCCTGCCCACTGACAGCCTCCCCTTTATCTAAACCCTTGAACAACAAGGGTTCAAGGGTTAAAAAACCCTTGAACAACAAGCTGCTAAGAACAAGTGGGTCCCTCTGGCCCTGCTCTTTAAGGACTGAGCTTGAGGGCAATGTTCCACTAGAATGATTTATTTATGCAACAAAATGATTGTTACCAAAATATTTATCATATCTCTTCACATGCATGGGAGCTCTGGTGGCGTAGTGCCTAAGACATTTGACTGCTAACCAGAAGGCTGGCGGTTCAAACCCACCAGCCACTCCACGGAAGGACGTTTGGACAATCTACTTTTGTAGTGATACTGCCTCAGAAACCCAAGGAGGGGTCGCTATGAGTCAGATCTGACTCAATGGCTGTGACTTTGATTTGGTTTGGTCTTCACATGTATAGTTTGCACATTTACAACAACTCTGACCTGTCACCTCTGTGTCACAGATGAGTAAACCGAAGTCCAAAGATTTGTTCATAATCACGCAGAGAGATGGAGGTCCAATAAGGACTAGAAAACAGGCCTCCTAATTCCCTGTCCAGACTGTGTCCCCTGAACCACCATTGTCTCCCTAACTGCAAAACAATGCTATTTCCACAAAGCTCTCAAAATTAACACATTTTTCTTCTTCAGATTCTGAGTTGCTTCAAAGAAAGTTAAATGAGGACAATAATGTCTTCCCAACTTCCCTCTCAGAGATGTTCTGAGGATCTGCTGAGATAATATGTGTGACAGTTCTCTGAAAAGCACAAAGTAATGCAGAAACACGAGATTCAATTATAGCCAAGCCTCTGCCGTCACGTGGCTGCTCCAGTACCTCTCTTTTTTCTTTTATTTAACTGCAGAAGAGAATGAAAGAGAGAGGTTCCTTCCTGAGAGAGGTTGCTAACACCTTGAACATAAGGAAATCCTTTAACAACAGAGCCAGTTCCAAGCTAAACAGGGGAGAATTGTTTGGAAGGGGCTCTCATTTCCTCCTCCTACCCCCTCCCTCACGCAGATTATTCAACGTTTGCTAATTTCTATTTATAAATGGAAACTGAATCACTGCATGCCAGGCTGGAAAATGATTGGAAATGAGAGTATGTCCGAGGTCAAGACCTAGCCACTTCCTCTCTGGACAGGAAGTGGACTCTCCAAATGGTTCTTGCATGGCCTCTCAGTAATAAAAGGCCTGCTTTAGCACTGCACTGGGAGAGCACTATGCTGTTTTCAAATCTCACTTTAAAGAAGAGAGAAAGGAAAAAAAAAAAAAAAAAAAAACCCGGATGTCCCTTTCTAAACAGGGATGTGAGCTCAGGAAGGAGGGGTTATATAGCTGCCCTTTTGCGGATGGTTCTCGACAACCCAAGAATTGTTTAAAATCTGTTGTAAACACAGGCATGGAGTTATGGTGAGTCAGGGAGTGGTTATGTGCCCTCTCTCAAGCACTGCACAGAGACTCCCAGGGTCATCTGGGCCCATCTCATGTTGGCTATTTTATTACTGTGAGGATTTTAATGGAACTCAGGCCTCTAGAGGGCACAGCTAACTGGGTATTAGGCATACTGAATTCTTGGAGATACTGTTAGGATTAGACATAATGTCTGGAAACACAAACTCATTTTGCATTGGAAAGCTGCAATACCTTTATTCAAACATCTGTTGAGCAAGACTGAAAGATCTATCTCTGCCATTAAGAAGCCTAGATCTTAATAAATAAATAAATAAATATATATATATATATATATATATATACATAAATATTTTTTGCTCTTTATAAAAATAGAGCATGCACATTAGAAAGCACATTAAAGAATGCATAAACAGGAAAAAACAGTCACCAAAAGGCAACATGTTGGCATGTTTTCTTCTAGTTTTTAATTTTCGTTAAGTGGTTATCCCTTAATTTTCTGTTGCTGGATGATAGTTTACAACAAAATTCAAACAACATGCACTGGTTATCTCACAGTTTGGTAGGTCCAAAGTCCAGGCAGGCTCAACTGGGTTCTCTGCTTAAAGCCTCATAGGCCAAAGTCAAGGTACTGACCACACTGGACCCCTATCTGAAAGCCCAGTAGTTGGCCGAATTCAGTTCCTTGTAGTTTTAGGACTCAGGTCTCTGTTTCCTTCTGGCTGTGAGCCAGAGGCCTCGCTCAGCTTCAAGAGGCCACTCTGCAGCACATGCATGTGGTTCCTCCATTTTCCAAGCAGCAAAAACCTGTCAGTTCCTTCTTGTGCTCCCAAGCTCTCTGACTTCTTCTGCCATCAGCCAGAGAAAACTCTTTGCCTTTAAAGGACTCATGTGATTAGTTTAGGTCTACTCAGATAATCTTCCTTTTGTCATATAAAGTAATACAGTATAATCACGGGGTAACACCAGGGACCTACCACATCTTTTCTGACCTGGTAAGGTGAATGCATTTTGCATGTGGGAAGGTTATGAAGTTTAGTGAACCAAAGACAGACTATGTGTTGGAATCCTAACCCCTACACCTATAGAAGGAGCTCTGGTGGCTTAGCGCGTAAGGCATTTCACTACTAACCAGAAGGCTGGAGGTTCAAACCCACCAGCCACTCCTCGGAAGGAAGGTTGGGCAATCAACTTTCATAGTGATGCCACCTCGGAAAGCCAAGGAGGGGTCACTAGGAGTCAAATCCTATTCGACAGCAGTGCCAGTGCATTGCATTGCATTTACACCTATGGATATAATCCATTTGGGAATAGGGTTTTTTGTTATGCTAATGAGGACATGTAGGGTTGGGTGTAGGGTGTGTCCTAAACCTAATTTCTTCTAATCACAGAGACAAAAACTAAACTCATTGCCATCAAGTCGATTCTGACTCCTACTGACCCCCATGGGTTTTCAAGACTATAAATCTTTATGATAGCATATTGCCTTGTTTTTCTTCCATGGAGCAGATGGTGAGTTCAAACCACCAATGTTTTGGTTAGCAGCCAAATGCCTTAACCATCACACTACCATAGCTCTTTAATCACAGAGACAAGCAAGCACAAATGGGGGAAAGATAGACATGATGTAGAGATCACCAAGGAAAAGGAGGAACAAAGGGTAGGAAAGCTGAGTCAAAGATACTCCCCTAGAGTTCATGAGAGAGCCTTCCCCTAGAGTCAGTGCCCTGAATTCAGACTTCTAGACTCTATGACTCAGGACCGACTTGAAGCAGTGAGTTTGGGTTTTTTTTGTTGTTTTTTTTAAAAGTGTGAGAAAATAAATTTCTGTTCATTAAAACTTTCCATTCCTGGTAGTTTTGTTACAGCAGAAGGAGCCCTGGTGGCAGAATGGCTAAGTGCTTGGCTAGTAACTACAAGATCAACTGTTCAAATCTACCATTTGCTCCATGGGAGAAAGATGTGGCAGTCTGCTTCCAGGAGGATTACAGCCTTGGAAGCTCTATTGGGCAGTTCTATTCTGTCCCATAGGATCACTATACATTGAAATCAGCTTAACAGCAATAGGTTTCAATGGGTTTGTTACAGCAACTCTAAGAAATTAGACAAGAGGGAAGTCTTAAGAAGGAAATAGGCATTTGCCAAGCAAACATCAGGAAAGCCTATTTCAGGGAAAAATATAAATACAAGCAGCCTGGCAAGTTTGGAGCCCAAAGCATGGAGAAAGCAGGAGATGGACTCAGAGGAAAGCAGGGGCTGGACCCAACTTGTCAATCTAAAGAAATCCTCCAAAAGGCAATGGAGACTCATTGAAGGATTTTGAGTAGGGTGGGAACATGTCAGATCATTCTGGAATCTGTGTGGAGAATACACTGGAGAGGAAAGAACTGAAGACAGCAAAGCCAATTCAAACACTGTTCAAATTATCCAGGCAAGTAATGACTAGGACCTAATCTGGGTAGTTGAGAAAAGACCAATGGAGAGATTTTTTTTTTTTTTAAATAACCTTAAATTTTGTTTTTAGTGAAAGTTTACACAGCAAATTAGGTTCTCATTTAACAATTGATATACAAATTGTTCAGTGACATTGGTTACATTTTTCACAGTGTGTTAATATTCTCATTCATTCCATTCTGAATGTTGTAATCCAGTTTCCCTGTCCCTAATGGAGAGATTTTAATGAGATACAACAGTGTGTGATGAGGAAGAAGAGGGGGCATTTAAGATGATATCAGGTTATTTTAAGTGCTCTCACTTCCTAAAAGAGGAATATGCAGTCCATAACAAAAACAACAGCGAAGAAGTCCCTGGGTGAGGCAAACAGTTAAGTGCTCAGCTGCTAACCAAAATGTTGGAAGTTCAAGTCTACCCAGAGGCACCTCAGAAAAAGTCTGGTCATCTATATCTGAAAAATCAGGTGTTAAAAATCCTGTGAAGTACAGTTCTACTCTGACATACTTACAATGAGTCAGAGTTGAGTGGATGGCAACTGGTTTGGAGTCAAGGTTAGTCAGAAGGCAGTTTTCAGTTGCTCTCATTCCCAGAAGCACCTGCTTCTCTAGTTTACCATGATAGGATTTGACCATCAGACTTCAGGCTGCCTTCTCTCATAACTGAAGTTGTCCTCCCTGTCCAGAAAGGGGAAGTTAAGACTATCATTGTCATAGGCTCTCCACACCCCTTGAGAAGAAAACAAAATCAGTGAGTGTTTCCATAATCACAACTGCCTTAGGAGCTGCCAGGAAATTCCAGCAGGAAATCCCCAATTGGAAGTGTTTTGTTTTGATTAGAACATGTTTATTCCCCTCTAAGGATGTGCTTTGGCACCAAGGGCTGTGCCTCCTGCCTAATACAAGCTCCAGGAGGGCATTGGCCATCCCTGAGGGTAAGAGGTGTGGCCAGGGTAATGCTACCAATGTTGAGAGAACTCCAAGCCCAGGGTTAGCAGAGGCAAGTTAGAGGGAAAGGGGAGAGGTCCTCGAAGCCCTTCCCAAGGCTGGCATCTGGAAGAGGCCTCTGGGAACCAGAATAAACCACTTAAAGGAGCACCAGATGCTTCTTAATTTGGCTTGGGATTCCTGAGGCCCAGATGAGCTCAGTTCCTGAACCACTGTTCCAAATTGCCATTTGGGTTGATATTTATATTACAACAAAGATGTAGGAGAAGATGAATCAGCATCAGCCCTTTGTTTAGGATGCTCAAGCTTAACCTCTTCCCAAACTAGCTCCACCTTAGTTTTCAGGCACCAGGAAGGCCATGCCAAGTGGTCAGGAGGGTAATCCAGGTACGAGTCCAAATTCATCACACCCCCATCCCAGTTGCCTGGGTGAACCAATGACACCCTAGAAATCTGTATTTTCTATCAGTTTCTTCTCCCATCCTCCATCCATTTCACCTTAGCTCCCCAGGAACCTCAGGTTCAAGGATATTATACAGGTACTCTTCCACAGAGAGCCCTCCACCCTGTTTGCAAGGACAGTGACTATCAGCCTTCTCCCAGGGCTGGAACAGGACTCTTGAGCACTCTCCTTTCCTAACATTTTACTTAGGCTCCTGGAAGTCAGTCCTCCTAGAAAATGTGTGAGTTCAAAATACAGCCTTTGACTCTTAGTGTAAAAAGCAGGGTTAAAAATCCTGGCTCCCTCTTCCTTCCCAGGTTCCCAAAACTTCTGGTCAAAGTTTTGGGAGATTCTAATCAGTTCTCCAAAGACTCCCTGGATGGTACAAATGGTTAATGTACTAGGCTTCTAATCAGAAGGTTGGAGGTTTAAGTACCCCCAGAGGTACCCTGAAAACAAAACAAAACAAAAAAGGCCTTGGCAATCTACTTCCAAAGAATCAGCCACTGAAAACCCTATGTTGCATGGTTCTACTCTGACATATACAGGGTTGCCATGGGTTACAGTCAACTTGATGGCAACTGGTTGTTGTTGTTGTTGTTGTTGTTATGTGCCGTCAAGTCAGCCCTGACTCATAGTGACCCCTCCTTGGGTTTCCGAGGCAGTATCACTACGGAAGTAGGATTGCCCAACCTTCCTTCCGAGGAGTGGCTGGTGGGTTTGAACCGCCAGCCGTCTGGTTAGCAGGCAAGTGTCTTAGCCACTATGCTACCAGATGGCAACTGGTACTAGTTATTAATTCTCACCACTACAGATGTGCTGTGTATTCGAGCATTTGAAAGGATCAAATTCACAGCCAGAATTCCCTTCCTTCTTGACATTCCAAGATTTGTAAATGACTCATACAACCCAGTGACCAAGGGCCACTCTTACTCTAGTCTTTCCCAATCAACTGGGCTGGCTGCTACAGAGTCCCAAAAAATGCACGTGTTCCTTGTTGAGGATTTCTTCAATATTATCTGGGAGATATCTCAATGCCCAAATTAAAAAAAAAAAAAAAAATGGTGAGACTTTTTCACCCATTCCCACTCAGTAACAGCCTTGGGTTCTGTTTGATGACCTTCCCACAAAATTTGCATAGCTTCTGACAATGTACAAAGGGTTTTTCATAGCCTTTGCCTCCCAGGGGTCTCAAGGCAATTTTGGTAAGTAGTTGGGGCAGGAATAACAAAGCATGCTGACTTGCCCAGGATTGTACAGCTAGCAAGTACAATGCTGGACTCAAATGTGTGCCTCCTTGGGAATGCACACTGAGTCTCCTTTACTTATCTCATACTGCCTTTCAAGGAACAAGAAAGATAAGTACACAATCAGGAGGCTGGACCATGATCTTATCTTTAAAACTATTTTTGGAAGAGAAGAAAGATATTGTCAGAAACATCTGTTTTCCATTGGCTACACAGATCTTACATCAATGGCTAAGTAAGTATCTGTTTAATTGAATGAAGCCCATTAAAAAACAATTAACACTTTACTGACTTCATTTATCAACTTAATACTATATCATGTTCTTTCTTGCTTTATAGTTAATTGAACTTCTCATGAATTTTGCCAACTGATACAATTATTCAGTTGAACAGTTATTTAGTGAAGTTTATTCTGTGCCAGGCTCTGTTCTAAGAACTGGAGAAACAGATCAATAAAATCCTGCATCTGTCCTCAAGGTACAGTGGCAGAGACAGATCACATTGTTGTTGTTGTTATGTGCCATCAAGTCATCTCCGACTCATAGCGACTATGTACAGCAGAACAAAACACTGCCTCATCCTATGCCAGCCTCACAATCTCTACTATACCCGAGCCCATTGCTGCAGCCATCATGTCAATCCATCTTGTTGAGGGCCTTCCCCTCTTCCATTGACTCTCTACTTTACCAAGCATGACATCCTTCTCCAAAGAATGGTCCCTTCTGACAACATGACCAAGGTACGTGAGATAAAGTCTAGCCATTCTTGCTTCCAAGGAGCATTCCAGCTACATTTCTTTCAGGACAGATTTGTTAGTTCTTTTAGCAGTCCATGGTACATTCAGCATTCTTAGCCAATACCACAACTCAAAAGCATGAACTCTTCTTCAGCCTTCCTTATTCATTGTCCAGCTCTCACATGCACATGAGACAATTGAAAATACCATGACTTGGGTTAGGCACATCTTAATCTTCAAGGAGATATCTTTGTTCTTCAGCACTTGAAAGATGTCTTTTGCAACGGATTTGCCCAATTTAATATGTCTTTTGAAGTCTTGACTGCTGCTTCCATTGTTGTTGAGTGTAGAACCAAGTAATATGAAGTCTTTGACAACTTCAATCTTTTCTCCAGCTATCATGATGCTGCTTATTAGTCCAGTTTTGAGGATTTTTGTTTTCTTTATGTTGAGGTGTACTCCATACTGCAGACTACAGTCTTTAGTCTTCATCATTAAGTTCTCCAACTCATCCTCATTTTCAGCAAGCAAAATTTTGTCATCTGTGTATCTCACGTTGTTAATTAGCCTTCCCCCAATCCTGATGCCACATTCCTCTTCATGTAGTCCAGCTTCTTGGATTATTTGTTCAGCATATGGATTGAATAAGTATGGTGAAAGTATACAACTCTGATGCAGTCTCTTTCTGATTTTAAACCATGCAATATGCACTTGTTCTGTTCAAATGACAGCCTCCTGGTTTATGTACAGGTTCCTCATGAGTACAATTAGGTGTTCAGGAATTCCCATTCTTCTCAATATTATCCACAATTTGTTATGATCCACAAAATCAAATGCCTTTGCATAGTCAATAAAACACAAGTAAACATCTTTCTGGTATTCTTTGCTCATAAGATACAGTGCAATAAATATAAGTATGACCTAGATAGAGTGAGCACACAAAGAAGAAAATTATAAACTCTTTGGGAGGAACCATTCAGGGAAGGGTTTCTGCATGAAGTGACATCTGAGCTAGATTTTTAGGGACAAGTAATAGTTTGCCAGATGCATAAGAAAATCTGGCAATGGGAATAACATGTGCAAAGGCCTAGAGTAAAGGGTTTGTCAATCATTTTGATTCCTCTCAGCTGCAAGTAAAAGAATACTCTACTGAAGGTGGCTTAAATAGTATTAAAAAAAGAAAAGAAAAAAGAAAGAAAGAGAAATTAACTTAAATTTGTCTCACATAATAAAACGTCCAGAGATGGGGCAGTTCCAAGGTATTTAGTTCAAATGTTCAATGACATCATCATGGACCCAGGTCCGTTCTATCTTTCTACTCTGCCATCTTTAATTAGAGAATTATATTCTCAAGCTTGTCACCACGTGATTGCGAGATAGTTGAAGGAGATCTGAACATCACAGATTCATACAATGTCAAAAGTCCTGAAGGAAGCCTTTTAAGTGTAAAATCAAAGCTCTCCCAGAAGATCTTAACAGCATTCCCATAATTCTCATTGGCCAAAGTTATAACATGCCTACTGCATTTGACTGCTATCCAGAAGGCTGGTGACTCAAACCCACTAGGCACACTTCAGAAATAAGATTGGGCAATTTACTTCCGAAGTGATACTGCCTTGGAAACCCAAAGAGGGTTCACTATGAGTCAGATCCGACCTGATGGCAGTGGATTTGGTTTTTGGTTTTGGTGACCAAGGAAATGGAATTAGCATTATTAACTCTTAGGCTAATCAAGGTTCTCTCCTACTGACTGGAGAAGGGCCTGACTTCCTCTTATGCACATGGTCTCTTAATACCTGCACAAATTAAGAGTTCTGTACTGGGGAGACTGAAGGACAGCAGCTATTATCCTAAGAGGGTCCTTAGAAACAAGGTCAGCTGGGCCCTCTCTCTCTCTCTCTCTTTTTTTTTTTTTAGATACATTTTATTGAAATATAATTTATGTACTGTGAAATACACAAAACTACAGAGACATGGGTCAATGCATTTTTTTTTTTTTTGCAGTGTTCCCTCCCCTCCCCTCCCACCCCTGGTAACCAACAAAGAAAGTTTTCTTCCATATATATACCTTTCCTTGACTTTTTACAATAGTGAACTAATACTATATTTGTCCTTCTGTGATTGACGTTTTTCACTCAGCATAATGTCCTCCAAGTTCATCCATGTTGTGTGGTGTTTTGCAGATTCTACATTATTCTTTAGTGTTGCATAGTATTCCACTGTGTGTATGTACCATAGTTTAGTTATCCATTCTTCTGTTGATGGGCACTTAGGTTGATTCCATCTTTGGCTATTGTAAATAGTGCTGTGATGAACATGGCTGTGTATATATCTGTTCTTCACCTGGCTCTCACTTCTTTAGGATATATACCTAGTAATGGAATTGCTGGGTCAAATGATATTTCTAATTCCAGCTTTTCAAGGAATTGCCATACTGCTTTCCAGTGGTTGTATCATTTTACACTCCCACCAGCAGTGTATGAGAGTCCCAATCTCTACATCCTTGCCAGCATTTGTTATTTTCATTTGTTACTTTGCCATTAGTGCTGGGGTGAGATGGTAACTCATCGTTGTTTTGATTTGCATCTGTCTGATGGTTAATGACTGTGAACATTTTTTCATGTATTTGCTGGCCACATCTGAGTTCTCTTGCTAGTTCCAGCAGTTATTCACTTTATCACTTTAGGCACTTACTTCTCCTTTCTGAGTTAGTTTTCTCTGCCTAAAACAAGGATTGTAGTACATGGTCAAGTGCTTTGTTTAACTGAACTACAAGCACATGTTGTTGTGGTGGTGGTGGTGGTTGTTAGGTCCCATTGAGTCAGCTCTGACTCATAGCAACCCTATGTGCAACAGAATGAAACACTGTCTGGTCCTGTCCCAGCCTCACAATCGTTGCTGTACCTGAGCCCACTGTTGCAGCCCCTGTGTCAATCCATCTTATTGAAGGCCTTCCTCTTTTTCATTGACCCTCCACTTTACCAAGCATAATATCTTTCTCCAGGGAATGGTCCTTTCTGACAACATGACCAATGTTGTTGTTGTTCTTGTTATATGTCATCGGGTCATCTCCCACTCATAGCAACCTCTCATTGGGTTTCCAAGGTAGTAGCTCTATGGAAGTAGATTGCCCAATCTTCCTTCCAAGGAGTGGCTGGTGGATTTGAACTGCCAATCTTCTGGTTAGCAGTCAAGTCTTTAGGCACTACGCCACCAAAGCTCCCATGACCAATGTAGGTGAGACAAAGTCTGGCTATTCTCACCTCCAAGGAGCATTCCAGCTGTGCTTCTTCCTGGATAGATTTGTTCATTCTTCCAGTCCTTGGTACTTCCAGAATTCATCGCCAACCCTACAACTCAAAAGCACCATCTCTTCTTCGGTCTTCCTTATACATTGTCCAGCTTTCACATCCATATTAAGCGATTGAATATACCATGGCTTGGGTTAGGTGCATCTTAGTCTTCAAGGACAACAGCTTTGCTCTTCAGCACTTTAAAGAGATGTTTTGTAGTACATTTGCCCAGTGCAATATGACGTCTGATTTCTTGACTGCTGCTTTCATTGGTGTTGATTGTGGATCCAAGTAATATGAAATCTTTGACAACTTCAATCTTTTCTCCATTTATCATGATGTTGTTTATTGGTCCAATTGTGCGATTTTTGTTTTATGTTGAGGTGTAATCCATATTGCAGTGTAGTCTTCGATCTTTATCAGTAAGTGCTTTAAGTCATCTTTATTTTCAGCAAGCAAAGTTGCATCACCTGTATATCACAGGTTGTTAATGAATCTTCTCCCAAACCTGATGCCACATTCTTCTTCATATAGTCCAGCTTCTCAGATTATTTGCTCAGCATACAGATTGAATAAATATGGTGAAAGGGTACAACCCTGACACACTCCCTTCCTGATTTTAAACCATGTAGTATCCCCCTGTTCTGTTCAAACAACAGCCTCCTGGTCTATGTATAGGTTCCTCATGAGCACAATTAAGTTCTGGAATTCCCATTCTTCTCAATGTTATCTGTAATTTTTTATGAACCACCAGTCAAATGCTTTTGTATAATCAATAAAACAAAAGTATACATCTTTCTGATATTCTTTGCTTTCAGCCAAAATTCATCTGAATAGAACCACATAGAATAAAATAAAGGCCAAATCCTAGCAGAGACCTTACCCAGGAGTCCATAACTCATATTCAATTTGGTGCTATTCATCTGCCCCTTGTGCAAGGGTACAAAGGCCATTGCCTTTCTAGAGCTCCACCCTCCAGAGAAGACCGACTGTAGCAGAGACAGTTGGTTTGCACCCAAGAACCAAGTGCTCCTCCAATTTTTGACATTCCCTTGTGATTAGGGTGGTACAGTGTGACTAGATTGGGACCAATGAGATTTGATTTAGCCCTTAAAAACATTATAAAGAATGCTGCACCCTCCAACCGCAGCTCCTTGGGAGGCCAAGTGTCCTAAATGGCATAGACACAAGATGACCCACATCAGCCTGTGATATGAGCAAAAAACAACTTCTACTGACATTTCACGGCTTATTTGTTACCACAACAGAACCTAGCCTATCCTGATGAATATGCTAGTTAAAACAAACAAACACAACAACTCTACTTTTAAGTCACTCCTTAAATGAGAAGCAAGGTAATAATCATAAAAAGAATACACTTTTGGACAATACATACCTGAATTTGAATCCTGATGTTGGCTCTTATTAGCTACGTAACCCTGAGCAAATTACTTAACCCCTGAGCCCCAAATGCTAGCTTAAAATGCAGCATACACATGTATGTTTCAGAATTGTTTGTGAAAACTAAACGTAATCATGGCTGGAAAGCACCTGGCACATAGGAGATGCTCAAGTTTTTAAATACACATTATTTATAAAAGGGTGTTTATTCACTTTTATATTCCAAGGCTCAAGGATTGTCAGACCTGGAAGCAGAATCCTCTGTATATCTTCACTCATGGCCAAGACTGAAATAGAGAGATAAGATTATAAGAGAATCTGCCAATGAAAATACTCCCTTGATGCCTGCTTAAACTTCATGAACTTGAAAATATTTGTCTCTCCCCACGGGCCGTGGCATCAAAATGAGCCCTTACAACAAAGCTCCTCTTTCCACCTCCCTGCCCGTCCTAAGCCCTCCTTCTGCAGATGGCCTAATTCCATCAGCAAAGAGTGTACCAGCCCTCCAGATCCTGCTTGAAGCACCAGGCCAAAAGGCTTTGAATCCAACCTTATTGTAAACATGGCTGGGAATTTCCAAATCTCTGTGCCATATAGAACATATCATTTCCTTCCAAAACTCAAGCCTGGAGAGATACATAAGAAGCAGGAGAAATGAACTTTCATGCCAGTAGAGTATCAGCCAAGTGCTACCGCCACCCACCCACCCCACCTCCAGATCAGGCCTACACTTCCCAGCAAAGTCTACACAACCAGGGGATACCATACATGATCACTTAGACTGCCAAATGGGGGGAAAAATCTGCTTTCGGAGATTTTTTTTGGAAATCCTTTCTGTTTCCAAGAATCTAACCTTGGATTTATAGTTACTCATTGGGAAACCTGGGAAAGTCTCTGCTGGCCTCGGTTTCCTTAGCTGTAAAATGACAAGGTCAGACTGAGATGTTTTAGCATACTGTAACACCTGGGTGCCTTCTGGATTATGAGTCTGGGTCAGCTCACAGGAGACTGGAAACATCTCAGAACAGGAATGTAAAGCACTTTTAGCAAAAAGAAAGGGACCAGGCATGAAGCCCAGTCAAACCCACTGCTTGTACTCAAGCCTCCTATAGGCAAAAAAGCACTCAAGTGCTTGTACTCAAGCCTCCTATAAGCAAAAAAGAAAAACATTAAACCAGAGAAGTCAATGGTGAGGATTTGGCAGCCTGCAGGTGGGGTGCAAACAGGAGGTAGAGTGTCCAGCAGACAGTGTCCAGCAGAAACTATCTGTATTAGTCTCCTATGGCTACTGAAACAAATTATCACAAACTGAGTCACTAAAATAGCACAAAATTATTTTCTTACCCTTCTGAAGACCAGAAGTTTAAAATCAAGTTGTTGGCAAAACAGAATTCCTTCAGGAAAATTTGTATTTTCCAGCTTTTGAAGGCACCTGCATTCCTTGGCTTATGGTCCCTTGCTCACATCACTCCAGTCTCCTGCTTCTATACCACATCTACTGCTTCCTTTGACCTTCCTTGCCTCCCTGTTATAAGTAGCCTTGTGACTGCATCAGACCCATTGGGATAATTCAGGATAATCTCCTTATCTCAAAATCCTTAACCTACTCATATCTGCAGCCTTCCTTTAGCCAATGTAAGGCCATATATTCACAGGCTCTGGGATTGAGATTTTGACATCTTTAGGGTGATAATTCTGTTTACCATAGGATCTATGGGAGCTCTGGTAGCATAGTGGCTAAGGCACTTGACTGCTAACCAGAAGGCTGGAGGTTCAAACCCACCGGCCACTCCTCGGAAGGAAGACGGGGCAATCTACTTCCGTAGTGATACTGCCTCGGAAACCCAAGGAGGGGTTGCTGTGAGTCGGGTCCGACTCGACGGCACATAACAACAACAACATAGGATCTATAAGTGAAAGTGTGTCATTTGGTTGTTTTCACACTTGGAATAAAATGCAAACTCCTTCCTATGGCCCACAGATCTTCTCCAAACTCATCTCCTAGCCCTCCCATCACTTGGCTTCAGCTACCTTCTCCCTTCAGTTTGAGCACATTGGTAAAGCCTTTTCAGATGACCTAAGGTCAAGCTGACGTTCTGTCATTCCTTGCTCTGTGGCATTGGGAAAAGTTGCCTAACTTTGCTGAATTTCAGCTCTCTCATCTGAAAAATAGAAATAATAACAATAGTTTCTTGTGATTATTAGAGGTTATACAAGCTGCAAATAATGGGAGTTCAGTGTGTCTAGCTAAACTTCTACTATTCATAAAACAATAATCACTCTCATGTGATAATGGTGACTCTTAATATGTTGCCATGCCCTGCCTTCTTCTCTCCTGTTCTTATGGGAACAAAAATTCTATGAGAACCTCAGATCGGCCACAAGACTTTCTTTCCTCCTACCAGACTTCCTTGATGTTTATTTCCTGTCTGCCTAGAACTGTTTATGTCCATTAATTTTTTTAATAATTATTTATTAAGCACTTAGTATATGCCTATTCCGTTTTTTGTGTGCTAAGTAGAAAATAAGACAGACAAGATCTGTACTCATATGGAGTTCCCATCTTATTCAAGAAAGACAGGTGAAGAACAGACAAACACAAAAATGAATGAGAAAATTATGAGAGATGCTGCAAAGAACAGTTACAGTAAAGGGACATTTTTAATTAGT
The DNA here is from genome assembly GCF_000298275.1 of Orycteropus afer afer. Classification (NCBI taxonomy): domain Eukaryota; kingdom Metazoa; phylum Chordata; class Mammalia; order Tubulidentata; family Orycteropodidae; genus Orycteropus; species Orycteropus afer. Next base: position 1,316,630 of record NW_006921774.1, on the reverse strand, counting down.
TTGGGTTGTTATGGAACACCTCACCAAGAGGTGGTATCTAGGTCAAAGTCTGCTTGCCAAGTAACTTGGGGGTGACTGAAGACATATATATATACACTGCAAGACATGGCTGTGCTGTGGTAGACATTACATCATAATCATGGATGGTTTCCTTAGTGTTGCCCCATGTCTTCTAATCTCTTAAAAGTGAGTAGTAAATATTTTAGTGTGCCATGGTTCCAGAAAAGTTCATAAGTACCAGACCTGAGTCTATCTTTAAAGCAAGAACCACATGGGATTTATCCTAGTTTTGAACATAGCAGGTGTATATAAATGTGCATGAGTGACTGGCTGTGGGCAAATAAACCTTAGAGTCACAGAGCTGAAAGGAATCTTCTATAAACATTGGGGCTAGGGTTCAGCAAGGTCAGAGAGAGGGAAATGCTTCTGAAAGCAGGAAAAAGGCCACAGCACAAATGGAGAAGACAGCAGCAGAGAAAACCTGATGTGGTGTTTATGTATCACCAATGCATGGTTAGTTAAATGAATTTGATATGATAAAATATTCATTCAGCCACAAGTAAACACCTCCTCAGGGTAAGAGGTGGGGAGAGTAAGCAATAGGAAGTGGGGAGAAAGTAGAGGGAAAATAAAATGAAAGATAATTAGACATAGTCCTTCTCCACAATGGCACAATGGTCACAAGCCACTATGATCCAACTGGAATATGATAACATAGAGGGAGGGGGATGAGAGAAATGAAGACAAGTTGCTTAGGCAATTGAGAGAAGAAAAATATCTCACTCTGGGTTAGGTGGAATCTGTGGTAAACCTTAAAACAGTTTCAGAGTAAGTCTCTGAAAGAGAAGACAGGGCTTCAGTAGTAAATCAAGTATCCATGGAGCTTGTATTGTAAACCCAGTGAGAAAGGGAAAAGGAAAAGAAATCAGAACCCTGCCTTAAAGAAGTGTTAAGCGACATTCTCTGGTTCCCCTGTTACTGAGCTACAGGGATACTTGTTGGATCACTCAGTCCAGACATGGTTTTGCTGCACTGACAAACAGCCCCAAAACTCAGTCACTCATTTTTACAATGAAGGGCTATTTTTCACACAAGGTCCATGTCTGTTGCAGGTCAGCTCTTCTGCATATTATCTTTACTTCAAGACCCAGGTTGATGGAGCATTTCTTGTCTGATGGCCAAGGATAAAAGAGATCATGGCAAAGCACACACTGGTTCTTAAAGCTTTTCTCAGAGGTAGCATAGTTGGCTTCTACTCACAACATTGATAAAGCAAAATCATATGGCAGGGAAAGTAGGGAAAATGTAGGAATTATAACATAATTCTTAACACTTTTGGAAAAGGGAAAAATAAAAGCTTTCAGAGGCCCTAGCTAACCTGCTAGTCTCCAGCTGGCACACACGGTTTACACTTGGCTATTGTTTTGGTTACCTAGTGCTGCTCTAATGGAAAATATACCACAAATCATATGGCTTTAACAAACAGGAGTTTATTCCCTTACAATTTTGGAGGTTAGAAGTCCATGTTTCAGGTGCCAGACTCTAGGGCCTGGGTGAAAGCCCCTTGACCTTGGGCTTCAGCTCTGCCTTTTGCTTCCAACCCACTGAAGCTAGAGGCATCTCTTCACTCAGGCAGCTGCTAGTTGCTGAGGCTGACAAACTCAAAGTTGACAAGTGAAAAGGCAGTCCTGATATTACCAAACCACACAGCAGGCCATTAATTCAAGTCCAGAAAATGTCCCAAGATCAGCAGGGTGACATGGCAGGCTACTGAACAATGACTTGGCTACCTGCAGGGTTCAAGAGTGCCATCAGCTAGAGACCTTCCTCAAAGCTGCTTCTTATACACTGGAAGGAGACCACATCTCTAAAGCAGCTACTCAGCTGCTCCAGTAGATTCTACCATGGACTTAATTACCAATCTCATCACAGGGAATAACTACATCCAACTGCACAGCCACTCAACCAGGCCCAGTGAAGTTGACACACAAACTTAACTACCACAGCTACTAACCTAAAGATTGGCAGCTTAAGTCCACCCAACAGCACTGTGGAAAAAACACCTGGTAATTTGCTTCTGTAAAGATTATAACCAAGGAAATCCTATGGAACAGTTGTATTCTGATGCAAGAAGTTGCCATGAGTCACAATCAACTCAACAGCAATGCCTATTGTTGTTGTTTTTGTCAGTTATTCTGCTTACTGTGACATGAGCATGCACACATGCACACACATACATATGCCCATAAGATTTTAGAACCTGATCTTTGTCCATGGTACCTTCATGCTCTGGAGCTCTGCTTTCTTTATTCATCCCTGGGCTTCCATTTCTGGCTCCAGTTATCTGATTATTACCTAGAGGATCTCATCTAGTTTAGCCAGCAATCCAAAATATAAGAAACATATAAGAAGGAAGAGCCTTTAAGTTTGACAAACAGAGATTCTAACTCTAAGTCCAACAGAATGTGACCTTGGGTAAGTTACTTGATCCCCCTTTTTAATCATTTTACTGGATTAAAATGGGGTAATAATATTTACTTCAAACATTTTTTGCGAGATTAACTGAAATAATATACATAGAGAGCCAAACAGAATGCTGGCCTGTAATAAATACTGACTAGATGCTAGATTCTGCAACATTTCTGCCTGTTGTTATCTACTCTTTGATTGCTCGCACCTAGGGACAGCAAGCTCTCAACCTTCAAGGCCTCGTTTTCTTGTTGTTTTTATGTGTCGTCAGGTCAGACCCGACTCATAACGACCCCTCCCTGGGTTTCCGAGGCAGTATCACTAAGGAAGTAGATTGCCCCATCTTCCTTCCGAGGAATGGATGGTCATTTTCTTAGTAATCACCAATTCTAACAATGTCTTTGTCAAATAGTGCAGACGGCTGAGTTATTCTGAGTCCACAAGGATTAAATCGAATATTTTTCTGATGTGGTGGCCCTTTTGATGCTTGAAGACTGAAAATCTCCTACTCCTTCAAATATTCTTCTTAGAACTTTTGCCTTTAAGTTGCCCCAGTTTGTTCATGTCCCAGTATAAAGAATCCTGTCATTGGTTTCCTCTTCTTGTTGCCCATTCATTCATTCAACTAACCACTATTGAGGACCATGCATCTATCCATTCCTCCTGCTAGCAGTAATGGGTGGGTGCCAAAGGGCCAGTAAAGCCTTAGAGTCATAGACTCTGTTCCAAAAGAGATGACAATGTAACTTCCAGCTTACCAAACTCTCCTTTCTCCCTGTTGCAATTCTGGAGTCATAATATACCAAGAAGACAGCAAATCTTCTCACAGACCTATCAACCTTGCAGTTAGGACCCAGAAATAGCTTTGTTATTGTATACCTTTGGAGAGAAACTGCTTGATTTAATTCACAGTTAATAAGGAAATATCTATAGATCATTTGCTACATGCAAGAGACTGTGCTAATTACACAGGGTAGAATGAATATAGCACTGAAGCCAAGAGTCACAATTCCTTGGAAGGTGAGGACAAGAGAGCCAGCAATAAAAGACAGTATGTGCTAAGAACCCAATGAATGGAATAGCCAGGATTATCCAGGTCAGAAGGATTTGTCATTTTGTGGCTGGGAAGGCCATGCAGAGCTTCATGGAGGCAGCTGACTCATTCTGAGACATCCTGGAGGCAGTGGAGCCATGTTATATGGAGTATGGACACCAGCCTTGGAGAAATAAGATCTATCCTCCAGCCTTATGAAGACACTGATGATTCAGTGGTAGAACTATCATCTTCCCTGGAGGAAACCAAGGTGTGATTCCTAGGCAATGCACCATTCTGAAAGCTCACTGAAACTTGTTCAGCAACATAGCAACACACAAGCCAATTCACCTTATATGCAGCTACCACTCATCTGTCAATGGAGATTTGTGAATTGCTATGATTCTGAACAGATTTCAGTGACCTTCCAGACTAAGTGGAGAGAAGAAAGGCTTGGCAAACTACTTCCAGAAATCAGGAAATTAAAACCTTGTAGATCAAAACAATCTGATTCCCACCCAATCATGAGGATGCAGAGGACAAAGCAGCATGAGGTCATGAGTGGAGGCCTACTCAAAAGCAGCTAACAACAACAATAACCAGTGCTATGGTGTAATATATGATCCTTACAGTCTTTGGCAAGACTCCTCCCTAAACTTAGAGACTTCTTTTCTTTATAGCTTTATAGGCACTAAAAACCTCAAATTAGAAAACCAAAATGGAAGAACATGCTTCACATTCTCAAGCTGAAAAAACTGAAGAAAAAAAACTCAAGTCTAAAATTGCAATGTTGAAGGATTCTATGGGCAAAATATTGAACATGCAGGAATCATCAAAAGAAGATGGAAAGAATACACAGAACCACTGTACCAAAAAAGAATTGGTCAACATTCAATTATTTTGTGAGGTAGCATATGTTAAAGAGCCAATGGTATTGAAGGAAAAAGACCAAGCTTCACTGAAGGAATTGATGAAAAAACAAGGTTCTATGAATTGATGGAATACCACCTGAGATGTTTCAACAAATGGATGTAACGCTGGAGGTGCTTACTTGTCTACACCAGGAAATTTGAAAAACAGCTACCTGACCAACCAACTAGAATAGATTGCTATTGTGCCATTCCAAAGAAAGGTAATCCAATAAAAAGTGGAAATTATAGAACAACATAATTAATATTAGCCATGGGAGCTCTGGTAGCATAATGCCTAAGGCACTTGACTGCTAACCAGAAGGCTGGCGGTTCAAACCCACCAGCCACTCCTCAGAAGGAAGATGGGGAATCTACTTCCGTAGTGATACTGCCTCAG
>NW_006921774.1:1289472-1311720 GCF_000298275.1 Orycteropus afer afer | reverse complement strand
TGCCTAAGGCACTTGACTGCTAACCAGAAGGCTGGTGGTTCACATCCACCAGCCACTCCTCGGAAGGCAGATGGGGCAATCTACTTCTGTAGTGATACTGCCTCAGAAACCCAAGGAGGGGTCGCTATGAGTTGGGTCCGACTCAACAGCAAATAACAACAACAACAACAACATACTATGCTCATATGTATTTAAAAGCTGAGCAATGAATAAGGAAGACCAAAGAAGAGTTGATGCTTTTGAACTGTGATGTTGGTAAAGAATACTGAAAATCCCATGGACTGTCAGAATGAATAGATCTGTCCTGGAAGAGGTGCAGTCAGAATGCTCCTTGAAGCAAGAATGGCCAGACTTCATCTCACCTACTTTGGTCATGTTGCCATAAGGGGCCATTACTTGAAGAAAGATATCATGCTTGGTAAAGTGGAGGGTCAGTGAAAAAGGGGAAGAGCATCAACAAGATGGATTGACACTGTGGCTGCAGGATGGACTCAAGTATAGCAAGGACTGTGAGGATGGTGCAGCACAAGACAGTGTTTTGTTGTACATAGGCTTGCTATGAGTCAGAGCAAATTTGATGGCACCTAACAACAACAACATCATTAATATCACCCGTAATTAAAATTTTGCTGAAGATAATTTTTTAAATGGTTGCAGCAGTATATTGACAGGGAACTTCCAGAAACGCAACCTGGATTCAGAAGAGGAAGTGGGATGAAGGATATCATTGCTGATGTCAGATGGATCTTAGCTGAAAGCAAAGAATACCAGAAAGATGCTTACCTTTGTTTTATTGACTATGCAAAGGCATTCTACTTTGTGGATCATACAAGTTATGGATAACATTGAGAAGAACAGGAATTCAAGAACACTTAATTATACTCATGAGGAACCTCTACATAGACCAAGAGGCTGTTGTTCACACAGAACAAGGGGCTACTGCATGGTTTAAAATCAGGAAGGGCATGTGTCAGGGTTGTATCCTTTCACCATATTTATTCAATGTATATGCTCAGCAAATAATCCGAGAAGCTGGATTATATGAAGAAGAATATGGCATCAGGATTGGAGGAAGACTCATTTACAGCCTGTGATATGCAGATGACACAACCTTGCTTGCTGAAAGTGAAGAGAACAAGAAGCACTTAATGGTAAAGATAAAAAGATCCAAGACTACAGCCTTCAGTATGGATTACCCCTCAACATAAAGAAAACAAAAATTTTCACAACTGGACCAATGAGAAACATCATGATAAAAGGAGAAAATATTGAAGTAGTCATGCATTTAATTTACTTGCTTCCACAATCAACACACATGGAAGCAGCAGTCAAGAAATCAGACATCACATTGCACTGGAAAAATCTGCTGCAAAAGACTTCTTTAAAGTGTTAAGGAGCAAAGATATCACCTTGAACACTAAGATGTGCTTAATCCAAGCCATGGTATTTTCTATCACCTCATATGCATGTGAAAGCTGGACAATGAGTAAGGAAGGTTTTAGAAGAGTTCCTACCTTTGATTTGTGGTATTGGCAAAGAATCATGAAAATACCATGGACTGCCAGAAAAAAAGAACAAATCTGTCCTGGAAGAAGTGCAGCCAGAATGCTCCTTGGAAGCAAGAATGGCCAGAGTTCATCTCACCTACTTTGGTCATGTTGTCAGAAGGGACCATTCCCTGGAGAAGGTATCATGCTTGGTAAAGTAGAGGGTCAACTAAAAGGGGGAAAACCCTCAACGAGATTGGTTGATACAGCGGCTGCAATGATGGGCTCAAGTACAGCAAGGATTGTGAGGCTGGTGCAGTGTTTGGTTCTGTTGTACGTAGGGTCTCTATGAATCAGAATCAACTCTATGGCACCTAACAACATACAGGTACTAAAAGATATGCTTCACCATTTCTTTATGTGCAGAGTCAAGTGAGTTAATTGTTGTGAAAGGGTTGTGTAAACTGGAATGTATAATTTAAATGTGAGAAATTAGTAGAAATAAGGGGAATAATGGCATTAGTTACAGCAGTGGTACCAATAATAGTGGTACTGGGAAAAGTAATGATGGCAGCCAGGGTAGTGATTTTATAAGTCATAGCGATGGTAGTGAGAATAATTAAGGCTAAGGTAGAGCAACTGTGTTAATGGTGATATTGGCACAGCAGTAAGATGTTGACAGCAGCAGTGGTGGTAGTATGTTTGTAAATATGCTACAATCTGTCAAATAATGTTAATTGCAATAAAGATGGTGATTGTAATGACAGTAGAAAACTATTGGCATTCTAAGCAGTGAGGAAGAATCCAGCATATCAATGTCTGGGTCCTGTCCAGACTTATTGGTGCTTCTTCCATCTTTAATTCTGGACAATTATTTTGTATTTCATAGGCCCAGCCACTCTGACTTTTGGAAATTCCACACCTTTGGGAAGAAACTATTTTATTTAACTCATAATTAGAAAACATGTATAGATCATTGGGCTTCCTAAAGTAAGTATATAATTCTAAAAGAGCTGAGTTGCATTTGACCAGTTGGTATGTTTTATAGACTTGATTAAGTACTTATTAATTCAATTGTGTTATTTTCTTCATATATTTTGAAGGAAATAAATTTTCTCTCAGTTACAGACATTTTCATAGTCTTTTCATAAGGTTATAGATCCTAGGCACTGCACCTGAACAGTATTTCTGCCTTATCCGTGATTTCACTGCCGGCAGTTTTGGTTAGCTGAGGTCAACTGCAGTCCAGTAATATTTAAATTGTGCACTACTCTGAGAAGTGATGAAATCTCATACAGTCTCACTCCATCCCAGAGCTAACTTCCTCCTCCTCTGCTCATGTGAGCCTGGGTTAGGGGCTTCACCAAGCCCTGCCAGCATCTAATGCATTAATATTTCCAACCTGGAGTGCCCTGGGTATCTGTCATATGTATGTATAGGAAAAAAAACAAAATATATATAGGGTTCAGTACTATCCACAGTTTCAGGCATCCACTGGGGATCTTGGAATGTATTATCCATGGGTAAGGGGGGACTACTGTGTTGGCTAATGGCTAGAGCAACTCTGGCTCTGAGGGCTGTCCAAAGGGGGAAAAAGACTCAGTTCTTTCCACACACAAACACACACACACACACACACACACACACCCAAGGGCATGAACTTGAGGATTCTGAGATGAGGGGAGTCTCAGATACTCATTGTGACAAAGGACAAGTCTAAATTTAGTCTCTTCTCTCCAAAACCATAAATAGTCCAGAAATCACAAACACACACACACACACACACACACACACACACACTCCTGCAGGCCCTGGTTGGGAGACCCAACCCAAGGCTGTTATCACCTGTAACTCATGTGCCCCAGCCTCCCAGCCCTTCATGACTCAGACCTGTCAAATCCACAGCTCCATGGACTAAAGCATTTTCTTTGAAAAACAGCAACAATTAAAAGAGAGAGAGAGAAAGAGGGAGGGAGGAACAAAGAGAGAAGGGTGACAAGTGTCAACAAGAGCTCTTGCTCTCCAGCCTGAGCAGCTGTTTCTGGCAATGAATGGTTCGCTGGGTAGGAGCCCCTGATCTGGAGACCAGTTCCCAGTTGGAGTTTAAAGATTTGGGGGATATTGAGAAAGACAATATAAAGGCACTGGAGAGTTCCAGCCAGGGTCTGGGGACAATGAAGCCACCAGTGAACTGGGAGCAGTCAGCCTCAGGAGGGTCCTCAAACCTCACAATCCTGTGAAATGCAGAGGGTTTTATTATGTGAGAGGCAGCTTGACTAGTGGGGCTGAACACACAGCTCTACACGTCTGGCAAAGACCTGAAAAGAGTCAAAGTAAAACTTGCCAGTGGTGTTTTGTCTCCTGCAAGGCAAACCCAAACTCCTAAACATACATTTAGGGATGTCTGTGGTATGATCATTTACCCTTATAAAAATTTTTAATTAGGCTTTTATAAAAGTCAGGGTCCTACTTACCCTCCTGCCTTATCTCCAGCTCAATGACCTTGAGATATTCTTTCCTCCCCACTCACCGTTCTCAATAACAATGGTTTCTTCTGTTTGTAATATTCAGCCCTGCTTATATGTCTACCCTTTCTTGAAGGTCACCTCCTCTTTAACCATGATTTCCCTGGGCAGGATTAGCTAAACCTGCCTCTGGGCCCTGCTGCATAGTGTGCACCATGACATTATTGCACTTCTTTTTTTGAATTGCAATTTTCCCTTTACATGTCTGACTCAACCTCAAGTGTGAAAGCTCCTCCAAACCAAATGTTTTATTCATCCATTTGTCTTCAATACCATGTCCAATATTTGCCCTGTGCTGGGTACTCATTAAATATCTGAGAAATGAATGAAAATGTAGTTAATTAATTTATAATAATACATGAAAACATAAGTAAATTATTGAAAGAATGAATGGAAGAGTAATTTTCTTCAACAAGGAATGACATCTTGTGCTATTATATGTGAAAGGATTCCTCCTACTTGTGCAAAGGTTTTCCCTCTAAGGAGGGGAGGAGATGTTCCTGGGAGGGACACTTCTTCAGGGGCTGTGGAATGGCTTTGCAGCTGCTGCTAATACTAACCATGTGCTGCATGCTGGGCGGGCAGACGGGTCACTTCATTACTTTGTGCTTAAGGAAATGCCTCCCAGCTCTGCACTTGCCTTTTTAAATTTCACAACCTCTAAATTTACTCCCAGTGTTTTTTGTTTGTTGTTTTTATAGCAAACGAAAGTAACCTAGAGGATCTGCAATGGAGATTTTTCTATACAGTCATCCTGCGAGCACCTGAGACAGGAGCCAGGGGCTGTCTAAGGCATAAGGTTAAAGGTCAACCATCTCCAGGGAGACCCTGACCCATCAGTAGAATCAGCCCACCTAGACTCAGGGAGAGAGTCTTTTCCATAATTAAGCCTAAGTATTTTAATAGGTGATGTGGTGATGCATACAAAGGAACACTGGTCTAGAGACCAGCTAGATATGAATGTACATTTGAATTTTGCTACATAGGAGCTTGGACCAGTGAGTTAACCTCTCCATGTCACAGTATCACACCACATGTTAGCTTCTCCTCCTCTGTGGGCTCTTCAAGGACTTTTTATTCTCTTTAGTTTTATTTACTCCCAGCACCAAGTATACTACCGAGCACATGCTTGAAAGGTCCTGAAGTTGGCATGCAGTGAAAGGTCCTGGAACAACTTGATGGGCAAGTGAGTCATCAGTAACTCATAAGATCTATTTTAACTGAAAGCTGTGAAATATCTCCCCAGATGTGAAGGATACTGGATAGTAATAAAAGTCTCACAGAAACTGGAGATGTGTGCTCCAGCCCAAACTCAACTGCCAATGACCTGTGTTACCTTGATCCTGGCTTCTCTTTGCCCTTCACCAAGACCATGAGGATACTTTCAGTGACGTCAAAGGGAGGATGTGAAGATGAAATGAAATCTAGGAGTTAGAGGATGGCTGGGGACTATAAACTTTGGGTTCAATGAGGCAATACTTTGGTGGACAGGACAACTATACCCTAAAAGCAAAGCTTTTGGCTGTCCTTTCCTTCTGTGATGTATACAACCAGCCTGGACTCATTCTTAACCTATACCAAGCATGGAGCAGAGGTCAGGTAGGGATGTAACTCTTAGAGGTTCTATCTTTAAATAACTCAGTGACCATCCAGAAGCTGATAATAATACCTACCAGGCATGTTGCCAAGGGTTGGACATTAAACTACTGTTTAGTCCTCACAACAACTCTACAGCATTTGTATGTTGTTTTTAGATCCTGTTGAATTGGATCCTACTCATGCCAGCCCTATGTACAACAAAATGAAACACTGCCTGGTCCTGCATCATACTCACAGTCTATGCTATGTTTGAGCCCATCATAGCAGCCACTGTGTCAATCCATCTCATTGAAGGTCCTTCTCTTTTTCTCTAACCCTCTGCTTCACCAAGCATGATGTCCTTCTCCAGGGACTAGTCCCTCCTGATAGTATATCCAAAGTACATGAGACGAAGTCTCACCATTTGTGTCTAGAAGGAGTATTCTGGCTATACTTCTTCCGAGACATATTTGTTCATTCTGCTGGAAGTCCATGGTATATTCACTATGTATATGCCAAGACTCAAAAGCAGGAACAGCAAGACTATAATTCAAATGCATCAATTCTTCTTCTGTCTTCCTTATTCATTATCCAGCTTTCCCATGCATATAAGGCAATTGAAAATATCATAGCTTAGATCAGGTGCACCATAGTCTGCAAAGTGATGTCTTTTTTTTTTTTTTTTTTAACACTTTAAAGAGATCTTTTGCAGTCATTTGATTTCTTGACTGATGCTTCTGTGGGCATTGATTGTGGATTGAAGTAAAATGAAATCTTTGACAACTTCAATATTTTCTCTATTTATCATGCTATTACCTATTGGCACAGTTGTGAGGATTTTTGTTTTCTTTGTGGTCAGGTGTACTGAAGTCTGTAAATTTTGATCTTATCCAGTAGTCTTTGATCTTCATCAGTAAGTGCGTCAAGTCCTCTTCACTTTCAACAAGCAAGGTTGTGTCATCTGCATATTGCAGGTTGTTAAATCTTCCTCCAATCCTGATATCATGTCCTTCTTCATTTGATCTGACTTCTCGGATTATGTGCCCAGAGTACAGAATGAATAAGCACAGTGAGAGGACATAAATCCGATGCACACCTTTCCTTATTTTAAGCCATGCAGTACCCCCTTGTTCTTTTTGAATGACTGCCTCTTGTTCTATGTATAGGTTCCTCATGACCACACTTAAGTATTCTGCGATGCTCATTTTTCACAATGTTGTCCATAATTTGTTATGATCCACACAGTTGAGTGCTTTTGTATAGTCAATAAAATAAAACACAAGTGAACATCTTTCTGGTATTCTCTGCTTTTAGCCAACATTTAGTTGATGTCACAATGATATCCTTAGTTTCACATTCTCTTCTGAATCCAGATTGAATTTCTGGCAGTTCCATGCTGATATACTACAGCAACTGCTTTTCAACTATTTCCACATTCTGTTGGGTTATCTTTCTTTGGAATGGACACAAATATGGATCTCTTCCAACCAACTGGTCAGGTAGCTGTCTTTCAAATTTCTTGGCATAGACAAGTGAGCATCTCCAACATTGCATCCTTTTGTTTAAACATTTCAACTGGTATTCCATCAATTCCTGCAGCCTTCCTTGTTGCCAATGCCCTCAGTGAAGCTTGGATTTCTTCCTTGAAGACCATTGATTCTTGATTATATGCTACCTCCTGAAATGGTTGAATGTCAACCAATTCTTTTTGCTACAGAGACTCTGTGTATTCCTTCCATCTTATTTTGATGCTTCTCGCATCATTCAAAATTTGCACATAGAATTTCATAGGTATACCAATCCTATTTTATATATAAGGAAAATGAGGGTCAGGAGGCCTATCATGCTGTCAAAGTTGCTCAATGAGCAGGAGGGAAAGTAGGCTTTTTAACAGTGCCCTTCTGGCTAACCACAACAGTCTTTCTTGTCACCAAATTATTTGTGAGCTTCTTCTCCTTTCCATTCTAAGCTCTGGAACAGGTCACAGGGAAATCTACCTTTATGTAAACCCAGTAAGAAGTCTGGAAACCACTTGCCAAGGGCATCCCAGTGGTTTGAATTAATGATTTGCCCAAGACATACTGTCAGTCTAACCTCACCCAGCTCCACAAGGTAACTGAAGTGGAGGGAGCATTTAGCGTCCCCAGCAGGGCCCAAGTGCTAATGAAGAACAGTCTATGTGGGCAGGAGAGCTGGATGCTGGTCCAGGCCTGGAATGGTTAAACCAGAATGCCAGTTTATAGCAGCCGTTTTGTGCAGCTCACCCATGGGACTGGTAGTTCTATGTGCTTTGGAGCTTCCATCAATTTTAAGTAGAGTGAAAGGGTAGGAGAAATATTGCCAGTATTTAATCTCCTTTGCATAGCCCCAAGGGATCAAAACTGTTATGTATTTAGCTTTCCAATTTTTGTTCCTTCTGCCCTCCTCCTCCAACTGCATCTCTGTCCCAATATACACTTTGACCTGTAAGCCAGTGTTCATGTGCGGCTTCATCTCAAGGCACTCTTCACTTACATACCTCTTACCTTCTTATATTCCCTATTTGAGGAACTAAGCATATGGAGGTAAATTAGACATGGTGCCCACCTCAAAGGAGGTTTATATCAAGGACTAGTGGGCTTATCATCCACCAGGCACTAGGCTACAAAGGCAACCTCATAAATGAAGCTGTCATGTCTAGCCTCTCTCTGAACACCTGCTCCCCTCTTGTCACTGAGGCTGAAGAAACAACGCTAGATGAGAATAAGGAATAAAGACAAAAGGAAGCCAGAATAAGGATAAAAAAAAAAAACATAAAAAAATAGTTGAGTCGACTTTGAATCCCAGTACCCCCATGAATGTCAGCATAGAACTGTGCTCCACAGGGTTTTCAATGGCTGAATTTTGGCAAGTATATCACCAGGACTTTCTTCTGAGGTTCCTCTGGATTGACTCAAACCACCAACCTCTAAGTTAGTAGCTGATCATTTAACCATTTGTGCCACCCAGGATCCTACAGAGTTAGGATAAAAAAAAAAAAAAGCCAAACTCACTGCTATAGAGTCAGATCCATCTCATATAGACCCTTTCTTGGGTTTCTAAGGCAGTATCATTATGGAAGTAAATAGCCCAGTCTTCCTATAGACTTTGATAAATTAGGAAACAGGATTGAGAGAAACTTCACAACCTGCCAAAGATCACCCACTGAGTAAATGGCACATTCAGAACTAGGGCTAGGGCTCCTGACTCCCTCTTAGCAGGATTGGATGTAGAGAAACCACCTTGCTGTAGCTGCTGTCTCAACAAGTATTACCCCTTGAATACAAGTGCACCTCTAGAAGGCATACCTGTCTACAAAATCATAAAACTGAGGTTCCTGAATTCCAAACTTCAGCCTGAAGCTACTGATCAACAGGATGTAGGGTTAAGATCACAAATAGTCCCACTCTTAGTCCCAGACAACCAGTATCCCTCCCTGGGCCTGAGCTTTAGAGAACTCAACTGTGGCCCTCTGCGCTGCCCCCACACACACACCGAGCAAGGAATCCACTATTCCCAAGGAAATGTGTGCATCCTGAGTCTGTCCCTGCACTCTGCACCTCTAGAACATGTTCCAAGTACCAAGGACACTGGAATTTACTGTTACCCAGAGATCTCTGAGCTTGTTTCCTGGGTCTATTCTTCTAAAGGCTGACTGTGATACTAAGTGATCATTCCCAGGTCCAGAGTATGGCCAAGAGATTACTGTTTGGGTAGCAGGGTGCACAGAGCTGACCTTATGAGCTAGAATGTTCACATGAGGCCCCCTCCTCAAAAAGACTAGAGCCAGGGTTGTGGAAAGAAAAGAGAGACAGGGTAAAGGCCAAGAACCTTTTTCTGTTCTCTTGCCTCAAGCTCCTCAAATATGACAGGGAAGATGATTTGTAAAGTTCTCCCAAACTGCCCTCCTCTCCAATCCTCCTCTCCTCTCTTCAGTCAGGTACATAAAGGTTGCTGCCACCTCCGAAGCAGTCACTGTTTGCTTAGCAACCAGGAACTCTTCAGTTGTTTCTCTGTGGAGCAGTTCTCTTTGGTTGCTATGGAAGCTATTTTAGAAAACCTTTCCTGCCAACAATCAAAGCTTTCTTGTCAAAGCCTGGTTCAAAGCACCTTGCCTTTCAACGCTGGGAAGCACACCCTCTAAGGGCTGTGGGTGGGCAGGGGGTTGCTGGCTCCATGGAGAGGCTGCCTAGAACATCGTCTAACAGTTCTCTTGTAACTCTTTCAACCCCCACCAGACCTGAACTTGTCCCCAGTGTCTACTTGACATATTTGCCCCTCCCCAAAGAGATCCTGTCTTTGAAACCCTCTGAACCTCCCACCCCAGACCCTCTTCTTTAACTCTGACTTCCAGCCAGGCTGTAAGTCATTGGGCTCCATCACTTTACCCTGAGAGGTGGGTTTGTCAGATCTTCCATACAGTGGAAGTGGAAAGATGGAAAAACGTTCTCTGTCAAGCTTCAAGGTGCAGAATCTTTAAGAACACATTTTTCTCCTGCCTAGATGAGCTGTCTTTTAGCAATACTCCAATGTGTTATTGTGCTGACAGAGCCTCTGTTTCTTCTTTCCACATTACCCATGTTCCTTCTGTCTCCAAAGGTGTGCATGGGCTGAGGCCCCAGGACAGAAGGAGGAAGTGGAAGGGGCTCATCCTGCCCCAGGGCTTAAATAGACCCCACCCAATTAGCTGTCCTGGGAGATAGCATCTCTTTGCTAAGAAAGAAAGTATATGTTGATGTCAAAGGAACTGGGTGTTCCATAAAGGTTTGGCCTTGGACGGGGAGAGAGAGACTAAAATGTTTCAACATGTCCAACCATGCCTTCTCCCAGCCAGGTTAGGAGGGACACAGGAGAGAATGGGCATAAGAAAAGGATGTCAGACCACCTGCCCTCATCTGAGGAGTCTCAGTACCTACTGACTCTGTGATCTTGTGGTTTTACTGCTCTAGTCTGTTTGCTCATCTTCAAAATGGTGATAATGGTTGAAGATAAGATGAAACAATGCTCAGCACAGAAGGAGCATACTATAAATGCTTATACCCTTAGCTTTGTGTGTGATCTTTATACTTCCAGGTGTCTGTAACTGTGGACTGTAAGAATCAGTGTGGTGAATGATTTGGTGACTCAGAGCCATCATAAAGCATGGTTGTTTCATTTTTCAACTAGAATGTGTGCTCTCAGACCTTGTTAGACTGTTCATTGCTGTGTTCTAAGTTCAAGGAAGAAGGCCTACAGCTAAGTTACCTCAATAAGTATTGGTGGAGTAAATGAATGTTGTCTCAACACTTAGAATAAAAAATTAAAATAAACTCACTGCTATCAAGTCGATTCTGACTCATAGCGAGCCCATTTGGGTTTCTGAGGGGGTAAATCTTAACAGAACTAGATTGCCCAGTCTTCCTTCCACAGAATGGCTGGTGGGTTTGAACTGCCAACCTTCTGATTAGCAGTCAAATGATTTAGACACTATACCACCAGAGCTCCTAACACTCAGAATGTTGTTGTTGTTGTTTGCCATCGAGTCGGCCCTGACTCATAGCGACCCCTCCTTGGGTTTCTGAGGCAGTATCACTACGGAAGTAGGATTGCCCAACCTTCCTTCCGAGGAGTGGCTGGTGGGTTTGAACCGCCAGCCGTCTGGTTAGCAGGCAAGTGTCTTAGCCACTATGCTACCAGAGCTCCTAACACTCAGAATAGGAACACTTAAATTGCCCCAGTTGCCCAGGTCTCCAAAGGCAAAGTTTCTTGTTATAAAGGGTGTATTTTCTTCCAAAGGCAAGACATAGTCCAACATACCCATTTCTGAATGCAGAATTTTTCAAAAGAATAGAATAGCAAATGGGAAATAAAGAAAAAAGAGCCAAAAGAGACAAAGCCAGATGATATTGGGCTCACTGGGTATCTGTTCCTGGCATCCCAGCCTGCATCCCAAAGATGGGTCCCAGCATGAGGACAGATGGCCCTGTGCACTTACAACTAGGAGCTCCATTACTCACACCCGTTCCCTTCTTGGCTCATTGTGATTTAGACCAAAAGTACTTGTTGAAGATCAGTTTTTCTTCTCAAAAGCAGGATCAGAATTTCCATGTGAGAGAAGTAAGACACACTCATTAAAAGAAAAGAAAAAAAAAATGCTCCAATAGTTGCAAAATGATTCAATTAGAGTTACAAAAAGGCAACTGCAATTGATTTCTAGAAAGAAAGTTTATTGTTAAAAATTTGTTTTGAATTTGAGATTGAAAAGCTTCAAGGAGAAAAACTGTAATGAATACTGCCTTTAAAGTATTTCTTTTTTTAGCTCATGCTCCTTTCCTAAGATCCTAAGAAATCTATTTGAATATTTGAAAAGGTTTTTTTTTTTTTTTTTTAAGACATAGCCTCATACTCCTGAGAATCTCACAGACTGGAGAAGCTGGAACAACCACAAAGCCCTCAAGTCCACAACTCCCGCTAATTCATGGCCCTCCTTATAGAAAAAAAGAGCAGGGACCTTGAATTTGCACAAATCGGGTAAGTCAATTAACTGCTCTGAAGTTTTGTAACTTCCCTATAAAATGTAAATACAACTTGCAGAATCATTAAAAGGATTAAATGGCCTAATATATGCAAATGATGAGAAGAGTGTCTGCACATTTCTCTTGGAGCAATGAAAAACTATCGGTCACTGGAGACAGAAAAGTTCCCAATACATTCATGGACTAGATCTGATAAAAATATCCAAGAAATGATACTCATCTAAGCTAGGCTTGGGCCCCTCTCCAGTCCACCAGAAGCATGGGTGTTGGTGCATATCTCTTCACCCGAGACCTGATACCAGCCTTACGGACCTGCAAACACCACACATGCCTGCCATCTCCTAAAGATCAGCTCAAGTCTCAAGTCAGCCCTGCAAGAAAACCTGCTGCTCCTCCCATCCTTTGCTTGTCCTTGAACCCACTCATCTGGTCTAAAATCTCAGTCTCAGGATCCAGCCTCGATGCTCACTATACCCACTCTACACCCTGCTCATTTTTATGTATTAAGAACCTGGGCTTTCTTCTAGGGGTTCAGCTTGAGTCATCCTTGAGCTACAAGTTTCTCCTGTTGCTTCAAGAAGGAATCTTCTGTCCTAACTGAGCCTCTTGAAGTGGAGTCCTCAGTTTCACCACTCTGCCAAAGCCCTTACCCAACAGAGGCACTTATAGAATTTCTACTTTGGAGGAATTATTGTTACTATTTGCCTTTTAATTGGCTCTGTCTCAGGTGCCCTTACAAAAACAGTTGCTCCCCTGCCCCCAACCAAAAGCAGAGCATTCCTATGAAAACTTTTGTAAACTGAAATGGTGTAAAATGAAGAAGCAATTACCATTAATTTATATGGGAAAAAGTTTTGAGTGTTCCCAAAAGCCAAAAAAATAACCTACCAAATAATACCTAATAATTCATAAAAGCTAAAATAACACTAACATATAGTGTTCAGAGACATCATTCAAATCTATGGTGGCTTGATGCTGAGATGCTGAGTTTAGATCCCAGGGAAGGAGTTTGATGACACCACTCTTACTGTGTGAAGTGTGCACTGTCTCTTGAACAGCTCCCTTCAAAAGCAAACTCTGAAGCTAGTTTTGCTTTTCACCTTTTTTCCTAAAAGTGGTAATCCTCTTTGGGTTTCTTGCAGTTAGTGAAAGCAAATACTAATGTAGGTAGGTCTTCTGTAAAAGCAAAATGAACATAAAGTGAACTTTTGAAAAGTAGGGTATATTGGAAGTTGTCTGGTCCTACATTGTTATCTTGTTCATTGGTATGTTTCAGTCCATTGTTGTGGCTATTGTGTTAATCCATTGCATTGAGTGTGTTTCCCTTGTTTTCAACGACCCTCTACATTACCCTTTACCAAACATGATGCTTTCTTAGGATTGATCTTTCCTGATGACATGTCCAAAGTAAGCAAGCTGAGGTCTCACTATCCTTGTTTCTAAGAGATGGTAATCTTTTGGTGGAAGGAAGGTTGGTCAATCTACTTCTGTAGTGATACTGCCTCAGAAACCTAAGGAGGGGTCACTATGAATCGGGTCTGACTTGATGGCACATAAAAATAACAACAACAAGGAAGCCATTACTATAATATTTGCTTCGAAGCATCATCTATGTGTTAACAGTAGGCTGAACTGAGGGGTTAGGAGAAAGATGGGACATTATGAGGAGGTGCCATCCCTTTGACCATCATCATTGACCCTTGCCTGCCCTGGTCCTTGGAACCTTACTCACAATCTCACTTCCAGATGGGAAGATTCAGCCATTGTACCTTAATCAAGAATAGCAGGAAAGAAAAACTCTCATTTATGAAGCTCTTAAAAATAAAATAAATAAAGAAAGAATTTACTGGTCCAGCCACTTCTCTGTGTAATTTCATATTTGAGGATTTATCTAAAGGCTGGGTGGTGACTTTGTACAGGGGCAAACTAGCTAAGCTGGAAATAAATTTCTAGAATTCCCTTTCCTATTATATACTTCCCTTTTTGGGTTGGTTACAAGAGAGATTTGCCTGAGATTGGGAAGGTGGATGTGAAAACACAGCTGATTTGTCATGCTCTGAAGATTGGTGTGGGGTCAGATATTGTTGCAGTTCACACATGTTGCCTCTTGGCATGTGTGGCAGCTGGACTCACAGTAACTGCTGCTTCTGTTATGTCTCCTTCAGTGTCTCCAAATCCAGGTCAGATGTATTGTGTATCTCTGTGGTGAAGGACATCAACTTATCCTGCAAGTCAGCTATACCACCAAGGTTGGGGATAGTAAATCAGACATGCGTCCAGATTTTCCTCACTGGTCCCGGTTTGGCCTTGTTCTCCCCTGCTTCATATCTATCCTTCATGGACAAATTGGTTTCAAGCCCAATGCCTTATATAGCCTTGACCTGCTCCTTCAGTTATATAAAGTCTAATTTCTGTTGAAAAAACAAAACCCAGCTTTCAATATATATTACTTATTGTAGTTCTGCTTTTATGATGAACTAGTGATATTACTGGTATAGTGCAGTGGTAAAGAAGGTGGCTTCTAGAACCACACACACTGAGTTCAAATCTTCAGGCTGGTAGTTGTTGATCTTTAATCTTACAACTCAGTTTCTTCATCTGTAAAATGAGAATAATAATAATAATAGCTAATTCATAGGTAGGAGTCCCTGGGAGCTTCAAGTAATAGGCTTGGCTGCTAACCAAAAAGTTGGAGGTTCAAATCTACCCAGAAGAGCCTTGGAAGAAATGCCTGGTAAACTACTTCTGAAAAATCAGCCAATCGAAATTGTGTAAATCACATGGGTCACCATTAATTGGAATAAACTTGATGGCAACTGGTTTTTACCTCATAAGCGGTTGCAAGGCTTACGATCTAATACATGTAAAGTACTCTGAATGATACTTAACCATCTAAGAAACTGACAAAAACACTATTATCTCAGCTTGCCTTAAAAAGAAATGTGTGCCATAGGTATATTATTGTATTTGTAGCTCAAGAAGGGGAGACTCAGAAAGATTAAGTGACTTACCCAGCATCACTTGACTGATAAGTGGCAGAGCTGGAGTTCAATCCCAGGTCAATTTTGTTCCAAACTGCACTAAGCAAGGGAATGCTCGCCCTTACATTTCTTATCTCTAATTCATTTGGAAAAGGCTTCTCTTTGGAAAGCTTCCTAGCTCTTGTTTCATAAGGGTCCTTAATCTTTTTAATCAAGAATGGAAATACTCACCAACTTAGGCCTCTTTAGACAGATTCAAAGATCTCACAGAAGAGATCATTTCCCCCTCAACACTGAAAACTTTTCTGAACACAGTAGAACTTCACTCATGATTAATTTGGAATTTCAATTAATCAACAAGTATTTTTTAGCACTATTCTCTATCCAAGGTTGTGCTAAAAGCTGTGGAAGAAACAGACATCTGTGGGGAAGCTGCTGGACTTGAATTAGAAAGATCTACACACTTACCTATTCATTTGCACATTTTCCTCTCTGTGACAGTTTAATAATGAGATATACCTGTAAGGACAGTGCATTAGTTATTTGTAGCTGTGCAACAAATTGCCACAAAATTAGCAGCTTAAAATAATACCTATTTAGGACTGCAAAATGGTGCAACCATTATGGAAAATGGTATGGTGTTTCCTTAAAACACTGAAAATAGAAATACCATTTGATCCAGCAATTCCATTACTAGGAATATATCCTAAAGAGATGACGGACAGGACATGAACACACCCATATTCATCGCAGCACAATTCACTATAGCAAAGAGACAGAAACAACCTAAATGCCCATCAACAGATGAATGGATAATCAAACTATGGTACATTCACACAATGGAATACTATGCAACATTAAAGAATAATGATGAATACATGAATCATCTCACAACATGGATGAATTTGGAGGATATTATGCTGAGTGAAGTAAGTTAATTGCAGAAGAACAAATAGTGTATGAGTCCATCACTGTAAAAAGTCAAGGAAACATTTACTTAGGGAAGGAAATTTACTTTGTTGCTTCCCAGGGATGGAAGGGAAAATTTCAGGCCAGTTGGGGGACTGCCAAAGAGGCAGAGAGGCTGCATCTTCTGACCTCCTCTAACCCCACAAGAGGAAGACAGAATCACCATCAGTGGCCCAAGACCTATTTCCGTGAGGCCAGACATGTTGCCTCCCTCCAGCCCTTTCACCAACCCTGACACCAACCATTCCTCCCACAGCACCCACCACCTCTCTGCTGGGTTCAATAATTTGCTGCAATGGCCACACAAAAATCACAGATTATGGGGTTTATTAGGGAAGCAACAAACTAGAGTTAAAGTTCAGGAAAACACTCAGTCTCTCTCAGCCCACTATCTCTCAGCCGACAGTCTCCCTCAGTCTCTCTCACAGCAATGCATGTCTCTCAGTGTTTCTCTCAGCAGTGTGTGCCTCTCAGTGTATCTCTCAGCAGTGTGTGTCTCTCGTGTTTCTCAGCCATAGTAAGAGATCCCTTCTGCCTCTAGGAAGGCTTCTTTTTGAGTCCGGCAGATTGGCCAAACTAACCAATCCCAACATCAGAATTCTATACACTTGAGAGAGAGAGAACTTTTCAGAAAATTACTTAGTGCTGCTCCCAACAGAAGGAAATACCCCAGGTGGATTAACAATCAGAAGCTACTCAGTTGCTCACAGCAAATTCCACCATGTATTTCACAAAGACTTGTGGCTAGGAAGAGCTACATTATGGTTCAAACCCACCAGCCACTCCTCAGAAGGAAGATGGGGCAATCTATTTCCGTAGTGATACTGCCTCGGAAACCCAAGGAGGGGTCACTATGAGTTGGGTCCAACTTGACGGCACATAACAACAAACAACAACATGTAATTTACTACACCACAGGGACACATGTTGATTTGGGTGAGGGGAGGGATGGTATGAAAAGAGTCTGTGACCAACATGATGACATTGGGAAAAGGAGGGACACTGAAACATGCACATGAGATACAGACAACATAGGCAAGTACCAGTATATTCACAATACTACATTACCACTAACACCAAACACCAGGCTGTGGATAAATGTATAGACAGGTGAGAAGATCAGGTGGGGGTAGGCAAACAGGAATATATCCTAGACCAAGGATAGATTTGGCTGAAGATAATCTTACATATGCACTTGCCACATACATTATAGAAGCAACGGAAGGCAGAGTTGGAGTAACTTCTCAGAGATAACCAAACACCTTGAGAGAGAGAATCGCCAGGCCTGCAGACTCAGGACTGAGTCTCAGAGGACATCATGCTCAATTAGCACAACATAGTATGTAAAAATATTATTCTACAGCAAGGAGCTCTGGTAGCATAGTGGCTAAAGCACTTGACTGCTAACCAGAAGGCTGGCAGTTCAAACCCACCAGCCACTCCTTGGAAGGAAGGTTGGACAATCCTACTTCCGTAGTGATACTGCCTCGGAAACCCAAGGAGGGGTCGCTATGAGTCGGGGCTGACTCGATGGCACATAACAACAAAACAACAACAACTTTGGTGAGTAGTGAATGGGGTCTTAAAAGCTTTTAAGTGGCCATCTAAGATGTAGCTATTCGTCTCCTCTCATATGAAGCAAAGAAGAGTGAAGAAAATCAGAGGCATCTGGAAACAATTAGTCCAAGGACAAGATGGACCAAGAGCACCTCAGCCTTCATGACCACAAGACCAGAGCAACTAGATGGTGGCCAGCTACCAATGCCCACCACTCAGAAAGGGATCAAAACTGAAGATCCTGGATAGTGTGGGAGGAAAAATGTGGAACAAAATTCAAAACCACAAAAATTACCAGAATTACTGGTCGGAGAGAGTCTGATGGAACCCCCAACACTATGGCCCCAGGTTACCCTTCAGGCCTAGAAATGGACTCACTTCCATGGATAGGCTCTTAGCCCAAAAGTAGAAAGACCTACATGCAGAACACCTACCCCAGCGTGATGCACTCACTTACTCTATGGGGATGCACCCCTTACAGTAATCAGCCATGAGACACCAGAGGGACAGCATTAGCTGGACAGACAGGAATTCATAGTTAAGAAGGGCACAGGGAGGGGGTAGTTACAGAGACAGGAGGGGACAAGAGTTTGTTATGGTTGGGGATGGTAATTGGGGCGTGAAGTCAAATATGCATCACTGTTGAATGTAAAAAAAATTGCTTTGTAAATTTGCACACAAAGCACAATAAATTAAAGAAAAAAGAGAACAGACAGGGAAGCAGAGTAATATCTAGGGGGAAGACATTCCATGCCAAAGAATGATAGAAAATGGGAAAATGGACAGGGCTACCAGAAAGGGAAAGAGACAAGGAGGGATCTTCTCCTAAGCAGGAAGGGGCAGAGAGCATGGCCCTGAAGATGCCCTGAATTAGAATTTCCAGCCTCCAGAACCAGGAGAAGAAATTTCTGTTCTTTGAAAATAATAATAATAATAACCATTTAGTATCTTTCAGATTGGTGGATCCACATTCAGGAACAGTGTGTCTGGGTTTTCTGCTCAAGCTTTCACCAAGCTGAAATCAAGATGTCAGCCAGCTACATTCCCATCTGGAATTTAAGGTCCACTTCCAAGCTTAAGTGGTTGTGGCAGAATTCACTCCTTATAGTTGTAGGACAGAGATTCCCAATTCCTTGCTGGCTGTCTACCAGAGATCAATCTCAGCATCTAGAGGCCACTTGCAGTCCTTGTCACGTGGCATCCTCCATCTTCCAAGACAGCTCTGACCTCAGGATTCATATTTAAAGATCTCATGTGAATATGTCAGGCTTCCCCAAGTAATCTCCCTTTCTTAAACTCAGCTGTTCTATATACCATAAACTAATCACAAGAGTAAAATCTGTCCTAGTTATAGTTCCAGGGATTATGCAGATTGTGTGAATCAGGGGGTGGGGATTTTGGAGGGCCACCTCAGAATTCTGCCTACCACAGGCAGTTATCAAAATTAAATGTGATATTGTTGTTCTTAGGTGCCGTTGAGTAGTCTCTGACTTATAGTGACCCTATGCACAGCAGAACCAAACACTGCCTAGTCCTGTACCAGCCTCACGATCCTTGCTATACCTAAGCCCATTGTTGCAGCCACTGTGTCAATCCATCTCATTGAGAGGCTTCCCCTTCCTTGTTGACCCTCCACTTTACCAAGTATGGTATCCTTCTCCAGGGAATGTTTCCTTCTGACAAAATAGCCAAAGTAAGCGAGATGAAGTCTAACTATTCTTGCTTCCAAGGAGCATTCTGGCTGCACTTCCTGCAGCACATATTTGTTAGTCCTTTTAACAGACCATGGTTCTCTTAGCTTTCTTCTCCAACACCACAACTCAAAAGAATAAACTCTTCTTTGGTCTTCCTTATTCATTGTCCAGCTCTCACATGCATAAGAAGCTATTGAAAATAACATGGCTTGGGTTAGGTGCACTCTAGTCTTCAAGGAGACATCTTTGCTCTCCATCACTTGAAAGAGGTCTTTTGCAGCAGAATTGCCCAATGCAATAAGTCATCTGATGTCAACTGCTGCTTCCATTGGTGTTGATTGTAGAACCAAGTAACATGAAGTCCTTGACAACTTCAATCTTTTCTCCATCCACCGTGAAGCTGTTTATTGGACCAGTTGTGAGGATTTTTGTTTTCTTTACATTGAGGTGTAATCCATGCTCCAGACTGTAGTCTTTAATCTTCATCAGTAAGTGCTTCAAGTCATCCTCACTTTCAGCAAGCAAAGTTGTGTCATCTGCATATTGCAGGTTGTTAATGAGTCTTCCTCCAAGCCTGGTGCCATGTTCTTCTTCATATAATCCAGCTTCTTGAATTATTTGATCAGCATACAAATTGAATAAGTATGGTGAAAGGATACAACCCTGAGACACTTCCTTCTTGATTTTGAACCATGCTGTATTCCCTTGTTCTGTTTGAATGACAGCCTCCTGATCTATGTACAGGTTCCTCAGGAGTACAATCAAGGTTCTGGAATTCCCATTCTTCTCAATGTTATCCATAATTTGTTATGATTCACTCAATCAAATGCTTTAGCACAGTCAATAAAACATAAGTAAACATCTTTCTGGTATTCTTTGATTTCAGCCAAGATCCATCTGACAGCAGCAATGATATCCCTTATTCTATGTCCTCTTCTGAATCCAGCTTGCATTTCTGGAAGTTCCCTGTCAATATACTGCTGCGACTGTTTTTGAGTTATCTTCAGTAAGATTTTACTTGCATGTGAAATTAATGATATTGTTTGATAATTTCCACATTCTGTGGAATGACCTTTCTTTGGAATGGGTACAAATATGGATCTCTTCCAGTCAGTTGGTCAAGTAGCTGTCTTCCAAATTTCTTGGCGTAGCCGAGTAAGTGCCTCCTGTGCACCATCCATTTGTTGAAACTTCTCAGTGGGTATTCCATCAATTCCTGGAATATTGTTTTTCATCACTTCCTTCAGTGAAGCTTCTACTTCTTCCTTCAGTACTATTGGTTCTTGATCATATGCCACCTCCTGAAATGGATGAACATTGACTAATTCTTTTTGGTATAGTGACTCTGTGTATTCCTTCCTTCTTTTAATTCTTCCTGCATCATTCAATATTTTTGCCTATAGAATCTTTCAATATTGCAACTCGAGGCTTAAATTTTTTCCTCAGTTCTTTCAGCTTGAGAAAAGCTTAACGTGTTCTTCCCTTTTGGTTTTCTAACTCCAGGTCTTTACACATTTCGTTATAGTAATTGGCTTTGTCTACTCAATCTGCTCTTTGAAATCTTCTGTTCAGCTCTTTTACCTTGTCCTTTCTTCCATTTGCTTTAGCTACTCTCTGTTCAAGTGCAAGTTTCTGAGTCTCTTCTGACATCCATTTTGGTCTTTTCTTCCTTTCCTGTCTTTTCAATGACCTCTTGCTTTTTTCATGGATGATGTTCCTGATGTCATCCCACAATTCCTCTGGTTTTCAGTCATTGGTGTTCAATGTATCATATCTATTCTTTAGATGGTTTCTAAATTCAGGAGGGATATTATCAAGGTCATATTTTAGTTCTCATGGACTTATTTTAATTGTCTTCAACTTCAACTCAAACATGCATATGAACAGTTGATGGTCTGTTCTACAATCAGCTCCCAGCCTTGTGTTGGCCAAAGATATTGAACTTCTCCATAGCAGACAATGCCACAAATGTAGTCAATCTGATTTCTGTGCATTCCATCTAGTGAAGTCCACATGTATAGCCATTGCTTATGTTGTTGAAAAAAAGTTATCTGCAATTAATAAGTTGTTGGTCTTGCAAAATTCTATCATGCAATCTCCAGCATTATTTCTATCACCAAGGCCATACTTTCCAACTACCAGTAACTCTTCTTTGTTTCCAACTTTTGCATTCCAGTCACCAGTGATAATCAACACATCTTGATTGCATGTTCAGTCAATTTCAGACTGCAGAAGTTGGTAGAAATCTTCAATTTCCTCATCTTTGGCTTTGGTTGTTGGTGCTTAGATTTGAATAACAGTAGTATTAACTGGTCTTCCTTATAGGTATATGGATATTATCCTATCACTGACAGTGTTGTACTTCAGGACAGATCTTGGAACACTCTTTGTGATAATGAATGCTACACCATTCCTCTTCAATTTGTCATTCCTGGCATAGTAGATTATATGGTTGTCTGATTCAAAATGGTCAAAACCATTCCATTTCAGCTCACTAATCCCTAGCCTAGGATATCAATCTTTGTGTGTTCCATTTCATTTTTGACAACTTCCTGTTTTCCTAGATTCATACTTCATACATTCTATGTTCCAATTATTAATGGATGTTTGCATCCATTTCTAATCATCTTGAGTCATGCCACATCAGCCAATGGAGATCCCAAAAGCTTTACTCTATCCATATCATTAAGGTCGTCTCTACTCTGAGGAGTCAGCTCTTCCCCAATCAAATTTTGAATGCCTTTTAATCTCATGGGCTCGTCTTCTGACACTATATTGGACAATGTTTCAGGGGTATTCTTTTTTGTTTTCTTTTTTCTTTATTTTGATTTGGGTGAAGATTTACAGAGCAAATTCACTTTCCATACAGCAGTTCACATATACTTTGTCTCATGTCATTGACCACAGTTTACCACAATGCAACA
>NW_006921774.1:1274622-1288952 GCF_000298275.1 Orycteropus afer afer | reverse complement strand
GCTACTCGCCAAAGTAGGAGGTGGAACAATGTTTTATATAGTATGTTATGCCAATTGAGCTTGATGTCCCCTGCGACTATGGTCCCAAGCCCACAGGTTCAACTACTCAGTCGCTCTGGGTAGCTGGCTGTGACCAAGCAGTGACCACAACCTTGCCTCAGGGTTATTCTTAAAGTTTCCCAGTAATACAACAAACAATGTTTCACTGCTATTCATAAGGTTTTTAATGGCCAATTTGTTTCAGAAGTGGATAGCCTCTTCCTTCTTCCGAGTCTGATGTGGCCCAGAAACTGCTGAAACCTGTCTACCATGGATAACTCTGCTAACATTTTGCAACACTGGTGGCATAGCCTCCAGCCTCACAGCAACACATAAGGCACCACAGGACGATAAACTGGCAGACTAGTTCGTCTCCCTTAGTTGTTCCTAACCTCTCTGCACCCACCTACTTCAGGCCTCGGTCTTAAAATAGAGCTGTCCCCAAGCAAAAAGCAGCCCTTGAGCCCCGGGCCTAAATGTGATAACACTTGTGAAATTGTCTCAGAAATAATAATGATATTAAACAAATGTGAAAGATTATCACTTTAAAAAAAATCTATATTTATTTTAAATAAGAAAAAGAAAAATGATAGGGCAATAATCCTGTTCTCCAGAAGAGACATGAAAGCATAAATGCAATGTCAGAGTTGTGCCTGAATGAGACTATGAAGATGACCTGAAATAATAACAGAAGTTCATGCCAGGGAATGATCTGAATGCATCAATTCAATTAATCATCATGACAACTCTGTGAGATACAATTATTATTAACCCCATTTTAGAAATGAGAAAACTGAAGTGCAAGGAAGTTAAATAATTTATCCAAGGAACCAAACCAAAAACCAAACTCACTGCCATTGAGTTGATTCTGACTCATAGCGACCTCCCTGGGTTTCCAAGGTGATAAATCTTTATGGAAGTTGATTTCTCAGTCTTCCTTCCACGGACTGGCTCATCTATTTGAACCCCGAACCTTCTGGTTAGCAGTCAAATGTCTTAGGCACTACGCCAATACCTAAATAAGTAGGAAAATAGGAGTTGAAACCAAGCAGTGTGTATTCTTAACTGCTATGCAGCAGCTATCTCACATAAAGGGTGAATGAATAATGGGTAAAGCTAGAAGCATTGGGGTGATATATAACTACACAGTGGAAGAGGGAGTTAAGAAAACAAAATGGTGAAAGGGAATAGTAGGAGGTTGGGAACATTCCAGCTCAGGGGTTCAACCTCACATAAGCAGAAATGTCTGAAATTCATAATATATTGGCAGGATTGAGGAAAAGTTACTCAGCCTGCCTGGAACAAATCTATTTTTCTACTATTGCCAGTCAGCTCTATGGCCTTTTGAATCCTCTGAAACTGATACTGGGTTAAGTCAGCTTCATTCTTGAGGCACAAAAATATTCAGGTGTCATGAACATGGTGATAATTTTGGGAATTAATGTAGTTACAGTTCACCATGGCTTTAAACAACAATCCAAACTTTGAAGAGTAGGAATATTGTAGCAGATAGCATTTTCCAAAGATGCTTATAAGAATATATCCCATCCCACATGCTCTTCTTACAGTGTAACTTTGGTAGGTGGAAACTATGTTCTCTGACTCTGGCTCTGTGATGGTTTGACCAATAGAAAATTGCAATAGACCAATTTTTGACCAATTTGACCAATAGACCAATTGCAATCACTTAGGATGGTTGTTTCTGGAACTCAGCTACCATGCTGTGAGGAAGCCCATTCTGTCCCACAGAGAGGCTCATGCAGAGCAACCATCAGCACCCACTTGCCAGTATGTGAATGAGACCTTTTCAGGTAAATTCTCTAACCCTAGTTGAGCTGCTTCAGTTGATGTGAAGCAAGAATAGCAAATTATTCCCATTTGATAGAATTGAGTAGTGGGTAAATATTTGTTAGTCACTATACTTTTCATTGGGAGCTCTGGTGGTGTAGTGCCTAAGGCATTTGACTGTTAAACAGAAGGCTGGCAGTTCAAACCCACCAGCCACTCCTTGGAAGGAACACTGGACAATCTACATCTGTAGAAATAACACCTTGGAAACCCACGGAGAGGTCACTATGAGTCAAAATCATTATATATAAAAATATTTATAAAATTTATTTTTTATTAATAACCATAAACCCTATGGAATCCAATATAACATATTTCAAAGATAATAAAACAAACAAAAAACCAAACTCACTGCCATCAAGTTGATTCCAACTCATAGCAACACCCTTTGGGTTTCCAAGGCAGTAAATCTTTACAGAAATAGATTGCCCAGTCTTCCTTCCATGGACTGGCTGGTGGAAACACTTTTATGAACACAATGTTTTATTTTTTTGAAAGCTATATATATACATATTTAAATAGTATATACAATCAAACTGTAATCTCCAACTTTCTGGTTAGCAGTCAAATGCCTTAGGCACTATGTCACAGATCATAGTGTAGAGAATAAAGGTGTTTTTTGTTTGCTTGTTTCTGTTTTTTCATTTTGTTCACATGTGACAAGTAATCTCAAAAAATCAGCAAAATCATTAAAAAAAAAAAAAAGGACCAGGTTTGCTGGTCTGATAGAGCGTGGTGAGACCCCTGATACTGTGGCCCCTACTTACCCTTCAGGTATGGAACTGGACTTATTCCTGTGGCTTTCAGCCAAACAATAGACAGGCATATGGGAGTGAACATTTCCATCAGGTAGATACACTCCTTGGAGCCATCAATCGTGGCAGAACAGAAGGACAGTGTTTGCAGAGGGAGATAGCTGGGGGCAGAGGTGGGGTAGGGGGGCTGCATGGGAGGGAAGGACACAGGGAAGAGGTAAGCACAAGGAAAAAGTGGGAAGAAAGCTGTTACATTGTGGGAAATTGCAGTCAATGTCGTGAAACAAAATGTACATGAACTGCTGTGTGGAAATGAATTTGCTCTATAAATTTTCACCCAAATCATAATAAATTTAAAAAAAATCAGTTAGATTATAACATAAATATTTTAATTCCCTATTGGAACATGCTTTTTTTCTTTTTCATATTGTCATTTCTGGTCTTGGTTCATATGGAGACAAAATTGTTCATAAGTTCAACCGCATTTATTCATTATATTCCAATTTCAATTCTACTCACCTCTCTATTAACATTTTTGTTCTGAAGGTTATGGTCTAATTAATCCTCAGAATAATTTTTAATAGGTAGAGTACAACCTATTAAGCAGTTCTATTATAGCCACTTCAATAATTTCTAGGTCTTCACTCTTATGGAAACACTTTTATGAATACAATGTTTTATTTTTTTGGAAGCTATATATATACATATTTAAATAGTATATACAATCAAACTGTAATCTCCAATTATAATGTACAAATGTGTTCTACCTCACTCTATCCATATTGAATATTTTCATTTATTTATTTCTCAGGTAGGGGTTTGTTCCTTTTTAGTAGACCTGTTTGGATAGTATGGTTACAACAGACATTTCAGGCGGCCAAAGGAACTCATAAAGGAACTAAGAGATTTTATAATCTGCACACAAATTAACAAGGAATGAAATTCAGCATCTCAGATTCTTTAGTCCATAAAATAAAATTGTATCACAGCCTATCCTTATATGATGGTGCCATTGTCCATTTCATCTCACTCTTGGTAGGGGTTGGAATCTGCGCATAGAGAACAAGGACTGAAAGACAAGAGTGCCAAGAAAGACAAGAAACTGGGAAGGGAAGTCACCAGTGGACTGCAAGCGAGTGCCCTTGCAGAAGGAGTGGAATTTAGCTTGGAGCAGCAATCTTTTTTTTTTTCCTTTAAGTAGAATAAAACTTAATTGAGAGTAAAGAATGATCCCTGGGACAGACAAAAATTATATCAAACATGTCCTTCCTGGCAGCAAAAGAAGTTTAAGTCTATTTTTCCATTTTCAGTACTACCAAAACTTCTCAAACTCATTTGAAATAATTAGAATATTACTACTTATGAAACTATCAATGACTTGAACTTTGTTTTTTGACAAAATAAGAAATGCTTCTACCTGCTCCAAATTTCTCCAATCAAATGTCTCCAAGAGGGAAAGGGAATGGAATTCCTGTGAGTTCAAAATTACATAAGGGCCCTGCAGGTCTGCTCCACCTCGTAACACTGGATGAAGGTGGTACTGATGGATGGTGGTGCAAGAGCCACAGAGACAACCTAACCAAAGTGTGTCTGAAGGCCCAACACACTGGCCTAAGAGCCTAGAGCCCAGGTTCTTCTAGCACCTCCTCAGGCTTCCAGCTTGCTTCTGATTGGGATAAATCAATTCACTGCTCTGGGCTTTAGTTTTTCTGTGAGTATAATGTGGTTACTAATTACTGCCCTGCCCTCTTCCTCAGGAAATTGGGATGCTCAAGGTGACATATATGTAATGGATGTTGATGATGATGTTTCTGTTTTTGTAAAGAAAACCAAAATGCTAACATCTTTTGTCAGATGAAGGCGCTCTGGTGGCATAGTGGTTAAAGCATTAGGCTTCTGACCAAAAGATCAGCAGTTCGAACCCACCAGCTGCTCCACAAGAGAAAGATAAGGCAGTCTGTTTCTATAAAGATCTATAACCTTGGAAACCCATGGGGCAGTTCTGCTCTGTCCTGCAGGGTCACTGTTAGTTGGAATTGACACGATGGCAGTGGGTTTTTGTCAGATGGCTCCTTGGTGGCACAACTGGTTAAGCACTCGATTACTAAAAGAAAGACTGGAGGTTTAAGCCCACCCACTGGCACCTTGAAGGACAGGCCTAGCAATCTTCTTTTGAATGGCCACAGCCCGGAAAACAGCATGGAACAGTTCTACTCTGCGCAGGTGGGGTTGCCAAGAGTCAGAATCAACTTAATGTCAACTGCTTTGTGTTTTCTTTGTTATTGTTGATGTAGGTTTGTCTGTTGTGTGTGTGTGTGTGTGTGTGTGTCAGATAGAATGAAGACAATTGAAAGAAAAAAACAGTGCTTTTGACAAACCATATCCCATTGAACAGAAATTTTAAGAGAAAGGCATTAAATTATATATTCTGCTAGATACATTCCAGTTTGGCAGGACACAGTTCTGAGAACATATGGCTAGTCCTGAGGGTCATTCTTTAGGCTAGTAGTCAGGCATTTAACCATTTGTTCTACTCAGAGATTCATTTTTAGGAAATACAGGTAGTCACCAACTTATAACAAGGTTCCATTCCAACCATCCCATTGTAACCTGGTTCTGACATAGGTCAAATACTCTTTTTTTCTTTTTTTTTAGTTTTCATTATAATTGCTTTTTATTATCAGTATCTTTATAAATCTGTTCTTTAATTTGTCTTTAGGGGTTGCCATGACAATGATAACCTTAGAAAATCTCACGTTAAAACACCGTATGTAGTACATATTATTAATGATAAGATGTACAGAGAAAACCAAATGTGGACATTCGGAAGTGGAGTTTGTCATTACTCAAATACATTGTAAGTCAGGGACTACCTGTAATCAAATTGGTATTTTTACACCATCACCTGACAAGACGGATGGCTAGCTCCCTTTCACTCCATTTCTCCTCATCTTCCACCATCCCCACCACCTGAACTACAGAGACTGAGAGGTACCTGTGGTCAGGAGAATGAGAAGATAGGGTGAAAATGGCCCAAAGGTGAACCCAGGACTGGAGGAGTCCACTAAGGACTCTGAGAAATCATCATGGCCTGCAGCTAAAGTATATTAAATTCAACTCAGCAAACATTTACTGAAGTCTCACTGAAGATGTTAAAGCGCTTAAGACGTGGTGATAGCTCCTCAAAGAGCTCACAACCCAGTGAAAATAATTTACTACAATTATTTCTAAAAAGTAAAATTATTGCATTACAATTATTTTTAATAAACTAAATTATTATATTACTTAAAAATCTACATGACTTGCAACATTATACTTAGAAAGACGGCTGAGAAAACTTCAAGTTATTCTTATCATATGAAATGATATGGCAGGTTACCAAAAGAAGGTAACATTTGAGCTGGTCTTTAAACAATGAGTTAGCATTTGCCAGTGAAATAAGGGGCAACAGAGTGTGTTCCAAAGGCAGTGGTGGTTCAGTAGTAGACTTCTCACTCTGTATGTGGATGATCTGAGTGTGATTCCCAGCCAATACACCTCACATACCGCCATCACTTGTCTGTCATGTGAGGCTTGTGTGTTATAATGATGTTGAGCAAGTTTCAGTGGAGCTTTCAGGCTAAGACAGACTAGAAAGAAAGGCCTGGTGATCTACTTGCAAAGATCAGCCAATGAAAACCCTATGGATCACAACAGTCCTATCTGCAGCTGATTATAAATATAGGGCAGGAATGGGCAGCAGTTTGTTCCATTGTACATGGGGTCACCATGAGTTGAGGGTGCTGTCTCAAGGGCAGCTGTTATGGATTGAATTGTGTCTCCCCAAAATATGTGTTGTAAACCTAACCTCTATACCTGTGGTTATAATCCAATTTGGGAGTGGAGTTTCTTTGTTGTGTTAATGAGACAGTACTAGTGTGTTGTTGTGTTGTTGTTATATGCCTTCAAGTTGGTCCTGACTCATAGAGACCCCTCCCTGAGTTTCCGAGGCAGTATCACTACAGAAGTGGATTGCCCAATCATCCTTCCGAGGAGTGGTTGGTGGGTTTTAACTGCCAGCCTTCTGGGTAGCAGTCAAGTGCCTTAGGCACCATGCTACCAGAGCTCCTGTTAGTATTAGTGTAGGGTGCATTAAATTAGTCCCTTTTGAGATACGAAAAAGAGCAAATTGAGCAAGCAAGCAAAGATGGGGGGAAGATAGGTGCCAAACCACATAAAAGTCACCAATAACAGATGCCCCAAAAGAGGAAAAGACCAGGAATGGACAAATAAAACTTGTAATATACATACAATAGAATATTATGCAATTATAAAGAATAATGATGATTCTGTGAAACATCTTACAACACAGATTAATCTAGAGGATATCATGCTGAGTGAAATAAGTCAAGCTCAAAAAGACAAATAATGTATGATACCACTTTTATAAAAAGACAACAATAGGTATTTATACAGGAATCAATGTTTTTGGTGGTTACCAGGGGTTAGATGGGATGGAGATGGAGGGGAAATCACTTTATATACAGTAGACACTTGTTATTTTGGGTGATGGCAAAGGCAATACCAAATGTAGATTAAGTGTGCACAACTTAATCAGAGTAAATGATAACAACAAGAAATACACAAGGCAAATACGCTTTACAGAAGCTTCTGTGGTGTAGTGCTAACCAGAAGGCTGAACTCATCAGACACTCCTCGGAAGGAAGATTGGGCAATCTACTTCCCTAGAGATACTACCTCAGAAATCTCAGAAGGGGTTACTATGAGTTGAATCAAATCAACAGCAGTGAGGTTTATTTGTTGTTGTTTTTTGGTAAGGGGCTTTATTGGTAAGTGCTACGACATATACAATTTGGCAACAACAGCAGTAAGAACCAAAAAATACACGAGTGGTTACATAGGTAGATATATATGCATATGTGTGTACAGCAAGGTATGTTGATGTTGTTAAGTGCCATTGAGCCACCTCTGACTCATAGCTGCCTTATGTACAACAGAACAAAACACTGCCTGGTCCTATGCCAGCCCCACAATCCTTGCTATACCTTGTAAGGCATAGCACAAGATTATGGTCCTAGGCCTTGAAACCCCCATAAATTAATCTGGTGAGGTGTTTGGTTATGTCTGTGACCATGTCCCCTATGTGCTTTATTATATGTATGACTATATGTGCAACACAAAAATATGTATGTATCTACGCCTACAGATACATCTGTATATGTAACTATATATATACCTGTATACCTTGCTATTCAAGAGCTCTGGTAACCTAAGGCACTTGACTGCTAACCAGAAGGCTGGTGGTTCAAACCCACCAGCCACTCCTCAGAAGGAAGTTTGGGCAATCTACTTCCAAGTGATACCACCTTGGAAACCCAAGGAGGGGTCCCTTTGAGTCAAGTCCTACTCAATGACACGTAACAACAACAACAAAACCTTGCTATTCATAGTCTTGTGGTGACATCTCAGTCAATTGGAACAACACAGTCTATAAAGTTTATGTTGTACATCCTAATATGGGGACTTAAAAGCTTGTAAGAAGACATTTAAGATACAATTTTCGGTTTCTATTCTTCTGGAGTAAGAGAAAGAAGGAAATCAAACATTCAAAGAAGAATCTAGTCTACAGGACTAACTGCCTACACAAACCATGGCCTCATCTATCCAAAGACCAGAAGAATGGTACCCAGCTACCACTACTGACAGTTCTGACCAGGGACAAAAATAGATGGTTCCAGATAGATAGGAGGAAACCGTAGAACAAAAGTCTAATTCATATATGTGTGTGTGTGTTTGTGTATGTGTGTGTATTTGTGCATGCGTATTTGTGTGTGTTTGTGTGTGTATTTATGTGTGTGTAGATAGATAGATAGATAGATAGACAGATCAGGCTTACAGGACTGGTAGAGACTAGAGGAGTATTCTGGTGGTTACCTAGTGCCACTCTGACAAGAATATAACACAAATGGTATGGCTAGAACAAACAGGAGTTTATCCTCTTACAGTTCAGGAGGCTAGAAGTCCGAGTTCCAAGTGCCAGGCCCTAGAGGCTGTGTGAAAACTCCGTGACTGTGGGCTTCAGTTCTGACTCTTGCTCCCGGCCCACTGAAGCTAGAGGCATCTCTTCACTCAGGCAGCTACTGACTGCTGAGGCCAACAAGCCCAAGGTCAACAAATATAATGGCACAGTCCCAGTGTTACCAAACCACATGGATATACAGGATTTATGTGTGCCATTAGCTACAGACCATTCCCAAAGCTGTTTCTTACATACTGGAAACAGACCACCTACCCAAAGGCAGGTGCTCACAGTAGATTCCACCATGGAGTTGATTACCAGTCTCATCATGGAGAATAACTACCACCAGCTGCCTAGCCATTCAACCAGGCCCAGCCAAGTTGACACACAAATTTAACTACCACAAGGAATCCCTGAGATTATTGCCTGAGATACCATTAAAAAATTGAATTGAAATTTCTCCTGAAGGTCACCTTTCAGCTAAATAACTGACTGGCACATAAAATAAACAATATTACCCATGAGTTCTTTGAGTACTGTACTACTTTAAAAATACATACATACACACACACACACACACACATACATACACATACATACATACATATACATATACATATATATATATATATATATATATATATATATATATATATATATATATATATAATCACCTATATGAGAGCAAATAACATTTTCTGTAAATCATAGAAGAGAAGGTCAGGGGAGGCAAGGAAGCGGGATTAATGGAAATGTAAAAAAACAGAACAGAAATATGGAAAGTGTTGACACAATGTGGAAAATATAACCAATGTCACTGAACAATATGTATAGAAATTGTTAAATGAGAATCTAGTTTTCTCCATAGAATTTCACAAAAATTCAATAAAATATTTTGTTTTTAAAGAGAGATCGAGAAAGACAAGGACCTTCCTCCAGAGCCAATAGAGAGAGAAAGACTTCCCCTAGAACTGACACTCTGAATTCAGACTTCTAGCCTCCAGACTATGAGAAAACAAGTATCTGTGTGTTAAAGCCACCCACTTATGGCATATCTGTTATAGCAACACTACATAGCTAAGATAGCAGCTAACAACAACAGATGGTGCTCTAGGCAGAGGAAACAGTATGAGCAAAGGCCCAGAGGCCTGGATGTACATGAAGTGCTCAGATGAAAGCAAATGAAGTATGTGTGAGGTATATAGGATAAAAGAAATCTTTCTTACTTATAATATCAAGAATTGGATAGGCTACATGTCCTACACAGGTGGGCTATGGCTCTTCATATTGTCTTCACTTTAGGACCCTGGCTGATGGAATACCTCCTGTCCAGAACTATGATATCCAATAAAGTAGCCACTAGTCACATCAGGCTATTTAAATCTAAATGATTAAAAAATGAATAAAATTTAAATTTATTTCTTCAGTCACACTTGTGTGCTGAAGAATCAATTTTGACTCGCATTGTTGTTGTTGTTATGTACCGTCGAGTCAGACCCTCCTCATAGTGACCTCTCCTTGGGTTTCTGAGGCAGTATCACTATGGAAGTAGGTTGTCCAATCTTCTTTCCAAGGAGTGGCTGGGGGTTTTGAACTACCAGCCTTCTTGTTAGCAGTCAGGTGCCTTAGGCATTACACTACCAGAGCTCTCATAGTTACCCTATATAACAGAGTAGAACCTCCCCCATAGGGTTTTCTAGGCTGTAATGTTAATGGAAGCAGATCATCAGGCCTTCCTCTTGCAGAGCCACTGGGTAGGTTTGAACCTCTGACCTCAGTTAACAGCCAAGCCAGCAGAGCTCCTTTTAGTCCAACTAAAAACTAAAACCAAACTCAATGCCATCAAGTTGAACCGCCAGCTTTCTTGTTAGCAGTAAAATGCCTTAGGCACTATGCCACCAGAGCTTGGCTACTTGCTAAAGGGGCAGTGAGGTTGCATCTCCTGACCTCCTCTAACCCCACAAGAAGACAGACTCACCATCAATAGCCCAAGACATATTCCTGTGAGGTCAGACATGCTGCTTCCTTTCAGCCCTTTCATCAACCCTGACACCAACCATTCCTCCAACAGCACCCACCACCTCTCTGCTGGGTTCGATAATTTTCTGCAGTGGCCACACAGAACTCACAGATTATGGGGTTTATTAGGGAAGTAACAGGCTACAATTCAAGTTCAGGAACACACTCAGTCTCTCAGCCAACAGTCTCTCTCAGCCTTTCTCCCAGCAGTGCATGTCTCTTGCATCTCTCTCTCTCAGCAATGCATGTCTCTCAGGAGTGCGTTTCTCTCAGCAGCACGTCTTTCTCAGCCAGCAGTCAGAGAGACTTCTTCTGCCTCTAGAAGGGCTCCTTTTTGACCCTGGCAGAGTTGCCAGAATAATCAATCCCAAGATCAGAATTCTATACACCTGAGAGAGAGCTAACTTCTCAGAAAATTTCTTGGTGCTACACTGGAGAGAAATACCCCAGGTGGATAACTTTAAAGATCAGGAGCTACTCAATTGCTCATGGCAAATTCCACCACTGAGTTTACAAAGACTTAGGGTTAGAAAAGCCACACCTGGTAATTTACTACACTGCAGGCCACCCCCTTGCTTTTCTAGCCATTATACATCAATAATTAACATCCCCTTCACCATCAGTTTAAGAATAACCACAGCCATGAAAGCGTATAAGCCAGCCACTCCATGCTTTTATCTCCCCCCATCTTAGCCAATTTCTCATTTGCCCATCCCTATCAAACCACTACTCTTGAGGAGACAAGCACGTTCTTTTCTCTGTAGAATATTGTTCTGCTTGGAAACTTTGGGCATCTGCATCCATAAACAAGCAAATTTCAATCCAGCACAAGCCATCAAATTATAGCAATTTAAGACTAGCTCAGTGTCAAACACCTTCCTCTTCAGTTGGTCAGGTTCTGGTAAGCTCAGCCCTAGCCATCCCAGCTAGGTCACAGGTCCCAGATGCCAAGTTTGGGATTCATACTCTTCCTTTCACTTCAGACCAGCCAGCACCTTCTCTCACATCTTCAGTCCTCAGGGACTATTTCAATGCACATAGGCTCACAACTCATTGCACTTCAGACCAGCTAACCCTTCTGTTCATCCCTAGCCTCTGTGGCCCAGGTCAAAAAGTACCCAACTCAGCCCATTTCTTCTTTGCTGCACTTCCCACATTTCCACTCCAGTGGACCCAGGTAGTCACAAACAAGCAGCATACAAGCCTACTGCTCACTGGCTTCCTTTAACTTTCACTCCTGGAAGGAGTTTCTCTCATGGACCATGACTTTTCTGCCTTGATGCAACCAAAGCCTAACAGCTTGCTCAAAATTCAAAAAGCCAAACAGTCTTTTTTTTTTTTTTTTTCCCTGTAGGTCCTGTCTTCAAATTCAGATCTTCTGTTCTCTCAGTAGTTCTGGTTGGGGCTGAGGTTTTCTACCTAAACCCCTAATACTCTACACAGAGGTCTTCAAACAAAAGCTTGTGTTTCTTCTGGGCAAATTCTATTTCCCCTTTTTAACATATCCAATCAAGTATCAGCTGAAAGCGGACTTACACACTCTCTGTTATCCATACCCCATAATCATCTGTAATGTACAAGCAGGTAAGAGAACATTCAATACCTGTAGTACATTCAGATAAACACATAATCCAAAACACATAATCCTTTTTAAGACATTCCAGGCTCATCTCTTCACCTTGATTACCTTCACATTCTACATATATGGCCTTGGACCTTTGACTGGGTGTAACCAAAAGCCCTAGCCTCAGGATCCATTATCTCCTTTAAGAGGTAACACTAACCAAAGTAACCATCTAATAAATCCAAAATTTCACTTCCCAGGCCCCTTCCTTCTTTCTTTTACAAAGTCCCATGCTTCTATGAGTCTGGAGTCACTGCAACAAATCCCACTGCTTCTGACACCAACTGCCAAAGGGGCAAGGAGGCTGCATCTTCTAACCTCCTCTAACCCCACAAGAAGAAGACAACAGACTCACCATCAATATGCCTATGACTCCAAGGCCAGACATGCTGCTTCCTTCCAGCCCTCTCATCAACCCTGACACCAACCATTCCTCCCACAGCACCCATCACTTCTCTGCTGGGTTTGATAATTTGCTGCAGTGGCCACACAGAACTCACAGATTATGAGGTTTATTAGGGAAGTAATAGGCTACAATTCAAGTTCAGAAACACACTCAGTCTCTCAGCCTGCTGTCTCCCAGCCAACACTCTCAATCTCTCTCCCAGCAGTGTGTGTCTCTTGGTGTCTCTCTCTCAGCAATGTGTGTATCTCAGCAGTGCATTTCTCTCAGTAACACGTCTTTCTCAGCCAGCAGTCAGAGAGACTTTTTCTGCCTCTAAAGGGCTCTGTTTTGAGCCTGGCAGAGTGGCCAGACTAACCAATCCCAACATCAGAATTCTATACACCTGAAAGAGAGTGAACTTTCCAGAAAATTACTTGGTGCTACAGTCAAGAGAAATACCCCAGGTGGATAACTTTAATAATCAGGAGCTCCTCAGTTGCTCATGGCAAATTCCACCACAGGGTTTACAAAGACTTATGGCTAGAAAAGCCACACCAGGTAATTTACTACACCACACTACTATATTTGACAGCATAGATATATAAAACATTTTCATCACTGCAGAAAGTTCTTTTGGCCAGCTTCATCTAGAATGGGTCAGCAAACTACAGTTTACCTTTTTTATAAGTAATATTTTATTAGAACACAGCCACTTTCTTTTTTTTTTTATGTATTGTCTGTGACTCTTTTTACCTGACATTGGAAGAACTGAGCAGTTGTGACAGAAACAGTATGACTCACAAAGCCAAAAATATTTGCAGAAAAAGTTTTTGACACTTGGTCTAGACCATTGCCCAATTTGTCATGGCAGAGGGAAAAGAGCTGCAGTCTACTTGTCACTTATGCTCATAACTCATTGGCCAAAACTCGTTCTGTGCCCCCAAACATGAGGGAACCAGGAAGTGTAATATTTACCATTGGCCTGGAAAGAGGAGAACCTGGAAATTTTGTCAAACACTAATGTCCCACAGGGGACGTGGCTTGCATAAGGCAGGAAGTCAAACTATGTTTGAAGGGCCCAGAACTTTGAATTTTATACTAGAAGGATGGGACATTATCAGAGCATTTTGATGAGTAAAGAGATGGGTCACAGATGTATATTGGCACTGATGCTGTGGGAAAATAAGTGGGAGAGATTAATACCAGTAGAAAGGGAGCCAGGGAATAAATGAGAGAAAGAGTTCAATAAAGGCATGATGAGGCTCTAGCTCTATAAACTCTCAGAGGTGTAGACTCTCCTGTAGGAAACACAATGTTGCTATATAACCAGGTAGTGATCATTCCCAAGACAGCAGAATAATAACTGCAAACATTTATACAAGTTTATAGTGCTAGTTGCTGCTCTAAGCACTTTCCATGTAGTAACTCATTTAATTATTCCTATGTGAGACTGCCTCGGAAACCCAAGGAGGGGTCGCTATGAGTCTGGCCTGACTCAAGGGCACATAACAACAACAACAACATGAGGTTTTGGGGAGCTCTGATGACATAGTGCCTAAGGCACTTGACTGCTAACCAGAAGGCTGGCAGTTCAAACCCACCAGCCACTCCTCAGAAGGAAGGTTGGGCAATCTACTTCCA
>NW_006921774.1:1233059-1274522 GCF_000298275.1 Orycteropus afer afer | reverse complement strand
GTTCAAACCCACCAGCCACGCCTTAGAAGGAAGGTTGGGCAATCTACTTCCATAGTGATACTGCCTTGGAAACCCAAGGAGGGGTCACTATGAGTCGGGTCCGACTCGATGGCACATAACAACAATATGAGGTTGTTATGCTGTTGTTGTTAGGTACTGTTGAATTGGTTCAAACTCATAACACCACTATGTAGAACAGAATGAAACACTGCCTTGTCCTGTGCCAGCCTCAGAATCTTTGCTATGCTTGAACCCATCATTGTAGTCACTGTGCCAATCCATTTCATTGAGGGTCTTCCCCTTTGTCACTGACCCTATGATCCTACTTTATCCCCATTTTCTACATAAGGAAACTGAGGCCCAGTGGGGTAAATAACCAGCCCAAGACCACACAGTAAGTGGTGGAACAAGAATTCAAATGAAGGCTTCACATCAGTTCATTCTGCTTCAATCCCCTGCTGAGAATTTGCATTTCCACCTCAGATATATTGAATCAGAATTTATATTTTAACAAGATTCCTAGGTGATGCTTATAGATCCCCAGATGATTCCTATATATGCTTAAGTATCACCTGGGGATCTTGTTAAAAATGTAGTTTCTGATTAGGTATATCTGGGGTGGAAATGCAAATTATCAGCAGAGAATTGAACCAGAATGAACCGATTCAAAGCTGATTCAAACCCAAGGGCTCCAGGCTCTTCCAGGAGCCATGAGCCCAGAGCAAAGTCCACCTGCAACGACCCATGGCATAGTTAACACTGGTCTGGCTTTCCTTCAGATCCAACCCCCACCCCTGCCCCTGATCCAGCTCAATTGACTCTGTAGAAAACTGCCCAAATTTATGGATTATGTGGACTGTTGCCTTTTACTCTCCAAAACACATTAAGTGATTTTGTCTGGAAATGTTTTACAAGCCCCAATTATGCCTCCTACATTCCCTCTCCGGTACAGCCCAGGTCCCAGCCAGGACTGTAAAAGAAACTTTTCTTCTTTCTAAAGCCCTTAACTCTCAGCCCCCAGAGAGGGCTAGTTCTCCCCAAGTCTGGGAAAAGCAAAGCTCCCGTTCTGGCCCACAGGGAGTTCTTAGACGGACCGTCATGTCTCAGTCCTGCTCTCACTCTTTTCACAAGACTCTTTAATTAGGTTCAGAAACATGTTTATGATCCTGAGAACCAGCCCGTGTTATATTAGGCAAGTTCAAAGCTCCATTTCCCTCAATAACTCTCAGGACATTTCAGTAAACTTGGAGGCCTGGCCCACAGCCAGTGCTGAACAAAATCAGACTGTGGGCAAATCCTGCTTCCAACACCCCCTGCTCTGGGCAGCTGTGGGAAAAGGATGGGATTTGGGCTTGTGCAGATTTCAGTTTTTATGCAAGCCCCTCCACTTCCTGGCTGAATGATCTTGGGCAAATTACTTAACCTCTCTGAGCCTCAACATTCTAATTTTTTAAATGGAAAGAATAATATCTATGGGGATTATAAGGATGAAATGATACACGAAGGTAGTTCCCTTCCCTCATCACCTCCTATCTCCTATGCCTCTTCCTGACCCCTCTCTGGGCTCAAAGGGGCCACGTTCTCAGAA
Source organism: Orycteropus afer afer (assembly GCF_000298275.1). NCBI lineage: Eukaryota > Metazoa > Chordata > Mammalia > Tubulidentata > Orycteropodidae > Orycteropus > Orycteropus afer. The sequence goes on along the minus strand of NW_006921774.1, from coordinate 1,272,934 downwards.
GAGCTATAAAGGTAGGTAGGAGCCCTGTTCCCTCTCCTGAGAGGTTACACTTTCATTCTCTCTCCTGAGAGATGCTATTTCCTCCCAATGGGGACCTTGGCTTCTGTGACAGGGACCTGTACTCCAGGAGAAGTGACAGCCCTCATGTTACTAGGAAATGTGGTCCTGGAGCTGGGGAGCAACCCATATCAGCCAAGTCCCTATCATAACTTCACATCAGAGTGTGGTTTCCTCACTGCTCAGAAAAGATGGATATGATTCTTATTGCATTTTACACATGATGAAACTGAGGCCCACAGAGAAGAAAGAACTTGCCTAAGACTGTACAGTGAGTCAGGCAGAACTAAGGGTAGTGCTCAGGTCAGAACCAACCTAACCTCATGACCATCCACTGGTGTAGCGCAGTGCCTCCCTTTCATTCCCTAAGGTGGCAAAACTGAGCAGAGCCACCCAACAACACTGACAGTCACTAGGAGACAGGTCTAAGGCTATGTGTTGCTCAGGTTTTATCAGTGACCTCCATCCCCTAGCCTAAAAGAGTAGACTATCCTTTAAGGTACCCAAGACTAAGAGGAACCAAAAGCCTCTTAGGGTCAAAGGGCTGCCCACCTTATCTCGCCTCCACCTGTTTTCTACCTGGAGCTTTTCCTTGGTCTCATGTGTGTGGTACCTCCCACACACATGAGCTCCCTCCCTCTCAAGTTTCCCATGGGATAGGATGTCTGAAACCTCCCTGCCTTCTAAGCACATCCAGTATCTCTTGCCTTTTTTCCCTGATCCTATCCTTCCTAAATGGGACAGCAGAAAGAGCACCAGACTGAGTTCGGACATCTGGTTCTCACCTCAGCTCTATCACTCCTGCATTACTGTGTGACCCTGGGAAAATCTCCTGCCCTTTATGGGCTTCACACACCACAGTTTTAAAAGTAGATTCAGCGCAGGTATGGATGAAGGCCCAACTAGTCATCATACACTAAATTACATAGCTAGGCAGCCTTATCCCCCCTTCTTCTTCTTGTTAGTTGCCATCAAGTTGGCTTAGACTCACAGTGATCTTATGTACAACAGAGCAAAATGCTGTCCTGTCTTGTGCCATCTCAATGATTGCTGTCTACGGATTTTCACCCTAGCTTCATTCTCATTTGACCTCAGGCCTAGCTACCATCTATATTAAAGAGTTTAGGAGGAACAAGATTGGCCTGAGAGTAGGGCACACCATAGTAAGAGTCTTGACTCTTAGGAGATACTGTGATTTAAAGCAACCAAGTCAAACATGAATTTGAAAGTTATTTCTCCATGTTAACAGCCCTGTGACTCCATATAAGTTACTCACATGTAAAGTATGGCTAATACCGTGCAGGGTGGTGGTGCACTGAACTATTCTGTGATGTATGGGATGTACGTAAAGTGCCAGTCCAGGGTGTGGCACAATGGCGGGCTCAGGATATGGTAATGCTTTTCCTTCTGCCACAAGTAGCAATGGGACCTTCACCAAGTCACTCAGTATCTCTGGGTCTGAGTCACCTGCTGTAGACAAAGTCCTTTTCTTTGAACCTGTTGTGTTTCTAAGGTAAATACACAAAGTTTTGCCTGTCTTTCTTTCTGGTCTCTTGCCTTTTGGGGCAATCTACTTCCGTAGAGACTGTTGTTGTTGTTGTTGTTGTTGTTATGTGCAGTTGAGTCAGCCCTGACTCATAGCGACCCCTCTTAGGTTTCTGAGGCAGTATCACTACAGAAGCAGGATTGCCCAACCTTCCTTGTGAGGAGTGGCTGGTGGGTTTGAACCACCAACCTTCTGGTTAGCAGTCAAGTGCCTTAGGCACTATGCTACTCCATAGAGATACTGCCTCAGAAACCCAAGGAGGGGTCGCTATGAGTTGGAGACAACTCGATGACACATAACAAAACTGCTTTATTGAGATATAATTCGCATACCACTGAATTCATCCATTCAACATTTTTCAGTGTTTTCAGAGTTATGCAACCATCACCACAATCTAATTGTAGAATAGTTTTGTTAGCCCCCCCCCCAAAAAAAAATCTCATACCCATTAACCCTATATTTCCCAAACTCTCCTAACCCTAGGAAATCTCTAACCTACTTCCTGACTCTGGATGTGCCTATTCCAGGCATTTCGTATAAATGGCATCATGCACTATGTGGTTCTCTGTGTCTAGCTTCTTTCACTTAGCATAGTGTTTTCAAGGTTCATTGAAACCGTAGCATGCACCTCTCTCCTCATTCTGTGTTCCCCGCCTCTCCTGTTCCCCAGGCTCACCCTGTCTGCTCTCAGCTGTGTTGTGGCCACTGACTCACCTCTTTGTCAAGACCTCCCTAGCACAGGCGCCCCTGTCTCTGGAATGCCCCACTCCACGAAGCAGCCCCCCTCCGCTGCCTGTGCAGGCAATCACGAAGCTGCACAGGCCTCTCGGCCCACTGCGTCCTGCCCCAGGAAATACATTTCTTAGTCCTTTCCACAATTTGAAAGGTTTTAAGACAAACTGACCTGCTGTTGACAGCACTAATTCCTTTCTTCCTCTTCACTGCTCCTGTCTCTTCTCTCTTTTTTTTTTTTTTTTAAGGAATTTTTTGAGATGTTGCGTGTATGGGTTTTTTCCCTGCCTCCAGATGTCACTTTGGTATGAGAATTGATGCTAAGTAACAGTTGATGACTTCTGCTATATTCCAATTGCTATATACAATATCTCATTTACTCTTCATGGGGCAGGCATTATTAAAGGAGGACACTGAGCCTCATGAGTATACCAGTATTTACCCCAGGTTATTCATCAGTAAATAGCAGAGAAAGGATCTGAACCCTTGACTGTTTGGTTTATTCTACTTCCCCAGGGACTAAAAGACGTGACTAACTAGTGGTAGTGCTAACCATGTCTTCCAATACCTTAGACATGATCAAGCCCACTGCAAACTCCTGGAACAGTCATTATAGTGAACATCCATGATACCTCAGAGAAGACAAATCTAGAATTCTCTGTGACCTCAGCAAAACAGAGACCAAAAGAGGTAGCTATAATAGTATAAATAAGTTTAAAGGGAGTTGTTTAAAGAACTGATTTTTCATACAAGTTAATTTAAAAAAAAAAAAAAAGTTGATATGCTCATTTTTTATTTTTCTGCACTCTTTCCCTGGCTCCAAAGCCTTGATGGTTCCCCATGACCTTAAGAACCACTTCCAAGCTTCCCCCGTGTGGCACAAAGACTCTTCGTGATCAAGGGAATCACCTTCCCTGATACAGGGTCCCTGCAATGCTCTCCTTAATCCTCATTTGAAAATCTTTCAAAAGAATAGACTCAAATGAAAATCTTTAGCCACTGATATTAAGCACATGGGAATTACTGGAATATATAGTGGAGTGAGGGGTGGAGGCTGGGCAGTGCGACTTCTTGTATATCAGGAAAGGAGCTGCTATATCCTGGCAGCCCCAGAATCCATGCAAGGATCCCAAGCAGGTCAGTGTGGCAGTTAGATCAGCTTGTTAGATCACAAAGCCCAAACTTGTACAGAAATAAGTGAAAAGGTGGCACAGCAGGGAAACAAGCAAGGTCTAGCTGGTAGTCTGCACTTTATCTGTGAAGCAGTGGTTGCAGGAGGGGGTCAAGGACACAAAGCAAGCAGGGAATGCATGGAAGAGCTGCTGGTATGGGTAAAAGAGAGGGAGCCATAGTGAAGACGATGTCAATTCCAGGACCCTTAGATATTGCGGGCACAGGATGCTATCCCTTGGATTATGGAACTTCCCTTAAAAATAGTTCTCAGCAGCCCAGGAAGCCAGTGGAGACTAGGAATGCTGGGGGAGGTGTGGCATCAGAACTTGGATTGGCAAGTAAAATGGACAAGGGAACCATTCTTCAAGGGAGGCTCATATTGAATATGAATATCTATCACTGCATAAGAAACTACTTCAGAATGTTGTGACTCAGAACAGTCATAATCATTTCTTTCTTCACAGTTTCTTGGGTTAGGAATTTGAGAGTAGTTTCAGCAGTTCTCTCATGAGGTTATACTCAAATGTCAGCAGGAGCAGCAGTTATCTGGAGGTGTGACTGGGGCTGAATGGTCCACTTCCAAAATGGCTTACTCACTTGACTGTCAGTTGGTGCGGGCTGTTGATCAGGGACCTCAGCCCCTACTTACATGGTCTCTCCATGGGACTGCTTGAATGTCCTTAGGGCATGGTGGCTGACCTTCTTCAGAGTGAGTAATCCAAGAGACCGATGCAGAGCCTGCAATGATTTTATGGCTTAGCATGGAAGGCACATACTATCACTTCCACCATATTCTATTGACCACATGGTGCCAGTCCTGATTCAGTGTGGGAGGGAACTACACAAGAACATAAACACCATGAAGCAAGGATCAGTGCCAGTGTGTGCCATCTCAGAGGCTGGCTACCACAAAATGCATTTATTAAGATCTGTTTTGTGCTAGGAAAGGTAACCAACATTTAGTTCAGAATCTATGTTATCTGTTATCTCATGATTCTTCAAAGTCTCCAGCACCTACTACAATGCCTGTGTGGAGTAGTAGCTCAGTAAAAAAATACAGAATAAATGAATGTTCCTGTGATACAGATTTTATAATCCATACCCTTCCACCGTGTAGGCCCTTTGCTTGTGAAGAACATAAGAACTGAGGCATGAAGCTGTTAAGAGACTTGTCTAGGGTCACACAACCTATAACTGAATGATCTGGATTCAAGCTCAAGCATCTCTGGCTTCAAAGCCAGGTCACTTGCTACCCCACTGGGCTACCTTGATAGGCATTTGTCATCATGAAAGAGGATGTTCCCAGCCTTGCAGCCTGGGGGAACCTCAGAACTATCTCTCCAGCAGCAGAGAACATCTTGGTGGCTCTTGTCAAGAGCACCAGCTGAGGCCCCTGAATGCTGAGGTCTCCGACTAGGTGGCCATGTCAAGCTAGCCCCAAGGAGATTAGGGAAAGCATTGAGTCATCTGTTTATACCACTTCCAGTTCTACCTGTGTTTTTTTTTTTTTTTTCTTCCTGTGTACAACCCTCAGCAGACAACTCAGGAACTTCTGGTTTCAGAGCCAGAGTCTCCACCAAGCCCAGAAAGGAAGGACAGGACTCAAGGGACTACCCAACCCCAGACTTCAGTTAAGATCTCCCTTTCCAGTTGGGCCTGGAAATCCCCATTTCCTACAGCATCCCTGGCAAACTCCTCTGCTGGGCCTTCCAGGTCCAATTTCCCATTGTACCTGAATATCTCCCAGCCTTATCTCCCACTGTGCCCCTAAGCAGTGGGTCAATCTAGAAGGTCCCTTCCTCATAGAGGACTAAGAGAGTATGAGCAAGTCAGACCAATAGCATTCGAATCCCAAACTGACCAATTACTAGCTATAATTTGGAAAAGTTGCTTAGCCTCTCTGAGCCTCAGTTTCCTTATCTTTAAAAATAATTGACCATTTAAAACATTGGCAATTACGGTCTTCACAAGTAGAGGGGAATCAGATATCATTTCCACCTCCCAGCTACAGCAGGAATCCCCCAGGCTGGTTTAAAGGTTAGAAACAGTGTGTGTTTGTGTATCAGTATCAATTGGCTGTAGAGTCTATTCTGACTCATGGAAACCCATGTATGTCAGAATAGAACTGTGCTCCACAGAGTTTTAAATGGCGGTGATCTTTTGGAAGTAGATCAATCACCAGGCCTTTCTTCTGAGGTGCCTATTGGTGGACTCAAATCTTCAACTCTTCAGTTGGTTAGCAGCCAAGTGTGTTAACCATTTGCACCACCCAGAGACTCTGGGCTTATGATAAGAGGCTTTTATTATTTTTCCCTCCTGGCCCTTTTCACCCTACCACATCCTGCCCATCCTTCAGGGTCTAGGTCTTGTCTCCCCCAGCACTTTGACTACCAGCTAACTTAGTCTCCTCAAGAGTCTGGGACTTTTCTAAGATCCAGAAATGCTGCAAGTCAGTGATGTGGATCCCTTACTTGTGTTTCTTTCTGTATTTTTTTTCATAGCCAACAGTGACTTTGAAGGGTTTGCAGATTTCATAATTCGTGTTTGGCAAAGAGGCTTTGTGTCATTTGATCATCCAAATAGCCCCCCAGTAAGTGCAGAGCACTGAGTGTTTATTGAATGAGTGAGTGAGTGAGTGAGCATAGACACCTTCAAAATCATTAGAAGAGAATCAGATGGGCTTGCCCTGAGGAATAGGAGGAGGAGTCTGGCAAGAAACTTGGGCCTGTTGGTGGTCGATGGTGTTGACTGAGAAGAGCCAGCAGAGCTGCTCCCTTGTTCTCCCTCTGCCCCCACCTCACTCTACAACTCTCCATTCCCAACCCCATCCTCCTCCCCCAACAACATATTCACACTTAAACTCTTCACTGTTTCCTGTAAGGTCCCAGATCAGCTGACCCCACGAACAGTACAGCCCAAAGGCCACTACTCATTTCCCTAGGTAGGTTTGTCACCCAGATGTCTGGCCAAGCTCAAAAGATGATTGCAACTGCTTTTATATTTCTAAATGAAGCGCCATTTCCACATGCCGCTTGTAATGACGCTGCTTTGACTGAGTGAAGGATGCTTTTTATTTTTTTTCCTAGAGTGGAATTTGCAACATGTTTTCTCTACCTACCCCCACCAGACTAGAGTGAAATGAACTCTAGGCATGCCTGCCTCTACCAGCAAGCCTCGTCATTAATTTGTTATTCTAAGTAATCCTCTGCTGAAAACCGTGAACTGTCTGTGGTGGATGAGAGGAAAGTTTTCAAGCACAAAAATAATGGACTTCCTGGCTCATATTATGACAGACAACTTGCCAGGAGGAGGGGATGATACAGAGATGTGGATTAAGCAGACTCACTCCCACACAGCACAGAAAAGCCATTTCAAATAAAACTGTATGTGAGTCAGGAGTAGCACACACTCTTCTCCTTGGTTGGGAACTATTTCTCCAACCCACCATTCACTAACATTTAGATCTTTGTTGTCAACATGAGGCTTCATCACTTGTCAAATCAGACTATCAAATCAGCAGCCTCTAACCTCTAAAACACACATCTTATTATATACGCTGCCTACTGGTAGCATAGTGGCTAAGGCACCTGACTGTTAACCAGAAGGCTGGCTATTCAAACCCACCAGCCACTTCTCAGAAGGAAGATGGGGCAATCTACTTCTGTAGTGATACTGCCTCGGAAACCCAAGGAGGGGTCGCTATGAGTCGGGTCCGACTGGACGGCATATAACAATAACAACAGAGTCCTTAATACTTGCCCAACACTTAGAGACAGGTGATCAACCACTTTAAGGTGTTCCTCCCTCTGCTCTTCCATGCCATTTCTTCTCCAACTGCATTATGCTATTTATCCACCCCCCCAATCTTATTAGGCTACATGTGCCTATAAAGGAGCCCTGGTGGCACAATGGATAAGCACTCAATTGCTAACTGAAAGGTCGGTGATTCACACCCACGAGCTGCTCCATGAGAGAAAGATGTGGCAGTCTGCTTCCATAAAGCTCACAGCCTTGGAAACCCTATGGGCAGTTTTACTCTGTCCTATACAGTCACTGGGGAGCTCTGGTAGTGTCATGCCTAAGGCATTTGACCGTTAATCAGAAGCCTGGCAGTTCAAACCCACCAGCCACTCCTCGGAAGGAAGATGGGGCAATCTACTTCTGTAGTGATACTGCCTCGGAAACCCAAGGAGGGGTCGCTATGAGTCGGGTCTGACTCAACAGCACATAACAACAACAACAACAACACACAGTCACTGTGAATCAGAATTGACTCCACATTACCCAAAAACAATATACCAAAATGCATTTGCACTGGCTATTGCCTTTGACTGGCGAGGTCTTGCCCCTTATCTGACAAATTCACACCTGACCTTCATGGTAACATGTTGTTGTTGGGTTTCCGAGGCAGTATCACTATGGAAGTAGATTGCCCAAGCTTCCTTTCGAGGAGTGGCTGGTGGTTTGAACCGCCAGCCTTCTGGTTAGCAGTCAAGTGTCTTAGGCACTACGCTACCAAAGCCCCTTCATGGTAACATACATGTCCCTAACTCCCCCTGCTGTTTCCACACACCTACCTATAATCCATCACTTGTTGTTAGGTGCCACTGAGTCATCTCCAACTCATAGCGACCTTATGTACAACAGAACAAAACACTACCCAGTCCTATGCCAGCCTCAGATCCTTGCTATACCTGAGCCCATCATTGCAGCCACTGTGTCAGTCCATCTCTTTGAGGGGCTTCCCCTTTTTCTCTGACCCTCCCCTTTACTAAGCATGATATCTTCCAGGGAATGGTCCCTTCTGACAACATGACCAATGTAGGTGAGATGAAGTCTGGCCATTCTCACTTCCAAGGAGCATTCCAGGTGCACTCTTCCAGGACAGATTTGTTAGTTCATGGTACTTTCAGTATATTTCACCAACACCACAATTTAAAAGCATCAACTCTTCTTCAGTCTTCCTTATTCATTGTCCAGCTCTCACTTGCATAAGAGGCTATTAAAAATACCATGACTTGGGTTAGGCACATCTTAGTCTTCAAGTAGACATCTTTGCTCTTCAATACTTGAAAGAGGTCTTTTGCAGCAGATTTGCCCAGTGTGATACGTCATCTGATGTCTTGACTGTTATTTCATTGGTGTTTGTTGATTGTAGAAACAAGTCATATGAAGTCTTTGACAACTTCAATCTTTTCTCCATTGATCACGAGGCTGCTCATGGTTCCAGTTGTGAGGATTTTTGTTTTCTTTATATTGAAGTGTAATCCGTACTGCAGACTGTAGTCTTTAATCTTCATCAGTAATTGTTCCAAGTCATACTCACTTTCAGGAAGAAAAGTTGTGTTGTCTGTGTATTGCAGGTTGTTAATGAGCCTTCCTCCAATCCTGATGCCACATTCTTCTTCATATAGTCCAGATTCTTGGATTATTTGCTCAACATACAGATTGAATAAGTATGGTGAAAGGATAGAATCCTGATACACTCCCTTCCTAATTTTAAACCATGCAGTATCCCTTGTTCTGCTCAAATGACAATCTCCTGGTCTATGTACAGATTCCTCAGCAGCACAATTAAGTGTTTTGAAATTCCCATTCTTCTCAATGTTATCCATAATTTGTTATGATCCACACAATTGAATACTTTTGCATAGTCAATAAAACCCAAGTAAACATCTTTCTGGTATTCTTTGCTTTCAGTCAAGATCCATCTGACATCAGCAATAATATCCCTCATTCCACATCCTCTTCTGAATTCAGCTTGCATTTCTGGAAGTTCTCTGTCAATATACTGCTGCAACCATTTTTGAATTATCATCAGTAAGATATTATTTGTGTGGGATAGTAATGATATTGTTTGATAATTTCCACATTCTGTGGGATCACCTTTCTTTGGAATGGGTACAAATATAGATCTCTTCCAGTCAGTTGGCCAAGTAGCCGTCTTCCAAATCTCTTAGCATAGCTGAATGAGTTCCTCCAGAGCAGCATCCATTTGTTGAAACATCTCAATGGGTGTTCCATCAATTCCTGGAATCTTGTTTTTCACCACTTCCTTCAGTGAAACTTCACCTTCTTCCCTCAATACCATCAGTTCTTGATCATATGCCACCTTGCAAAATATGACCTCGAACACAAATGGTGTTCATTGGTTATGTGAAATGGATGAACATTGACTAATTCTTTTTGGTACAGTGACTCTGTGTATTCCTTCCTTCTTCTGATGTTTCCTAAATCATTCAATATTTTGCCCATAGAATCTTTCAATATTGCAACTCAAGGCTTAAATTTTTTCCTCAGTTCTTTCAGCTTGAGAAATGTCAAGTGTGTTCTTCCCTTTTGGTTTTCTAACTCCTGGTCTTTGCACATTTCATTATAGTAATTGATTTTGTCTTCTCAAGTTGCACTTCTGTTCAACTCTGTTAACTCATCATTTCTTCCATTTGCTTTAGCTACTACTCTTCATTCAAGGGCAAGTTTCAGAGTCTCTTCTGACATCCATTTTGGTGTTTCCTGTCTTTTTAATAACCTTTTGCTTTCTTCATGGATGATGTTCTTGATGTTATCCCACAATTCTTCTGGTTTTCAGTCACTGGTATTCAAATTTATTCTTTAGATGGTCTCTAAATTCAGGAGAGATGTAATCAAGCTCTGGCGGCATAGTGCCTAAGGCATTTGACTGCTAACCAGAAGGCTAGTGGTTCAAACCTACTAGCCACTCCTCAGAAGGAAAGTTGGGCAATCTACTTCCATAGTGATAGTGCCTTGGAAACCCAAGCAGGGGTCACTATGAGTTGGATCCAACTCAAGGGCAGTGGGTTTATAATCAAGGTCATATTTTGGCTCTTATCGACTTGTTTTAATTGTCTTCAACTTCAACTTGAATTTGCATATGAGCAGTTGATGATCTGTTCCACAATCAGCTCCTGGCCTTGTTTTGGCTGAAGATATTGAGCTTCTCCATCACCTCTTGCCACAGATGTAGTCAATCTGATTCCTATGTATTCCATCTGGTGAAGTCTACATGTATAGCCACGATTTGTGTTTGTATTCAACTTAGCATGTTGAAATTATTTGTGTTAATGTCCAGTTCTCCCTCTACATCCCTTCCCATGAAACTGGTTCTCTCATCTTCTCTCCCTAAAGTCTGCCACATGGTAGGTTTTCAGCATATGTTTGGTCAATGAAAAAACGAATGATAGAATACACATCTACTGGAGTGAGGTTGTAATTGACAAAAAGTAAGTTAAATCTTGAGTCCCAGATTTATAAGAGTGTGAACATATACAAAATTAAAGTATAACCAACCATAGCAAATATATATATATATATATATATATATATTTCTTATTGTTGTTATGTGCCGTCAAGTTGGACCTGACTCTCATAGTGACCCCTCCTCGGGTTTCCGAGGCAGTATCACTACAGAAGTAGATTGGGATTGCCCACACTTCCTTCCAAGGAGTGGCTGGTGGGTTTTAACCACCAGCCTTCTGGTTAGCAGTCAAGTGCCTTAGGCACTATGCTACCAGAGCTTATATATATATATATAGAGAGAGAGAGAGAGAGAGAGAGAGAGAGAGAGAGATGGGAAATCACTCCAGTCCCTGGCAAGCTTACAATTTAGTTGTGGGGAAAGGACTTACACTTACAAAGAGATGCACACTTCCATGCAGTATCTACTCCTGGCCAAGTGAGTGCCCAGATTCAAAGAGAGGAGGCCATCCTAGTGAACCAGTTAGTCAGGAAGTCATCCTGGAGGAGATAGGACTTGAGATGGGGATTGAAGTTCAGGAAGACTGAGAGATAAAGAGGCATTTAAGGCATAATGAACAGAATGAACAAAGCAAAGAGATGAGAAAGTAAGTTCAGAAAACCAGCTCCCCCCGCCCCCCAAAAAAAAGGTTTCAACAACAATAACAAACAAAATACAAAAATCAATCCTGAGCCAAAGGCTTGTGGACTGAGATGCTATTGTGGGGTTTTTCATATATTGCAATTTTTTAAATATATTTCAATGATGTATGCAGAACCTTAGAGTCCCTATTTGGTGCAAATGGTTAATGTACTCTCTGGGCTTCTAATTGAATGGTTAGAGATTCAAGTCCACCCAGAGGAGCCTCAGAAGAAAGGCTTGGTGATCTGCTTCTGAAAAACACACTCAAAACTAAACTCACTACCACTATATCAATTCCAACTCATAGTGACCCCCATTGGGTTTCTAAGGCTGTAAATCTTTATGGAAGCACACTTCTCCTTCTTTCTTCCACAGAGCAGCTGGTAGGTTCAAACCATCAAACTTTTGGTTAGCAGCCAAATGCTTTAACCACTATACCACTGTAAAACCTAAACTAAACTTACTGCCATTAGTCGATTCCAACTCACAGCGACCCCATTGTGTTTCTGAGGCAGTAAATCCTTACAGAAGTCGATTGTCCCAACTTCCTTCCATGAAGTTTGAACCACCAGCCTTCTGGTTAGCAGTCAGATGGCTTAAGCATTGCCCTACCAGAGCTCTTTGAAAACCCCTTGGGCACAGTTCTGTTCTGGCACCCATGGGGTCACCATAAGTTTAGAAGCTACTCTGTGGCAACAAGTTAGTTTGTTTGTTGCGGTTTTTAATGTAGAGCCTCGGGTCAACCCCAGCCCTAATCAAAGGCCACCCCCACTAACCTTTCTCCTGATTAGCTGATGGTTCATCTGCCAACTGCAAGTAGTTAAGCAAAATGCCTCTTAATACTTTGGTTTCAGTTTAGTCTAAAGTATTTCTGCTTAAAATTCTTCAGGTACATTTTACTAAAGGGAGGTGCAGTGTGGGGATAGTGGAAATAGCATAAGCCTGGCAGATGCCGTTTTAACTCCTAACTCTCCCCTTCTCCAGGAAAGTGGCCTTAAGAATCATCACCATCATCAGCATGATCACTAACATTTATCTAGTGCTTATTTTGTGCCAGACACTATTCTAAGCTCTACAACAACTCTGTACTATTATCCCCATTTTACAGATGGAGAAATTTACGAACTAGGTAATTTACAGATTAGCATCGTGATCTATATAGTGCCTAAGGCATTTGACTGCTAACCAGAAAGTTGGTAGTTCAAACCCACCAGCCACTTCGAGGAAGGAAGATTGGTCAATCTGCTTCCATAAAGATTTACCTCCTCAGAAACCCAATGTGGGTCATTATGACTTGGAATTTACTTGGTGGCAGTGGATTTGATTTTCATAGTGATCTGTAGCTGATAAGTAGCAGAGCTGGGATTTAAACTAGAGTAGATTGACTCCATTCTTGAGCCTCAGTCTCCTTATTTATGAAATGAGGGTAATAATCAGTAAATATTAGCTGTTGTTACTAAACAATTGCATTCCCTGAGCATACCTAAGATAAAAAAAAACAAAAGCCCATTTGGTACTGAGTTTCCATTTAAAATGATGAAAAAATTTGGGAACAAGTAGCTGTGATGGTTGTGCAACATGGTGAACTTAATTAATGTCACTGAGTTGCACACATCAAAATGTTTGAGATGGCAACTTAACATTTTAAAAAATAAATAATGTGTAAAAATAAAATAATCCCTTTAATTTTTCCATAAAAACCATACCCTCTTACTTCTATAGTAATTTAGATCCAGTCTAAGCATAAGTTGACTTTCTGGGGGCCAAAACTGATTCTTTGCACTTGATTTTAATATTTTCATTCTTGAGGATGTTTCTAAGAAACTACTCTGTACATTTACCTGTTCCCTGCTACACACAAATTCCTTTCATCTCCAAAAACATCAACTGTTCTAACATGCAGCCTTTGATAGACAAACACGCAAACAGCTGCTGCCTTGGAGAATTCCAGCCCAGAAGCCTCAGCAGAGAATCCTATTCTGAACTCTTCCTTTGGAATGTCAGAAAACCTTCCCCGTGGAGGCTAACAAAGACCAGAGTTTTAATGTGAGTACTTGTAGAAGGGTAGAAAGTTCATCCCAAGATCATCAGGCCTTTCTATCCTAGGACTTACCTGCAAAGCCCCTCTCCGAAAAGACAACAGAGCACAGTTTGCTAGGAATTTGAATCTTTCACAAGCAAAGACGTGTTCCTCCATGTTTGGAATTTGAATGCCTCCAATAATAACAAACATAAAAATAGGGTTGTTTTTGTTTTTGTTTGTTTTTTTCTCACTGCCTACTGGTGATCCACATAGACATTTTAATTGAACTATGACAGTCTTCCTGTGGGTTAAGTACTGTTCCTGCCCCTGTAGCACCCTCATTTCACATATGAGGAAACTGGCATCTCCCTTCCTTTGGAGACCTTACAGAAAAGCAATGTGTGGTACCTGGTAGAGGAAATGCTCTGTGTAACAGGGAAAATCATTCACCGAAAGAAATAGTGATGTTATGAGCAATTTGCAGTGGAATATATCATTACCAGCTCAAGCATGAAAATGCTCAGCCACCCCAGGCCCAGGAAATATAAGCCCAGGAATGAATGAGTGGTTTTCCCACACCTCCTTTGCTTACATTGACAACTCCTTCTGCTCCCTGGGAAGAGGTCACAGCATGCCTGTGTCTGTCGTACACCAGGAGAACGGGCAATGGAGGCCAAACCTGGAGATTTTAACTAACATTGTGCATTTCTAGGTCCTTGGGGATGCATGAGGTTTGTGCTCCACTACTGCCATAGTGCCTAAGGCATTTGACTGCTAACCAGAAGGTTGGCAGTTTAAACCCACCAGGCACTCCCCAAAAGGAAGATTGGCAATCTATTTCCGTATAGATACCGCCTCGGAAACCCAAGGAGAGGTCACTATGAGTCAGATCTGACCTGATGGCAGTGAGTCTGACTTTTTGGTTTGGTTACTAACCTAAAGGTTGGTACTTCGAACCTACCCAGTGGTGCCACCAGAGGAAAGGACTGGGAAGTTGTTTCTGGAAAGATTACAACCACAAAAACCCTTCAGAGCACAGTTCTACTCTGTAACACATGGGGGCACCATGAGTCAGAATCAACAAGACAGCAACAGGTTTGGTTTTTCAGTGTTATTGAGAATTTGCTGTGTGATCAGCACTGTACAAAGTGTTCTCATATATATCATGTATCTTGTGTTACATGAAAAATCTGAATCTCAAAGAGCTTACACTGCAGGGAACAGTGTGTGTATTGTTTACTACTATATCCCTAGTGTCCAGATTAAAGTGTGGTATACAGAAAACACTCAATAAATACTTGTTGAAAGAATTAATGAATGAGATAACCAGCTTGTCTGTGAGCAGTCAGCAGGCAGAGCTGAAATTTGAACCCAGGGTTATCTGGCTCGAGGTTCATGAGACTAGGGATACACAGATATGGATGGTACAAAGATGGTAAAGACCCTTCACCTGCAAAGGAGAGGAGTTTAACCAATTAGCCTCACAGGCAACTCACAGTCATCTGGCAAGAGCATTTGACTTGAGACCTGGGCCCTTGTCCTACCACTGCCATAGCCTGCCTATGTGCAGTAGGCAGGTCCCTTCCCCTGTGTGGCCTCAGCTTACTCATATATAAAATGGACTTTTTAATGTCTGCCTGCTCTCACAAAAGGTTGTGAGAGTCAAATGAGATAAGGTATGCAAAAGTACTTTATTAATTTCAAGAGCTAATTAAATACCAATTGATCCAGTTCTTTCAGAGTATACAGTAAGTATCTTTCATGTGCTAAGATTTTGACTGATCAGCAGGGCTTTCACATTACACAGTCTAGGAGGGGCGCCATTCACATCATAGTCCATGTAAATGCTCTCTCCCCATCCCCAGGAATTGGTCAGTGCCCAGCCTGCACAACTGTACCCAGCTGTTCTAGATCACAATATATTTTTGGTGAGGCCATGTACTCAGTATCATGGTAGGGAAGAAGACAGGAACTCTCAGAAAAAGGCACAGATTTCTACAGGATGGGGTTGTGAAGTCTCCCTGGACCAGGAAGGCTCCTTGCACAATGGTCCAAAACAGGCAGAGGAAAAAACCCTGCATGGAAGCAAATCCAGGGGCTTAAACAATTGCTTGCCCATCCTCCAAATCCAAGGCTTTGCTCTATCCTTTTTCTCATCTGGTTATAGATGGGTCCTTGGAACAGTGGGAGGGAGTAGGGAGAGGCTGAGAAGGAGAGGTTCTCACCTGGCTCCTGACTCCTGCCCCTTGACCAGATCAACTGGTATTTAATTTGACTCCTTGCAATGTGGAGCAACAGAACTCAGAGTCAGCTAGTCCAGACTTGAGGGAGGAGGAGCCCACCCAAGGTCATAAGATGGTTACTGGGAGTAAAACTTGGATCTCATCATTTTTAGCCTTTTCCCCAAAATGTGTCTTTGCTACTCTGCAGCACAATCTTTCCATTGGCCTATGGTGTAGGATAGTTAGAATCTGGAGAAAAGATCCAGAAGCTACATTTGCTCCTGAGTCTTTACCAACACATCAGTTCACCCTGGAAATCCCAGCCCTCCAGTCTTGCTCTCTGGGAGGCCTTGGCTGGGTGCCCAGATGTAGTTCATCACACCTTCAATCTAGCAGCTTGGTGTTTTACACATCTGTTCTTATTTGGTCACTCTGAACCGTACCAGGCTGTTTCATGTCACCTCCTCCCCCATTGTACTCTGAGATACTTGAGGTAAGGGAACCATTGCCTGCTCCGATCTGACACTCAGGGTCCAGTGAAGAGCCTGGTGCACTGGGTGCTCACAGATGGGAGAGAGACCCGCAGGAAGGGGACCTGGCTCCTCCTGTGGTGTTCCCTATCCCGGAAGGCTGAGCTCCGCTCATCCTGGGTGGTGTTCTGCCACCAACAGTGCCAGATTGCCTGCTGCTCTGAGCCCCGGCCCCGAGTCAGGTGCAACCCACAATGCAGAGTGGGAGGTGGGTGTAGCCCAACAGCCTCCCAGCCACAGCACAGGTCCACTCCCCCAGGGCTGGCACGACATCAAGGTTCAGTTAAAAGGGGCCCTTGAAGCCTGCTCATGTGGCCCAGGGTCCGAGCCTCTCATTAGGCGGTGGCAGCTCTCATGTAAGTCCTTTAATGTGGTGCGATGGTATTTTTCAGGCTTCTTTACAGAAGGAAAAAGTTAATAATGTGAAAGCTTTATTACCTTTCTCTTCCCCCCTCAGAGACATGCCCTTTGGTAGTGTAACGCCGGGGCTAGTTAAGGCCAAAGCCTGGGGATTTCCTTCTCTCTGGGAATGACTATAATTACACACACAGAAGGGGCCAGAGCAGTAAAGTGGCAACACACCAAGGTCTTAACCTCGAAGGCAAGAGGAGAGCTAGGTGTTAGCCATCATGCCCGGGTCTGTAAAGCAGAAACATATGGGGAATCCATTACCTGCTCTACAAAGGAGGCGGCCCCGCTAATAAACGTATTTACTGGGTTAAATAAATACGCGGAGGGTTGTTAAAAGCCTGGCCCTGTGACTTAAAGTCACCAACATTTTTCACTTGTCAGAAAGGGGCTTTTGGAAGCTTTCAGGCGGCCTGCCTTCCTGCCCATGTTTATGCATCCACTATCCCCCCTGAGCTCCTCCTGACCACGGAGAAAGAAAGGGTCTTTGTCTAGCAACGTGGAGACCCTACGGGTGGGCAGGAGGAGACACACAGACTGTATGTGCCGGGGGCCTCAGGAATGGAACTCCCTGCCCAGAGCTGGTATGAGGTGGAGAGCTGAGGAAATACATCTTTACACGGTGCTGTGGCACCCAAGGAGAAGGCTCCATTCAGATTTTAAAAATACCATTTCACCAAGATGACACCGGAGTGCATTATAGAGCCTTGATTGCTATGTCTTTTTTAAAAAAAAAAATTATATATATATATAGTGGTAAAACACACATAACGTAAAATTTACCATTTTAGGGATGATTTTAAAGTGTACTGTTTAGTGACATTGAGTATAATCACAATGTTGTGTGACCATCATCACTATCTAGTTCCAGAACACATTCAACACCCCAAAAGGAAACCTGCAACCATTAAGCAGTCACTTCTCATCCTCACCTCTCCCCAGCCCCCAGCAACCACTAATCTACTTTTTGCTTATTCTGGACATTTCATATAAATGGAATTATACATTACCTTTCGTTCTGGCTTCTTTCATTTAGCAAACTTATCAAGGTCCATACTTGTTGTATCATGTGTCAGTACTTCACTCCTTTCTATGGCAGAATAATAGTCCAGTGAATAGATATACCAAATTTTGTTTATCCATTCATTAGAAAATGAACTGTTGGGTTGTTTCCATCTTTGGGTTATTGTGAATAATGTTGGTATGAACATACTTGTACCAGTTTTTGTTTGAACATCTGTTTTCAATTCTGTTGGATATATACCTAGGATTGGAATTGCTGAGTCAAATGGTAGTTCCACATTAACTCATTCAACTTCTCAATTGTTTGCTATATTCTTTTGTGCCTAGTCAGGAGTGGAGAAATAAGGAGACATTTTTTTCATTCAAAATTTCAAGTTCATATAAGACACTGGCTTCAGATTTTCAAAGAAGAGAGAAAAAAGGAGAGCTAAGATTTGATAAGGGCCTACTATATCCCAGGCACAGTTACATGTATCTGTTCACATAATTCTCACAGCTTCTTAAGGTAAGGACAATTGTCCTCATCTTACTGAAGAGGAAGCCAAGGGGTTTATGACCACAACAAATATGTGGCTTAGGTATTTGAAACCTGATACTTTGGATCAGGAAATGTGTACACTTTCCAACAATCCAACAGTTTGAGAATATAGGAAAAATAGTATGAATTCCCAAGGCCCTTAAAAGGTCTCAACAAGTTGTTAAATGACTTACTCTAAATAATGGCACACTGCAGGTCATCTGAGAGACCGGTTAGTACCTGCTCTGCTCTGCATTCCAGGGAGGCCATAGGAGAGGAGATGTGGAAGTCTCCTCTGGACTCCAGGCAGTCACATACACACAAATGCCATGGACACTGTTATGAGCATGGAAACTGCTGACACATTTATTCTTAACCAAAAGGGTTTATTTTCCTTCAAAAGTGATGTTATGACATGAAAATATTATTTGTTGATTCTAGAAACATGGCAAATTATGCATGTGTGTACACTTCTTAGCACTACTTGTATGTATATCACCCCACTTTCAGTGGGAAGAGTCCCTAATGAGAACTGATACTAAATCAAGTATTAGTCTATCTCTTCCGTTTCCCTTTCTGCCATACTATGTACTTTACTTTCTCATCTAGATGTTATTTTCACATCCCAGGTAATTCTATTCATCTTATTGTATCTTAATCTACGTCTCCTTTTTCATTTATCCGTTAACTTCTTGTATGTCACCTACTTGGCCCCTTTACATGCCTGTGTAACCCTTTGGTGACCTCCCAGATCACAAAGGAGTTTGTGAGACTGACAGATATGACTGAGACAGAAGAATTCTAGGTTCTATCATCATGAGATCTGGACTAGAAATCCAACTCCATGACTAACCACGTCAGCACACTTGAGCAAAAACACATAGCCTGTCTTGGTCTCCATTTTCTCACCTGAATGATAATGTAAATCACGCAGGGCTGTTGTGATGATTGAATTAAATAGTGTATTTGCTAAAAGTACAACACCTACCACAGCACTTGGCTTGATATAAGTGCTCAACATTCCATTTTCTCCCTTATTTGGTGGTGATGGGAGAGAGAAGGGTAATAAAAAGAGGAAAAAAATATTTTAAAAGGAAATTATTCCATGAAATTTGGGACACACTGCCTCTGTACACTTGCAATAGAGATAACAACCATTATTAAGACATTATAACTCCACTAGAACTTAATCCTGTTGCAGTCCAAGTTGTAGATAATTAAAAACACTGTTCAACAGCCAGTTGAGGAGATTCTGGCAAAATGAATGAACTGAAAGTGTCACAAAATTCAGTAAATTCCTTAGGTCCATGAAGATGGAAAAGGAAACATTCAACAGCCCAGGTCATTTGGTCTGGAAGCACCTTTCTAGTTTAGATGCACATAATGCTTCTCTTCTCATTGAAGTAAACTAGAGAACTTTCGGAGGTAAAGCCCTTCCTTTGGGAATCCAAAAAGAAAAAAAAAAAATAGAAAAGACATTTTTAGATAATGAACAGAAGTTTGCCATCAACTTGATGCATGTCAGATTCTCCAAAGATGAGCTATGTGCAGCAAACTCACTTCTTTTAAGTCCTGTTTATGGTTGGTTAAGTAAGCAATGGGGTGATCTGTCACCTCTGCTTTCCAGCCGGTGAGTGGAGAGAGCAACAAGCCAATGCTGATGTGAATGATTTGGACAGAAAGTAAATAAATCCCACTTTGATAAGCTAGACTCTGCTGCTTCTCTCCCACGGGCCCCAAACATTTTGATTAAGGACGGATGAGGACTTCCCAGGGGGAGGCCAGAGACTCCGCTTCCCTGGAGGTCTCTACAAATAGAACCACACCTCATTTGGAAGAGGGCAAGTGGGGCAAGGCATGAACCAGGTGAGTTTTTTAGGTGTGGTATCTTCCACAAAGGAGCCTTGGAGACAATAACCAATTCTCATCAGAGCAACTTACTCACATTTGGAACATGGGTTGAGTATATGACTTGCACCAAATTGGTGCTCAACAAATGCATGGATGGATGGATGGAAGGGAAGGAGTTTCAAGGTTGCTTTGCCCAAGCAATTTCAGAAACCTAGTTGCATTGTCTGAAAGGCAGATTACCAGAACAAGACATATAAACTCAAAACCGCCACTTTGCTGGGTAAGGAATATCTCTTGCTATGTGGGGAACTTTCTATGTTCTTGGTGGAAACTTTTTTTAAAATGAGAGGTGGAAGTGTTTTCTTTATATTCAGCCTTTCTTAGGCTTATATTCACTCCTAATCATTAACCATTCTAAAAACATTATCCCAAACCAAGAAATCCTTCTTTTAAAATGCCCCAACTAACAACTTACATGTTCTTAGTGTTTTGAACTACTTCATGTTTTTTTTTCCTATATCGTATCTAATTCAAAGCTGAGAGATGTACTTTGGTATAATGATTACCAAAACATACAAATCTCTGGACAGCCAGACTTCTTGGATTTGAATCTTGGCCCTACACTTATCAACTGTATGACCCTGGGCAGGTTATTTAACTGCTCTGTGCCTCAGTTTCCTCATTTATACACTGAGGATGATATTATCTAACCCTTTTGTAAAGGGTTGTCTTGAAATTTAAATGAGTCCATCTATGTTAAGCACTTAGAAGAGTGAGAGTTCGCTGTTATTCTTTCAACTCACAGCAGAATTCAAAGGAAGTACAAACAGGTATTAGACACTGTCAAGCTGACCTTATGTACAATAGAACAAAGCACTGCCCATTCCTGAGCCTCACAATCATTGATATGTTTGAGTCCATTGTTGGAGCCACTGCATCAATACATCTCATTGAGGGTCTTCCTCTTTTTTGCTGACCCTTTACTTTATCAATCATGATGTCCTTCTCCAGTAACTGTTCAAAGCACATGAGATGAAGTCTTTCTATCCTAGCTTCTAAGGAGCATTCCAGCTGTGCCTCTTCCAAAACAGACTTGTTCATTCTTCTGGCAGTCCATGGTATATTCAATATTCTTCACCAACACTGACACTGTAATTTAAAGACACCAATTCTTCTTCATTCTTCCTTATTCATTGTCTAGCTTTTGTTTGCATACAAGACAATTGAAAATACCATGAATTGGGTTAGACTCACCTTAGTCCTCAAGGTGATATCTTTTCCCTTTAACACTCTAAAGAGGTTTGGTGGTGCAGTACCTAAGGCATTTGACTGCTAACCAAAATGTTGGTGATTCAAACCCACCAGCCACTCCACAGAAGGAAGACAGGACAATCTACTTCTGTAAAGTTATACCACCGTGGAAACCCAATGGGAGTCACTATGAGTTGGAATCAACTCAACGGCAGTGGGTTTTTGTTGTTGTTTTGAGGCATATTTGCCCAATGTTTTCCTGATTTCTGCTTCCATGGACACTAACTGTGGATCCAAGTAAAATGAAATTCTTGACAATTTCTATCTTTTCTCCATTTATTATGATTGTTTATTGGTTCAGTTGTGAGGATTTTTTTTCTTTGTGTTGAAGTATGACACATACTGAAAGCTATGGTTTTTGATCTTCATCAGCAAGTGCTTCATGTCATCTTCACTTTCAGAAAACACATCACAGGTTGTTAATGAGTTCTCTTCCAATCCTGATGCCACATTCTTCTTCATATAGTCCAGCTTTAGGCAATCCATTACATTTATTTCATTTGTCTTCATAAGTTCCTGTGAAGAAGGCATTAGGGACTATTCTCCTTCTTCTGTATACTATGAAACCGAGTCTCAGGGGTATTAAATGAGTATGCCCAAATTCAGATAAGGAAGAGTGGAAACAAGATTCAGTCCCAAGCCTGACCTACTCAATGGTGTAGCATTTTCATTCATTCATTCATTTCAGTAGTAGAGAATGCTCACTGTTTGCCCAGGCAGACGTTATTTGGTGAACACACAGACATGATCTCTGTCCTTATGGAGCTTACAATCTAGTGGGGGGAAAAGATGTTAATCCAGTTATCATTCTAATAATGTGAGATTACAGCTTTAGTACAAGCTCTGAAGGAAAGGTCCACAGTGCTCTGATTTGACCTTGACAGGAGACATGGATGGTAACTCTGAGGAAGTAATGCTTGAGCTGAAATGAGAAGAGGAGAGAAGAGTGATTCAGGAAGAGAAAACAGCAAAGTCTCTATGAAAGAAGGAACCATGGTTTTGTGAGAGATTAAAGGATGCCATGGCATGTATCTGAAATAAGGGAGAGAGAAAAGAAGTGAGAATGGGAAGACTAGAGAAAGGAAGGAGTTGGGCCTTTCTTTGAATTTGAATTTGAGGTTAATTAAGGCATTTTCATTTTTTCCTAAGAGCAGTCAGTGGAAGTCATTAAAGAATTGAAAACAGGGAGATGAAGTGATTAGATTTCATTTCAAAGTGATCAGTCTGGCTTAAGTAGGAAGAATAGACAGAGATAAGGTGGGAGCAAAAGTATATACTGGTTCACTAGTCAGTTCCCAGTAAGAAAGTTATAGCTATAGCCCAGGTTGGCGATGATGGTAGCTTGGACCAAGATATATTTATACATAGTGAGAAATGGGGAGTTCTGCCTAAGGCATTGACTGCTAACCAGAAGGGTGGCAGTTCAAACCCACCAGCCACTCCTTGGAAGGAAGGTTAGGCAATCTACTTCCAAAGTGACTCTGCCTCAGAAACCCAAGGAGATCTTCATCAGCAAGTGCTTCATGTCATCTTCACTTTCAGAAAACTGGACTATATGAAGAAGAATGTGGCATCAGGATTGGAAGAGAACTCATTAACAACCTGTGATGTGTTTTCTGAAAGTGAGTTGGGTCAGACTCAATGGCACATAACAACAACAACAACACAACATAGTGAGAAATGGACCAATTTGGGAGAGCTGTAGGAGGTAAGGAGTCCCTGGTTGGTGCAAATGGTTAACACACTCAGCTGCTAACTAGTAGGTTGGAGGTTTAAATCCACCCAGAGGTGCCTCAAAAGAAAGACTTGGTAATCTACTTCCAAAACACAGCCACTGCAAACCCTATGGAACACGGTTCTACCCTGACACATATGGATGGGGTCACCATGAGTCAACTGGTTAGAAGGTAAAATCCACACAGAGCTCAGATGGTGTAGTGCCTAAGGCATTTGACTGCTAACCAGAAGGCTGGCAGTTCAAACCCACCAGCCACTCTTCAGAAGGAAGGTTGGGCAATCTACTTCCATAGTGATACCACCTTGGAAATCCAAGGAGGGGTCGCTATTAGTCAGATCTCACTCAACAGCAGTGACTTTAGTGATAGCTTGGCTATGGAAAGAGAGAAGGGTTGGAAATGATTCCAAGATTTCTGGCTTGTGTAACTCAGACAATGGTGCTGCTTTTCATTGATGTAGTGAATATTGGGGAGGATCAGATTTAAGAAAGGTGAATATCAGTTCAGTTTTTGGACATGTTGAGTTTGAGGAACTTTGAAAACATAAAAAAAGAAAGGTATTGTTAAGACAGTAAGATATAGAGATCTGGAGCTTACAAGAAACATTTGGGCTGGATATGTATAAATGGGTATCGTCTATGTATGAAGGTTAGTGGACATTTGTCATTCTTTTGGGCTGTCCAACACCTGAACCCCCTACCCATGTTTGGGAAACCCTCATCTTATGAAGCAAAGCCCGCTGCCCTCTGTAGAATCTGAAAAGACCTGCTTTGTAGCTGAGCTACAGCAATTTAGATCTATGACCCTATCTACTAAGATATCTGTGGTCTCACAAGTTCCTGATTTGGCTTGGCATTGAATTAGCTCCTTCTGCATGGGCAAGTATTTCGCCCCATTATGTAGCTAAGCAAACTGAGGGTCAAGGGTCCAAGAGAGGGGCTGTATGTTGTTTTCTAAGGAGAATGACTTGGGATGTTGTCAAGGGGGCTGGCTCTAACACAAGCTAGCTGTATGACCTAGGATCCTCCCACTCCTAGGGCCTGGTTTGTCACTACTACATTACGTTATAGACCTTAGGGATCTCTAAGGTCCTTTCTGTCTCTAACAGTCTCTGATATGCCCTTATCCTTAGCAGCAGCTTAAGGACAACAAGCACAGCAACCAGAGCAATTACCTGGTTAATTCAGACAGAGGAGTTATCTTACTGGGATGAGGAAGCAGATATTATTTTCTGGCTATGAATAATCGAGATTGTTAATCCCCAAAGCTGTAAATATGCTACTTAAAATAGCAGAGTTGAAAGAAAATGAGCATATCAGCAAATTTAAAACAAAGCTCCCTTTTCTTTCTCATTAACAATAGGATTTCATTTTTATCTAAATTTTTATTTAGTATGAACTTCATGTTGCTTATCTAGACTAATGTAATAAAATACTCCCAAGGGAGGTACAGTTACCAATAATTGAAATAAAACAGAAGCAATTTGGGCCCAGGGAGGTTTTGCCTGAATAATGGACCTGCACTATCCAATAGAACTTTCTGTGATGATGGAAATGTTCCATCCTGTGCTGTAATTCACTAACTAGTAGCCACACATGACTACTGAACACATGAAATGTGGCTAGTGTTATGGAAGAACTGAATTTTTACTTTTAATTAACATAAATTTAAGTAACCACTTGTAACTCATGCCTATCATACTGGACAGAGCCGAAGATGTGTGTAGCCAAGTAGCTCTTACTTGCCATGACCAAGTCTTCTATCCAAACAAGAACCACAGGTAAATCTACATTTCCTGAAGCTAATCATATGGAGCTTGCTTTGGGATTTGGCCTGGGGGACGGGGGCAGAATTCACCCTTTCCCAGTGCTGTGTGTGGGTTTATTGATTGTCTACATGATTGCCTTTGTAAAGGGACTACCTCTCTGAACTCAGAATTAGGAACTCTGAATTTGAAGTCATTTATTAGGCTTAAATTTATGTGGTGTGAAATCTGTTAGATCATTTGCTCGTCAGTAGGTTGTCTAGAATAAAGGCCCATCTACAAAGAGTTTTCAGGGTGAGGGTCACCAGTGTAATCAGAAACATACCAACCTGGCCTCCAGCAAAAGAGTGTATGCTTTCAAGTAAATTTCGAATTTGAAAAGTGGCCTTTTGAAGACCTTGCTATTGGTAACATTTCCTCTCTTATTAAAAAAAAAAAAAAAAAAAAAAAGAGCAATTATTTTTCACTATTGTTCAACTTAAAAAACAAAAGGTAGAAGCCCCTAGTGGTTCATATTTGAAAATATGGAGTACATGGAACTGCCATGAGGGAATGAAACCTTCAAAGCTAATGACAGATGGTAGAATTCACTGAGAAGGTTTGATTAAAATTTGGACAAATTGTGCAATAGGGCCAAACAACCAACCCCAGCAATCAGGCATGGCTGACATTTGCTGCAGTCATGATGGGAAATAATGAGTCATAGCATTTCCGATCAGGTTGTTCATCCACATGCAGGTCCTGATCTAGGTTGTGGGAAAGCACAGTGAAGAGAGAGCTGCTGGCCTCAGGGGACTTAGTCCAGGGAGAAAGAGAAGTAAACCTTGGGTGTTGTTTCCCAAACTGATCTGATCATAAACCATATACCTTTTTAAACACAGATTTCCATAACCTTTCACCAAAATATTCTGGTTCCATAGGTCTGTAGTAGGTCCTGAGAAGGTGTATTTTTATATAGTGCTCTTAGAAGATTCTTATTATCAAGCAATTTGGGGAACTTTAATATAGAACAACAGTGCCTCCTTATTACCCTAATCAAATCAACAAGGACCCAGGAGCCATCCTAGACCCTCTCTGCTCCTTTATCCACATCACTAAAGCCAGTAGATTTTATATCCTGATTATTACTTGAGTCTATCCTTCCAGGTCACCTCATACCTGGATTATTGCAAAAGCACTTAACTTTTCTCCTCAGTCACTATTCTTACATCTCTGAATTCATTCTGTATAGAGCTGTGATCTCTCTGAAACTTAAAGTTGAAGGTGTCTCATTCTTGCTTAATACCGTTCCATGGCTCACACTATCTTAGAATAAACTCCAAGCTTTTAGTAAGGCATTTATGGCCTTTGATGATCTGACTCCATTCTCATCTCCAATTCATTTCCACTTCTCAAGTTTGGGGCATGGGTATTACTAATTCAAGGAGGCCTGTTGGCTGAGGGGTTAAGCTATTAGCTGCAAACTGAGAGGTCAGTGATTCAAATCCATCAGCTGCTGTGCAGGAGAAAAATGTGGCAATCTGTTTCCTTAAAGATTACAGCCTTAGACACTCAACTGGCTCTTTCCTATAAGGTCTCTATGAATAGGAATTGACTCAACAGCAATGAGTATTACTGATTCCCCTTCAAGACTCACCTCCAAAGCACTGTCTCCATGAAGCCATTCCAGATCTGCCAGATCATATCATTTAGCTGCTTGCCTCTGGCCAGAGCAAAGTGAGAGAGAAAGGAAAGTGTGAATTGAGATTGAGAACAGCATACAGTCCAGGACTGCCAGAGCATAGAGCAGGGGCTGAGTCACAGTGGGACATAAGCCCAGACATAAAGGGAATCTAGGTTGTGAAGGGCACTAAAGCCAGGCTGTGGAGGTTGGGCTCTATATTATAAGAATGGGGGTGAAATCTGGGTAAGAGGAACTTCAGCTGGGAGGGAGAGTGAGAAGGAATAGGCAGCCCTACAAGAGTTTCTGTTTTATTCACTTACTTTTTACTTTATATTTTGGAAAATGTCAAAAACAGTCAAAGTAGAGAAAATAGAATAATGAAACTATTTCTTTGTCAGAGATTAAGTGTATTAGAAGCATTCTGTTCATGCAAGGGAGGATAAGGGTGAGCCTCAAGCTGATACGTTGTAATAATAATTATTGCTGCCCAGGCATCTCTGCCCTTTCCCTCTAAATATAAGCACTCCTGACTCACACCTTCTTCCCAGGGCTTCCACTTGATCCAGGACATTGCTACCCAAGAAGACAGGGGAGCAACATACTTCACCCTGTCTCCTAAGATGTCCCTGGCCAACTGAGCAGTATTGACATGGACACAATTTCATTCCACCTGATCATACAACATGTTAAGTGCTAGAAAAGATGTATAAGTGAGAGCACAAAAATAATGAAAATTCCAGCAGTGTGGAAGAATGAGTATGTGTTGCACAGAGGGGGAGAGATAGGCTGAAGAGACAGAGCTTTCGGTGCCCAGCCAAGGAGGTTGGGGGGAGTAGGCAGGTATTACAAACAGATTTTAAACAAGGGTATGAGTGACAAGACTCGTGTTTTAAGAAAAGCAATGTAACAGAATGTAGAGGTGTGAGACTGGAGCCTGCAAGTCTAGCCAAGGAACTTTGGGATACAACAATGTGAAGTGATGTCACTTAAGCCAGTGCTATGGCAGAGGACATAGAAGAAGAACACAGGTGGAGGAGAGGTAAAAAGATGAAATCCACAGGACTTGGTGATTGTGGCTAAGGGAGCACTAAGAGGCAGCAACCATTCCCTTCCCATAAAACCTCCAGAGTCAAGCCCCCCACCCCCTGCAGCAGCTCCATTAATGCTAACCACCTGGCACCTGCCATTTGGTGGCCTGACACTGGCCAGACCTCCTCGGGCACCTTTCATGTGACATTCCTCCCTCCTCGGCTTTCATAGGACGAAGGGTTACTGCCTGTGGCGTTGGGAGATGAGAAGCAGGCCCCCAGGGGGGTGAGAAGGGGTCGACTGGGGATGCCCCTGCAGGCAGGAGATACAACTCTGGTTCCCACAGAATTTATGCACTCAGAGCTACTAGGACAGGGACTGGAGGTGTGATGGCCAGGCACTCTCAAGGGTTTATTTGTGCAGTCACTTCAATGTGGGAGCCCAAGGAGAGCTAGGCCTTCTGACTGCCAAATCTGTGGCAAAAGACATGTCACCAAAGAGCCAAGAGAACCTAGAACAGGCACTCTTTATTCTGCAGAGCATATTTGCAAAACTATCTGATTTTCAATCTCTCAAAACAACTAGAAATTCAAAGTGTTAGGCATCACAGCTGATGCTATTTGGGGGAAAAAATGTTCAGAGGTTTATTAATAATTTTATACATAAATCTTTTATAGTCAAAGTAACCCATGAAACAGAAATGGAGGAAGGAAATAGAGGTCAGCCAGTTCAAATCTTGGCTCAGGCACTTACCAGCCAAATGACCTTGGCTTGATCTTGGAACTTTAATCCCCCACAGGGACAGAAATAATAATACCTAGTGTTCCAAGAAGGAGCTCTGGTGGCACAGTGGTTCAACATTAACCAAGAGGTCAACAGTTTGAAGCCACCATCAGCTCCCTGGGAGACAGATGTGGTAGCCATAAAGAAGCCTTGGAAATTCTGTGGCTGTTCTACTTTGTCCCATAGGGTTGCTATGAGTTGGAGTTGACTCAATGGCCATGGTTTGTTTTTTTAGTTTATTGTGCCAAGAGACATGATGTTCAAATGAGATAATTGTTAACATTTATTGGAGGGGTCAATGGAGAAAGGAAGTAATATCTTCTAAGTGTCCACCATACATAGCAGACTCACACATATTCACTGCCCCACCCCACCCCCCAAAAAAACATTGCCATTGAATCAATTCCAACCTGTAGTGACTCTATAAGACTGTTTGGAAATCTCATAGGATTCACAAGGCTGTCAATCTTTACAGAAGCAGACTCCCTCATCTTTCTCCCACTGAGCGACTGGTGGGTCAAAAGTGGTGACTTTTTAGTTCACAGTCAAGCACTTAACCACTGAGCCACCAGGGCTCTTTCACACATATTACATCAGTGTAATCTTCCCAACAACAGCACAGGTCATTATTTTAATCAATATATTATAAATGGAAAATGTACTCAAGGAAGTTAAATAATTTGTCCCAGGAAGAGGCAAGCAATTTTAAATCCAGGATTGGCTTACTCTACACCATTTAGCAAGAGCTCTGGTAGCATAGTGCCTAAGGTGCTTGACTGCTAACCAGAAGGTTGGTGGTTCAAACCCACCAGCCACTCCTCGGAAGGAAGGTTGGGCAATCTACTTCCGTAGTGATACCGCCTCAGAAACCCAAGGAGGGGTCACTATGAGTTGGGGCCCAACTCAATGGCACATAACAACAACAACAACAATGTACAAGTGTTAACTAGAACAAGGAGCCAATCCAGGGCATGGTTGCAGAAGAATCCTAAATTGAGAGACAAGATCTGCGAGGGCTTGGCATACTTGGGTTCCCAGGGTTTGCAAAGGCTCCACCCACAGGGCAGCAGGGAGGAATAGGAGGGTAGTGTTGGATGTCTGTGAGAATCTTCAAGTTACTGGTCATTTGGAACCATTTCTCTTTGAGGGGGTGATTTATACATGTGCATTTCTCACTGCTCATCTGTTTGATCTCTGGCCTGAGGGCTGAGTGCATTAGTGTGTTCATCCTACCTCCACCCCACAGGGCTCCCATTACCATCCATGGTTAGCTTGGCCTGACAGGGCTGGACTTTGGGACAAGGCCTGATTTATGGCTGTGCTTGGCAGGCAGAAAGGACAGGCCTGGGAGAAGCAAGGATGTTCATTAATGTTATTTCCAGGGAGCGGAGCAGTGTAGCGGAAAGAGCATGAGCTCTGAACCAGACAGACTACGGTTCTAATCCCAGGCCCATAATTTACCATCTCTAAGACTCCAGGACACTTAATGTAACTTCTCAGAACCCCCTTGTCCTTATTTATAAAGTAGAAAGGTACATCCTACTTTGCAGAGATTTGGGTGCAATAAAAATAGATAATGAGTCTGAATCCCTTGATAAGAAGTACCTATAATTTTTGTTATTATTTGGTTAGGAAAACTGGCCCTGTAACAATAGCCCAATCCCTAGAGAAAACATCAGACCATCCTTCAGGTTTGCATTAGTTAACTGAAGCAGGGGTTAGGGGACTTTTCTGTGGTGGCATGTTAATGAGTCCTGTGAGTCAGATAGGACAAGAGAATTGGGGCTATAAGGTGAGCCCAAGCTAGGGAACCAGAGAACTGACTTTTGATTCTAACTCAGATTGTCTCAGACTTGCCGTGCAACTTAACCACTCGGAGCCTCAACCAGAGTGCCAGAAAAGTGGACAAGGAAGGGGTAAGAAGGCTTAGATGAAAATTCCTCCAGCCTGAGTCTGGAGAGGGGCTCCTCATATCTGAAGCATCTGCCTCACCTGGCAAGAGTTCTCAACAATCATTATTTATTATTTAAGGCCCTCAATGGCACATAACAACAACAACAACACAAAGAGATTTACAGGAGCAAAAGGGGAACTTCACTGAGGAAAAGTGGAGAGCTCAGACTGGGGATGGTAAAATGGTAACAAGTAGGGGCATCACAGCACTGGCAAAGCAGGTACAATAAAACCACCACAAACTGTCAAATCAGAACCTATTGTATTGGGTGAAAATATGTGGGGCATTTCTAGCCTATGGGGGAGCTCTGGCAGCAAGGTGCCTAAATTATTTGAC
The DNA here is from genome assembly GCF_000298275.1 of Orycteropus afer afer. Classification (NCBI taxonomy): domain Eukaryota; kingdom Metazoa; phylum Chordata; class Mammalia; order Tubulidentata; family Orycteropodidae; genus Orycteropus; species Orycteropus afer. The sequence continues at coordinate 1,242,378 of NW_006921774.1, read as the reverse complement.
TGCTAACCAGAAGGCTGGTGGTTCAAATCCATCAGCCACTCCTTGAAAGGAAGATTGGGCAATCTACTTCCATAGTGATACCACCTCAGAAACCCAAGGAGGTGTTGCTATGAATCAGATCCGACTCAACAGCAATGAGTTGGTTTTTGTTAGTTTCTAACCTATGTGGTGAAAATCAGGAAAAGGCCCCTGGCTCCAGGAGGAATTTACTCCCACTTGCCACCTTGGTTGGGCACACTTGTACAGGACACAACACACACAAAAGTACACATCAGTCCTGTATACACAGTCTCTCTTCGTTCATTCATAGCCGAGGATTGTGTCAAGACCTGGGTTTGTCCTTAGCTCACTGGTGACGAGAGGTATTGGAACCAGACTGTCCCTCCTGGCCCTTCCAGGTCTGGTATCCCTGGTTTCCAAGCTTTGCTAATTTACTAATGTCTCTGACTATGTCCCTCCTCCATGTGGCAAGTCCTTGGAGATGATAAAAAAGCAAGAAAGAAACCTTGCGTTTGAGTACTAGGAGACTTCTAGGCACAAAGATGGTATTTGATAAATGGAGACAGAATAAATGTGCATCTGAGCTGGGATAGATAGAACTAAAATATGACAAAAACAAATAAATATACATAGAGAGAGAGAAAAGGAGAATAATACAAGAGCACAGAAAGTGTGTCCCACTGCTCAGGGTCAACAAGTTTCTAACATGTCCCACTAAAGATAAAGCATTAACCTAAAAGTCAGATAATTAGAAATTGATGTATGGGAAGGGAGATCCATTGCTCTTCATGAGTTGGAAAACAAAACGTTGGAAGAGAGGACAGAATTAGAACCTGTGGAGCTCCTGATGTGCTGTCCTGGAACCAGCAATGTACTATTTAACAAGGTAAGCTACAGACTCAGGTTCAAGAAGACAATTACTATCCAAGAACAGAATGGACTTAAGAGCTGAGGAAAAAGAAAAAGATAGAGCTGAGGTTTCCTAAGACTTGACAGTTGCCAGTACTTACGGCCACCCAAGTCTACATTAATAGGCATCAAATGTCCAGTTCTGGGGAGGTAAGGATCCTGCTTCATCCCATACTAGCAGACATATTTACAGCATTAGGTCAGTCCTGGGTTTCATTCTTTGTAATTTTGGATATATCCAGAGGAAATAACCAGGAGGAAGTGATATTAAAGGAGCAGAGTTGAAGAGGCACTGGCTCTTTCATCTGGAGAAGGCATGAGGGACATATTTCTGAAAGATTTTATGGGCAAGAGACTGAATGAATGAAGAGCAGTGAAGGGAATGACAACAATCCATATTTCAACACAGCATAAGATAGAATTTGTAAACAGTTTAGAGTTGGCTTCATAGCCTCCCACAAGAGTGAGCTTTCCACTCCTGGAAGTAAAATCCTGGGATGAGTCAGCCCACTTGGAAGGCTGGAGAATGTGCCTACATGAGTTGGAGTGGTGAAGTCCTCTCTTTTTTTCTTCATATCTGAGATTCTGTGACTATATGAACTCTTCCAGTGGTGAAACTCATAGGTTCCAATATGAGATGAACCTCTTTGGATGTGGAAAACCTTATCTGCTAGATATGTTCTTTTGGCAATACGGACCTTGCACATTTGCTAAACACATGGTGCTTAGCTTTGGATTCACACCAGAGGTGATGTCACCATGGAAACATGAGTATTCTGGCCCACACCTTTCCAGGTCACTGAGCTGTCCCTGCAGCAGGAAGAAGCATTTCCTGGCTCTAGTCTCCTCTCAGGGGTCCCTAGCCGGGTATCCTGTTTCTGGTCTGGCAAGGCATCCTGTGGTGGTCCCTGTGACTGCTGGCGCCTCTTGAGGGACTGGCTGCAGAACCCTCAGTGCTAGTCACAGAAATAATTGTGCTTGGATGAGCTAGGGAATCAGATGGGAACCCAGAACATTAAGGCACAAGCATACAGAAGAGCCAGGATAACCTGAGGTGTGGTGCTTCCCAAGGCAAAAGGAAGTACAACCCACACTCCAAAAGGCTGAGCCACCAGGACTGCCAGGAAGCAGACTGACAGTGGGCAGGATTCCAGAGAAGGCCCTTTTGCCCTCCTGTCACCACCCTTGTTTCTCCTCAACTAATTCTCTAATAAAATTATTTTCCAGATGTGCTCAGCACTGCCCACAAAAGAGAATCTTACCCAGTATCTTCTCATGCCAGGCCGTACAATTGGTGGGAAGGTAACTGCAGGGTGGGCTGAGATGGAGGGGCTCTCAGAATCACAAGCCCAGAAGCAATCTAAGGATAGAGGGCTCACTCTGAGGTCTACCCTGGTAACTCTCTCTGAGTAGTGCTCTGTGTGAATGGAGGCTCAATCTTGTCTCTCTAGGAGGAAAGTAGGTAGGAGTCTGAGCACAGCAGCAGGAACCAAAATGGACTCTCATGTGTTGGCAGTGTCAGCATTGGAACCCCTTTCTGAGGTGATCAGTTGTCTGTCAGCTCTGAGGTTAGGGAATATAGGGCTTGAATATATGGTTTGACTGGCCACAGGCCTTGAAATGACCAAAATAATTAAAGTAAAAAACTACCCTACAATGAGAGGGGAGGGGAGGGAACACTGCAAAAATTAAAAAAAAAAAAAAAAATTAAAATCAAATACCCTATGTTAGTAGTATAGACTTTTCAGGACATTTTGTTTAATGTACAAATAGGGAAGCTGAGACATCAGGCAGGCTAATTTTTCCTTTCTCTAGGTTTAAAGCAAAGATGTCACTTTGAAGATTAAGGTACACCTCATAAGCATATGAGAGGTGGACAAGGAATAATGAAGACTGAAGAACTGATGCACTTAAGTTGTGGTGTTGGCAAAGAATATTGAATGTACCATGGAGTGCTAGAAGAACAAACAAATCTGTCTTGGATGAAGTGCAGCTGAAATGCTCCTTAAAAGTGAAAATGGCTAGACTTCAATTCTCATACTTTGGTCACATTACTAGGAGGGCCCAGTCCCCAGAGAAGGAGATCATGCTTGGTAGAGGGTCAGGGAAAAAGGGGAAGATCCTCAACAAGGTGGACTGACACAATGGCTACGACAATGGACTTAAGCTTGGCAATGACTGTGAGGATGATGCAGGATCAGACAGTATTTTGTTTTGTTGTACTTAGGTTTGCTATGAGTCAGAATCAACTTGATGGCACGCAACAGCAACAACAGCTAGGTTCTAAAGCCCATTTCAATGACTTCCCTGAGCAGAACCCTGCTATGGATCTTTATGGTGTAAAAATCATTCCTGTCTCAAAAGGACATAATCACCCTTCCCTGCAACTTCAATCCAGTTCCTGATGACAGCATAGCTTGTCTTTCTTGATTTCCCACTAGTTCTAGTGCCTGGGATGGGTCCTCATATTGAGTGTGCAGTAACTTCTGGGTAAAATGTTTTCCACTTAGTGGGTATCTTCAGGTTAGAGGAATTGCCTTAACCTATTTCCAAAGAAAATTCCAAATCCCAGAAGACCTTGCTAATCACCACCTCTATGAGGCAGACCCTGACTTGACCACTGAGAAGTTGCTGCCAGTCCATGATCAGGCCACCTTGGAAACATTGCCCACTTTGGGTCCAATCATGGCCACCTAGGAAAAGAACAGCCTAGCACAGCTTCCCTTAATAGAGGCTGTGGATAATATCATTGCATCTAAAAGGGTTGGTTCAAGCATAGACTGGCATGTTCAGGATAATACCTTACTATATTGTTTTGAAGATAAAATGGAAAACTTTCCCTATTCAGCAAATACTGGTCTCTCAAGACTGAAACCAGATTTCACCTTTGGAAATCTTTCCTCATTCCAGGCTAAGTTAAAAATCCCTCTAACAAGACCTCATAGCACCATGTGCTTACAAATATCTTAGCATTTGCCTTCACCTAGATTTTCCAGTGTAAAAGCAGGGAAGTGTATATATGAATATACAGAGAGAGATTTACTTTAAGGAAATGGCTCATGAAATTTAGGGGCTGACAAGTCCAAATCAATGGGTCAGGTGTCAGGCTGAAGACTTGCTGGCTCATGAGGTTGCAGGGGCTAATGATTCCAAAATATGCAAGTCAGGCAGCAGGCCAGAGACTTCTGCAGGCTTATGTCCCAAGAACCAGAAGTGAGGCAACAAGAAGAGTGCAGGGTCAATATAGAGTGAGTTTTGCCATACTATCCATTTATACAGCAGAAGCAGGCCACATCCTTAAGGAAACTCCCGTTTCCACTGATTGGCTGATCTCATCAGATCACATCATGCTGGTGATTATATTATATGATATTATAAAAGAAGAATCAGTCCCAGTGGCGTCACTAGGAAGCATGCTGACTGCACTGAGTGAACAACACCAAAATGTCTGTGTATAAAGTTTCTCTGTTTCAGTAGAAATTTATTATTTTATTTTTATAAAAATATCTCAGTAGTTAGTTATAACAACAAAAACATTTTTCGTAAGCCAGGCTGTAGGCTAAAACTCTATGCTAATTTACTGTTTGAACTTTCTAATGAGCTGCGGTCAGAGCTATTGTTATTATCCAATTATAACGACTCTTCAAATCACATGGTTTTGTGTGCTGAACAAGAAGCACACACTGTTGTTTTCATTGCTGCCAGTGTTTTTACAGTCGATGATTTGGACAATTTTCCTGGAGTTTTAGCTATAATATTGTGGTAAGTACTATTTGTGAACCTGTATCAAAAACTTTTTTGAGAATGAAGTAGTAATTAAAGGAAAAGAAAAACTGCTTCCACTCAGTTACTAATAATGTTGTAACCCTATGTTGAAAGATTTTATTTACAGAACAATTTTGTTGTTAGTATTCATATAATCCAAAAAATATCACATTTAAGCAATTTACACTATGTGTATCACATTATTCTATGATTTAAATTGATAATAAACATTCCTAAAGACTCTGAATACTGAAAATACCATGAACTGCCCAAAAACAACAACTAAAACCCAAGCTCACTGCTGTCGAGTCGATTTGACTCATAGTGATCCCTCTTTGGGCTTCCAAGGCAGTATCTCTATGGAAATAGATTGCCCAATAGTCCTTCCAAAGAGTGAATGGTGGGTTTGAACTGCCAGCCTTCTGGTTAGCACCAAAGAACAAAAAAAAATCTGCCTTGGAAAAAGTACAGCCAAAGTGCTCCTTAGAAGCAAGAATGATCAGACTTCATCTCATGTACTTTGGTCATGTTGTCAGAAGGGACTGGTCCCTGGAGAGGGATATCATACTTGGTAAAGCGGACAGTCATCAAAAAAGGGGAAGACCCTCAATGAGATGGACTGGCACAGTGGCTGCAACGATGGGCTCAAGCACAGAAAATATTGTGAGGATGGTGCAGGACCAGGCAGTGTTTCATTTTATTGTACATAGGGTTGCTATGAGTCAGAGCTGACTTGACAGCACCTAATAAAAACAACAAAGATTCTGTATGGTCTAGTATAAGAGAAGGTCGCTTGTAGTGGTAGGGTTCACACCATGAGTTACTGCACTGGGTGACACCAATACTACTGATACCACTGTTCAGTCCAGTATTTGCCAAACCACTGAGAATCATGGTCTAGCCAAGTTGACACATAACATTAACTATCACAGCATTTATAATCCTCTGTTATAATTATTTATTTACTTGTCCATGCCCCATACTGTTGAATGCTTTGTTTCCTGCTGTAAATCCAATACAATGCAACAAATGTTCTTTGAATAATGAGTAAATGATTGAATATAATAGAGGAAGAGTATAGTCCTTGGCACAAGATAGATATTCAGTAAATACTATTGAATTAGAATTTTTAGTAAATGTAAACACTATGAGGAATGCAAAGGTAAATAAGATAATCTAATTCTTATCTTTGAGGAGTTAATACTCTATGATTACAACACATGCAGATAGCAATGATTCAAAAAGAGAGGTAATACATACCACAAAGGCATGCCAACAAGGAGTCATGGGTACACAGGAGAGGTTAGTTCCAGATGAAAAAGCCAGGGAAGGTTTCATGGAGGATGTGGCATTTTATCCAGTCCTTGAATGATTTTTAAGGTGTTAAGGCAAGTACTTGCAAGAAAGCAGAAAAAAGCATCCCATTTGGAAGGACTAGTGTAAGTAGAGACATAGGAAAGGAGTAGTTCAGGCCATATCCAGGAATGGGGAGTAATACAGTGCAAATGCAGCACAGCCCTCATGGGAGGAAGAAATGGGACACATGCTGAAGCAGTCAGCCTACTGATAGCTCTTTTCACCTGCACATCCTTCAACTTCACTGTTCTTCCTGAGTTCTAGGTCTGCTCATCCAAGGTCTGCTCATCCAAGGTCTGCTGACTGTTCATCTCTGCTTGGACATCTAACAGGCACCTAAGATTCAGTATGTCTAACATGGAACTACAAACTGGGGACCCTTTAGTGTTATCTGCATAAGAGAGTAGCTGCAACAGCCATCCAGTTTCCCGAGGACTCATCAGTGATTCCTTCCTCTGATCTTGCCCATCTCCATGGTATGTTGTTGTCAGGCACCATTAAATCAAGTCCAACTCATGGTGACCCTATGTACAACAGAACGAAAGACTGCTGGTCATTTGCCATCTTTACTGTCCTTGCTACACTTGAGCCCATCATTGCACCCACTGTGTCAATCCATCTCATTGAGGGTCTTCCCCTTTTTCCCTGACCCTCTACTTTGCCAAGCATGATATCCTTCTCCAAGAAATGGGCCCTTCTGACCACTTGACCAATTAGGTGAGAAGTCTGACCATTCTTGCTTCTAAGGAGCATTTTGGCTGCACTTCTTCCAGAACAGATTTGTTCATTTTTCTGGAAGTCCATGGTATTTTCAGAATTCTTCACCAACACCATAATTCAAAGGCATCAACTCTTCTTCAGTCTCTCGTATTCATTGTCCAGCTTTTACATGCTTATGAGTTGATTGAAAATACTATGGCTTGAATTAGGTTCACCTTAGTCTTCAAAGTGACATCTTTGCTTTTTAACACTTTAAAGAGGTCTTTTGCAGCAGATGTGCCTAGTGCAATATGACTTCTGATATCTTGACTGCTGCTTCCATTGGTGTTGATTGTGGATCCAAGTAAAATGAAATCCTTGACAACTTCAATCTTTTCTCCATTAATCATGATGCTGCTTATTGGTCCAGTTGTGAGGATTTTTGTTTTCTTTACATTTGAGATGTAATCCATACTGAAGTCTTTAATCTACATCAATAAGTGCTTCAGGTCATCTTCATTTTCAGCAAGCCGGGTTGTGTCATCTGCATATAGCAGGTTGTTAATGAGTTTTCCTCCAATCCTGATGCCACATTCTTCCTCATATAGTCCAAGTTCTTGGATTATTTGCTCAGCATATAGATTGAATAAATATAGTGAAAGGATACAACCCTGACACACACCTTTCCTGATTTTAAACCATGCAGTAGCCCCTTGCTCTGTGTGAACAACAGCCATTTTTACTCATGAGCACAATTAAGTGTTCTGGAATTTTCATTCTTTGCAATGCTATCCACAATTTGTTATGATCTACACAGTAAAATGCCTTTGCAAAGTCAATAAAACACAGGTATTCTTTGCATTCAGCCAATATCCATCTGACATCAGCAATGATATCCCTCATTCCACATCCTCTTCTGAATCCAGCTTGAATTTCTGCAAGTTCTTTGTCAATATACTGCTGCAACCATTTTTCAATTTTCAACATGCAAAATTTTACTTGCATGTGATATTCATGATATTGTTTGATAATTTCCACAGTCCATTGGATCACCTTTCTTTGGAATGGGAGCAAAGATGGATCTCTTCCAGTCAGTTGGCCAGGTAGCAGTCTTCCAAAATATTTGGTATAGACAAGAAAGCATCTCCAGTTCTGCATCTGTTTGTTGAAACATCTCAGTGGGTATTCCATCAATTCCTGAAGGCTTGTTTTTTTGCCAATTCCTTCATGCAGCTTGGACTTCTTCTTTCAATACCATTGGTTTTTGATCATATGCTACCTCCTGAAATCGTTGAACATCTAGCAGTTCTTTTTGGTGCATTGACTCTGTGTAATCCTTCCATCTTCTTTTGATGTTTCCTGCATCCTTCAACATTTGGCCCACAGAATGTTTCAATGTTGCAACTTGAGGCTTGAATTTTTTTCTTTAGCTCTTTCAGCTTGAGAAATGCCTAAGGTGTTCTTCCCTTTTGATTTTCTAACTCCAGGTCTTTGCATATTTCATTATAATATTTTACTTTGTTTCCTGGAGCTGGCCTTTGAAATCTTCTGTTCAGCTTTTGCATCTTGTCATTATTCTATTTGTTTTAGTTACTCTCCATTCAAAATTAAGTTTCAGAGTCTATTTTGACATCCATTTTGGTCTTTTCTTCTTTTCCTGTCTTTTTAATAACTTTTACTTTCTTCAGCTATGATATTCTTTCTTTAATGCATTTTATTGAAATATAATTTATGTACAGTGAAATACACAAAACTAAAGTGACATGAGTCAATGCATTTTTTTTGCAGTGTTCCCTCCCCTCCCCTCCTACCCCTGGCAACCAACAAAGAAATTTTCCCTCCATATATAAACTTTTCCTTGACCCTCCACAACAACAAACTAATACTATATTTGTCCTTCTATGATCGACTTATTTCACTCAGCATAACATCCTCCAAGTTCATCCATGTTATGCAGTGTTTTGCAGACTCTACACTATTCTTTACTGCTGTATAGCATTCCATTGTGTGTATGTACCATAGTTTGGTCATCCACTCTTCCACTGATGGGCACATAGGTTGTTTCCATCTTTTTGCTATTGTAAATAGTGCTACAATAAACATGGGTGTGCATATATCTTCTCCTGTCCTGGCTTTCACCTCTCTAGGATATATACCTAGTAATGAGATTGCTGGGTCAAATGGTATCTCCAATTCCACCTTTCTAAGGAATCACCATACGGCTTGCCACAGTAATTGTATCACTTCACAGTCCCACCAGCAGTGTATGAGATTCCCAATCTCTCCACATCCTCGCCAGCATTTGTTAATTTTCTGTCTCATTGAAACTTGCCATTAGTGCTGGGGTGACATGGAATCTCATTGTAGTTTTGATTTGCCTCTCTCTGATGGCCAATGATCGTGAACATCTCTTCATGTATTTGCTGGCCACCTGCATATCCTCCTTGGCAAAGTGTCTATTCATGTCTTCTGCCCATTTTTCAATTAGATTGTTAATTCCTTTGCTGATGAGGTGTTGGAGTTTTCTATAAACCTTAGAGATAAGTCTCTTGCCAGATATGCAATTATCAACAAGTATGCATTCGTTGCC
>NW_006921774.1:1230387-1231678 GCF_000298275.1 Orycteropus afer afer | reverse complement strand
CCTGGTCCCTTGTTTCTCCTGCTTTATCTTGCTTCTTTGTGTGGACTGTGATGCTCTGTTGTCTCTGAGGCATTGTGACATTTTTGTGTTTGTATTTAATTGGTGATTGTATGTTGGAGTGACTTGCCCACAATGTTCATTTTCTTTGTTTTGTTTGCATATTATCTACATAAGCAGGGTACTGTGCTGTGTTCCTCTATTCGCTAGTTGGCAGCACTTATCCACTCACCTCCTGTCTCCTTTCCTTTTTTCAGCCTCCCATATGTCCCTGCCATCCTTGGCAAACAGAGCCTATTCTTAGGTCCCTGGAAACCAAATAAGAATGCTGTCACTTTAAAATCCAAAATGGCCACCCCTTGTAAATATTCAAAATGGTGGTGTCCTTGGTCACTTTAAACATCCCAAATGGCCACTGCTTATAAATAATCAAAATAGCTGCATCCTCTAGACAGCAGAAAGTCCACAGCTCATGTTCTCTCCCTCCTTGCTGTTTCCTTTCCTAGTCATAGGCCACTAGTGTTGTTGTCCCTACAGCCCTTGGCAACCAGGGCTGATCTTTAGGTCAATTCTCAGGCCCCAAAACCGCTTGAAAATATTCAGGCTATTGGTCCCATCAGAATAGCTGACAGTCCACTACTCCAACCATCTCTGTACTCACTGTTTTCATTCAGGCTTTTCCACTAGTTGATGCCTAATCCACTTCTGTATAGTTCCTTTCAAAGCTCAGGGCTCCAGGATTATCTTCTGTATCTCTGTCAATTGGTTTTTCTTTTCTTTGATGAAGAGGGTCTGTGTCGCTTGTCTGCCTATTCCTCCATCTTACTGGAAGTCTCAACTATGATATTCTTGATGTCATCTCACACTTGTCTAGTGTTTGGTCATTGGTCTTCAATGCATCAAATCTATTCTTTAGATGATCTCTAAATACAGGTGGGATATAATCAAGGTCCTATTTTGGCTCTCATGGAATTGTTTTAATACTCTTTAGCTTCAGCTTTAACTTGCATATGAGCAATTGATAGTCTGTTCCACATTCAGCTTCTGGCCTTGTTTTGGCTGAGTATATTGAACTGCTTCATTGCCTCTCTCCACAGATGTAGTCAATCTGATTCCTGTATATTCCATCTGGTGAGGTCTACTTGTATAGCTACTGTTTATGTAGTTGAAAAAAAAAGTATTTTCAATGAATAAGTCATTGGTTTTGCAAAATTCTATCAGGCAGTCTCCAGTGTCACTTCTATCACCAAGGCAGTATTTTCCAACTACCCATGATTCTTCTTTTTTTTTTTTT
>NW_006921774.1:1226260-1229692 GCF_000298275.1 Orycteropus afer afer | reverse complement strand
AGGAGTGGCTGGTGGGTTTGAACCGCCAGCCTTCTGGTTAGCAGGCAAGTGTCTTAGCCACTATGCTACCAGAGCTCCTATACTAGGCATTAGTGGGCTGAAATAGACTGTTATTGGCCATTTTGAATCAGATAATCAGATGATCTACTATGCCAGGACTGACAAATTGAAAAGGAATGGCATTACATTCATCGTCACAAAAAAATGTTTCTCCATGGTAAAGCCAGAACTACCTTGTAAAAACACAAATTTGATCACTGCCCTTCATAAAACCTTCCACGTCCCATTGCCCTTAGGATAAGATCCAAATTAATTAACATTGATTATAACTAAAATGACTCTATAATTTATTGTGCAAAGCAGCACATTTCTGAGAATGAAAGGAGTACTATTAACAAGTCCAAGATAACGGATGTAAACAAGGACAAATCACCCTACTTATAAGGCCCTCCATGACTCAAACTCCTCTCTCATTCACTGTCTCTATTCTGCAACTACAAAATAGTAGCCAGGAGAACTTTTTTCATCTTCTCCAATGTTCTCTCACACCTCTGACCTTCACACACACTGTTCCTTCTGAAACACACTTCCAATTCCTCTAGTTGAATATTTATTTTTCAGAACTCTCTGAAAATGTCAACTTTTCACCTTGTTTGGAAATTCCTGTTGTTGCTTATTTAATTGCCTCTCTTCCCCTTAAGAAGTCCTTGGGTAGCACAAACATTTAAACACTCAGCTACCAACCAAAAGGTTGAGGTTTGAACAAACCTAGAGGTGCCTCAGAAGAAAGGCCCTGTGCTCTACTTCCAAAAGATCACAGCCTTGAAAACTCTATGGAGCACAGTTCTGTTTTGCAACACATGGAGTCACCATGAGTCACAACTGTCCCAACAGCGACTGATCTTCCTTCTAAACTAAACTGCTTCTATCTTGCTTACCACTGTATCTCTAACACCTAGCACGGTGCCTAGCACATAGTAAGTTTAAGAAAAGAACTTACTGAATGTTCAAATGAACAAGAGATGGGCATAAGCCAGATCATCTTGAATTCGATGTTTGGATTGGGACTTTGGGCACCAATATGAGCATAGGAGTGCCATTTGTCTCATTTTTTCTTGCAAATAGAGTCTAGGACAACTATGAAAAGGTAGAGGCCCAGGATGTGAAAACACGTGATGTAATTTCCATTTGTTCTAGTCCTCAGGACCACTTTCTGGTCTGATAGCTCCTCATGTTCCACTGAATAGTACATTCAAATGAACTTCAAAAAGAACGCAAAGAGCTGTTATTGACATTTCAAAGAACACCAAGTGATAAACATTGTTCTTGAAAAGGCAGACAAATTTCATTTTTCCTGCTCTTTTGTGAATTTATGGAGTTCAAATAAACTTGTAATTATCATCTCCATATCCAGCACTAGAGTTTCCAGCACAGGTTGAGTCATTATTTATTCATTCAAAAATAATTTATTGAGTATATGTCAAGAATTGGCTGACCATCATCCTGGAAAATAACTCAGCTGAATCCAGCCAGGTCAACTCCATAACACAAAGCCATGAGACCAAATGGGATCCCACTATAGGATGCTGCAAGGTAGCAGTAGCTTAAAAAAAGCATAAGTTTTTTATTTTATTTTATTTATTTATTTATTTTAAATTGTGATTTAGGTGAAAGTTTACAGAGCAAATTCACTTTCCATACAGCATTTCACACACACATTGTCTCAGACATTGACTACAATTTACCCCAATGCAACAGCTCCCCTCCCACTTCCTCCCGATAGTTACCTCTTCCCTGTGTCCATCCCTCCATGCACTCCTGCCCCCTGAGCTGTCTCCCTGTGCATAAGCAACCCTTCTTTCTCCCATGATTGTTCTCTCCAAGGAGTGTATCTACCTCAGGTACATGTTCAACTCATATGCCTGTATTTTGTTTGGCTGGAAGCCACAGGTGTGGGTTCAGTTCCAGACCTGAAGGGCAGCTGGGAGCCATACTCTCAGTGGTTCCACCAGGCTCTATCAGACCAGCAAGCCTGGTCCCCCCCTTTCCTTTTCCAAGTGATTTTGAGTTTGTTCCACATTGTTCTTCCTCTCTATCCGGGATATCCTCCATAGATACCCCTCTGAGTGGTTGACAGTGGTAGCCAGGCACCATCCAGTTCTTCAGGTCTCATAGTCATATAGGCGGTGCATCGCATGGTGTACCCATCACAAGAACTAATTGTTTCCATGAATCTTTGGTTTTCTTCATTCTTCTTTGCTCTGGATGAGGAGAGACCCTTCACTGAATCTAGATGGCTGCTTGCAAGCTTTTAAGATCCCAGTCGCTGCTCACCAAAGTAGGAGGTGGAACAACATTTTGTGTAGTATGTTATGTCAATTGAGCTTGATGTCCCCTGTGACTATGGTCAACTACTCACTTCCTCTGGGTAGCTGGCTGTGACCAAGAAGTGATTACAACCTTGTCCCTTGTCAGCTCTACTATACCCCTGGGAATTCTTACAGAACATACAAATACACTTGTAGAACCATTGTATGCCATCTCTATCCATGGTTTTGGGTACACTCCTTGCTGCATAGACATAGCTAATAGTTTGCCTGCCCACCCATCTATCCACCTGTATACCCGTGTTTGCCTTCACTGACAATGCAGTACTGTATGTGCAAAATAGTTCATCTTTGTTGTCTGCACCTCCCATCTACCACTCTGTCTTCCTCTTCCTCAGTGCCACCATGTCGATCACTCATATTTGATACATTGTCTTTCTCTTCACCCAAATCAATACTTATCTCTACCTATCTAACAGTGTTCCCTCCCCTCCCCTCCCACCCCTGAAAACCAACAAAAAAAATTTCCTTCCATATATAAATCTTTCCTTTACAATAATGGACTAATATAATATTTGTCCTTCTGTGATTGACTTATTTCACTCAACATAATGTTCTCCAAGTTCATCCACATTATGTGGTGATTTGCAGATTATACATATTCTTTAGCATTGCGTAGTATTCCATTGTATGTATGTACCATAGTTTGGTTATCCGTTCCTCAGTTGATGGACACCTAGGTTCTTTCCAAGTTTTGGCTAATGTAAATAGTGCCGCAATGAACATGGGTGTGCATATGTCTGTTCTTGTCATGGGTCTCACTTCTTTAAGATATATACCTGGTAGTGGAATGGCTCGGTCAAATGGTATTTCTATTTCCTTTTCTGCTTTCCACAGTGGTTGTACCATTTTACAGTCCCACCAGCAGTGTATGAGAGTCCCAATCTCTCCACATCCTCGCCAGCACTTGTTATTTTCTGTCTTGTTGAATTTTGCTGCTAATGCTGGGGCAAGATGGTATTTCATTGTTGTTTTGATTTGCATCTCTCTAATAGCTAATGATCATGAGCATTTCTTCATATGTTTGTTGGCCACCTGAATATCC
>NW_006921774.1:1175020-1219055 GCF_000298275.1 Orycteropus afer afer | reverse complement strand
ATCCCTGAGATTTATAGTAGAAGAGTGGTTGACCAAACTATGGTACATACTCATAATGGAATGCTATGCAGCACTAAAGAATAATGTAGAGTCTGCAAAACACCACATAATATGGATGAACTTGGAGGATATTATGCTGAGTGAAATAAGTCAATCACAGAAAGACAAATATAGTATTAGTTCGTTGTTGTGGAGAGTCAAGGAAAGGTTTATATATGGAGGAAAACTTTGTTGGTTGCCAGTGGTGGGAGGTAAGTGGAGGGAACACTGAAAAAAAAAAAATGCATTGACCCATGTCACTTTAGTTTTTTGTATTTCACTGTACATAAATTATACTTCAATAAAATGCATCAAAATAAATAAATGAATAAAAATAAAACTCATAGCCATCAAGTCAATTCCAACTCATAGAAACCCCTGTTGGGTTTCTGAGGTGGTAAATCTTTATGGAAGTAGATTGCCCAGTCTTCCTTTCAAGGAGTGAGTTTGAACTGCCGACCTTTTGGTTAGCAGTCAAATGCCTTAGGCACTATGCCACCAGAGGTCCTTACACAGGAAAATATCCAGACCAGTTAATACCACTATTTTTCAAAATTATCCACCAACAACTCAAGGCAAAGATGAAGAAATTAAAGACTTTTGCCAATTTCTGCAGTCTGAAATTGATCAAATATGCAATCAAGATGTATTGATTATAACTGATGATTGGAATACAAAAATTGGAAACAATGAAGCATTAGTAGTTGGAAAATATGGCCTTGGTGATAGAAATGACATTAGAGATGGCATGATAGAATTTTGCAAGACCAATGACTTACTTATTGCAAATACCTTTCTTCAATAACATAAACAGCAGCTGTACATGTGGACCTCACCAGATGGAATATACAAGAATGAAATTGACTACATCTGTGGTAAAAGGCAATGGAGAAGCTCAATAAAAGGCCAGGAACTGACTGTGGAACAGAGAGAACATCAGTTGCTCATATGCAAGTTCAAGTTCCACCTGAAGAAAATTACAATAA
The DNA here is from genome assembly GCF_000298275.1 of Orycteropus afer afer. Lineage (NCBI taxonomy): Eukaryota > Metazoa > Chordata > Mammalia > Tubulidentata > Orycteropodidae > Orycteropus > Orycteropus afer. The sequence continues at coordinate 1,218,030 of NW_006921774.1, read as the reverse complement.
GTCTATGAGAGCCAAAATATGACCTTTATTATATCCCACCTGAATTTAGAGACCATCTGAAGAATAGATTTGATACACTGAACACCAATGACCAAAGACCAGACAATTTGTGGGATGACATCAAAAACATCATACATGAAGAAAACAAAAGGTTATAAAAAGGCAGGAAAGGAAGAAAAGACCAAAATGGATGTCAGAAGAGACTCTGAAACTTTCTCTTGAATGGAGTGTAGCTAAAGCAAATGGAAGAACTCCCGTGGCTTCCAGCCAAACAAAAGACAGGCATATGAGGTGAACATTTGCATTAGGTGGATACACTCATTGGAGAGAACAATCATGGGAGAAGAAAAGGGCAGTGTATGCACAGGGAGACATCTCGGGGCAGGAGTGCATGGAGGGAAGGACACAGGGAAGAGGTAACTATGGAGAGGAAGTGGGAGGGGAGCTGTTGCATTGTGGGAAATTGTAGTCAATGTCATGAGACAAAGTATATGTGAGATGCTGTATGGAAAGTAAATTTGCTCTGTAAACTTTCACCCAAATCACACACACACACACACACACACCCCAAAAGTAAAGCGAATGGAATAAATGATGAAGTAAAAGAGTTGAACAGAAGACTTCAAAGGGTGGCTTAAGAAGACAAAGTAAAGTATTATGATGAAATGTGCAAATACCTGGGTTAGAAAACCAAAAGGGAAGAACACATTCAGCATTTCTCAAGCCGAAAGAAGTGAAGAAAAAGTTCAAGTCTCAAGTGGCAATATTGAAAGATTCTATGGGCAAAATATTGAACAATGCAGGAAGCATCAAAAGAAGATGGAAAGAATACAGAGTCACTGTACCAAAAAGAATTAGTCAGCATTCAGCTATTTCAGGAGGTAGCATATGATCAAGAACAAATGGTACTGAAGGAAGAAGTCCAAGCTGCACTGAAGGAATTGGCAAAAAACAAGGCTCCAGGAATTAATGGAATACCCATTGAGATGTTTCAACAAAAGGATGCAGTGCTGGAGGTGCTTACTTGTTTATGCCAAGAAATTTATGAGACAGTTATCTGGCCAACTAACTGGAAGAGATAGAAATTTTTCCAATTCCAAAGAAAGGTGACGAAAAGAATGTGGAAACTGTCAAACACTATCATTACCATCACACACAAGTAAAATTTTGTTAAAGATAATTCAAAAATGGCTGCAGCAGTATATTGACAGGGAACTTCCAGAAATTCAAGTTGGATTCAGAAGAGGATGGAGAACAAGGGATATCATTGCTGATGTCAGATGAATCTTGGCTGAAAGCAAAGAATACCAGAATATTTACCTGTGTTTTATTGACTGTTCAAAGGCATTTGACTGTGTGGATCGTAACAAATGATGGATAACATTGAGAAGAATATAATTCCATAACACTTCATTGTGGTCATGAGGAACTTGTACATAGACCAAGAGGCTGTCATTTCAAACAGTACAAGGGGATACTGCATGGTTTAAAATCAGAAAGGGTGTGTATCAAGAGTGTATCCTTTCACCATATTTATTCAATCTGAATGCTCAGCAAACAATCCAAAAAGCTGGACAATATGAAAAACAAGGTATCCATATTGGAGGAAGACTCACTAACAACTTATGATATGCAGATGACACAACCTCACTTGCTCACCTGACAGCTTCTATGGGCCTCATCAACACCTCTTCAAAAAGGATAAATAACCTGTATCCTGCCTTTGTCATACAGCTATTGTGAGGCTGAGGTGACATTTTTGAAGGCACTGTATCCCCCCTGCCTCCCAGGACAGGTGCCTGTCACTCCAGCCTGAAGATGTGGTAGCTTTCTGGTATGTAATCTACCTGGGATCATCTTCTCCTCCCAGAAAGTGAAGAGCACTCGAAGCACTTAGCAATGGAAATCAAAGACTATAGTTTTCAGGATAGATTACACCTCAACTCTGTATGTTTATTTTCTTTAAAATAAAAATCCTCACAACTAGACCAGTAAGCAACATTATGGTAAATGGAGAAAAGATTGAAGTTGTCAGGGATTTCATTTTACTTGGATCCACAAACAACACCCATAGAAATAGCAATCAAGAAATCAGACGATGTATTGCACTGGGAAAATCTGCTGCAAAAGACATCTCTAAAGTGTTAAGAAGCAAAGACGTCACTTTGGAGACTAGGTTGCGCCTAACCTAAGCCATGGTATTTTTAATCAACTCATATGCATGTGAGAGATGGACAATGAATAGGAAGACCAAAGAGTTGATGCCTTTGAATTATGGTGTTGGCGAAGAATACAGACAATACCATGGACTGCCAGAAGAATAAAAAATTTGTCCTGGAGGAAGTGCAGCCAGAATGCTCCTTAAAAGTGAGACTAGCCAGATTTCATCTGACATACTTTGGCCATGTTGTCAGAAGGGACCATTTCCTGGAGAAAAATATCACGTGTGGTAAAGGTGAAGGTCAATGAAAAGTGGAAGACCCTAACGAGATGGATTGACACAGTAGCTCCAATGATGAGCTGAAGTATAGCAAGTATGGTGAGGATGGCACAGGGTGGGACAGTGTTTCATTCTGTTGTACGAAGGTTGTAGGTGTCAGAGCCAACTTGACAGCACCTAACAAGAACAACATGTATGTGTATACATGTATGTATACATATACGTATATATACACATCTATATATATATACACACACATAACTTTACTCAATTTATGGCATGAAAATTAGAAATTGTCAATTTAAAAGTTAGAATTAAAATGTCTATTTCCTTATTTTTACTTCTGGTTCCTTTTTCCTCATCTTCTTCCCTCAATAGCAGGTGGGAGGACTCTAGGTGTTTAGGGTAGTTCCTCTACATATTCCTGCCATAGCACCTGAGTGGATCAAAAGGCCAAGAGAATAAAGGGATTTTCTTCTTTAAAATAGCTCCTTGGCCCTCTGAAATGAATGGCCAGATTCTTTAACAGAGTTTTCCCCAGTTCACATTCCCCATGGTTGATGAGGCAGAAAATTCACACAAAGCTCTTGCCTACAAAGATATTCTTTTCCAGTTAGGCTCAATTCTACATTTGAAGCTTCCAGAAGAGTTACTTTTTAAATTAAGAAAGGGATTGTTGCATAACACCCAAGGAAAACCAAGCAAATGAATGTGCACAACCCCCTCCCCCCCCCAACACACATATATTCATACATGTTATTCTTGGGAACCTCAAAAATACAGAGTTCCTAACACAAGGTCCTAAGAGGCAGGGGTATGGCAGAAAGATCATTGGACTTGGGAGTCCAAAAATCTGACAGCTTCTATGGGCCTCATCAACACCTCTTCAAAAAGGATAAATAACCTGTATCCTGCCTTTGTCGTACAGCTATTGTGAGGCTGAGGTGACATTTTTGAAGGCACTGTCTCCCCGCTGCCTCCCAGGACAGGTGCCTGTCCCTTCAGCCTGAAGATGTGGTAGCTTTCTGGTATGTAATCTACCTGGGATCATCTTCTCCTCCCAGAATTTCAGGACATATCAATATGCACTTGGGTTAATTCAAGTCACCGTTCTTAACACATCACTCTTTATACAATGTCAGAAACTAGACTCCACATGGAGCCCAATCTGTCTCAACTAGGTTGCCTTTCTTGAACCCTTGTCCCTAATCTTTCAGTCTGGGAACAAGATTCAACATTTGTGCTCTCTGGGAACAGATGTTCCCTTTGAGCTGGGCCAGTCCTCACCAAGAATGGTAACCAGCCTCTAGAGCCCAGAATGGAAGAGAAGGAGACAAGCAGGACCTGTGCACACAGGCACAGGTCAAGGTGATTGGGTTTCTCACTGCACTCAGAAACCTGATCACCCCTGGCTTTAGGGTAATAAACTCAATCTCAAGGCTTGAGCTATAACACCATTCATTTCTGGGCCAAATCCATGAAACTGAAAGGTTTATTTTTAAGGAGAAGCAGTTTGCTGTTTTCAGCTTTTCTCATCAGAAATAGTGCAATTCAGCTCAATCTGCATTGGAAGCATAATTTATCATCTTACACAGATGGTTGTCTAAGGATGGGGAAGAGAATTACTTTTTATTTTAGTTCAGCAAACATTTCTTGAGCACTGACCATGTGCCAGGCACAGAGCAAAGCAATAAGGATGCACAGATGAATAAGACAGGCTTCTGATCTTCGAGACATTCAGTCTAGGTGGGGAGACAGATGTACATACAACCCAAGCTTTGATATCAGTCCTAGTTTGGAATCCTTGTTCTGCCACTTACTCTTGCAGTCACCTTGGGAAAATTACCTCACCTCTTCCTGGCTAAAGGTTTGTCAATTTTGCTGATCTTTAAAAAAACAAACAAAAAATAAACATTTTGGTTTTATTGTTTCTATTGTTTTCCTATTCTCTATCTCATTTATTTTCAGGCTAATCTATTATGTTTTTCTTTTTGCTGGCTTTGGGTTAAGAATGCTTTTTTTTTATCCCCAGTCTCCTAAGGTGGAAGGTTATGTTATTGATTTGAGATTTTTCTTGGATTTTAATAAGGCCACTTACAGCTATAAATTTCCCTCTAAGCACTGCTTTACCTGCATTCCTTAAATTTTGATATGTTCTATTTTTGGTTTCATTCATCTCAAAGTATTTTCCAATTCCTCTTAGAATTTCTCCTTTGACTCACTGGTTATTTAGGAGTGTTGTTTAATTTCCACATATTTGTGAATTTCCAAAAGTTCTGTTATTAATTTCTAATTTCAGTCCACTGTAGTCAGGTAATATACTTTGTATGGTATCAATTTTTTAAATGTATTGAGGCTTGTTTATGGCCTAGCATATGGTCTATTCTGGAGAATGTCCCATATACACTTAAGAAGAATGTATATTATGCTGTTGTTGGATTGAGTGTTTTATAGATGTCTCTTAGGTCTTGCCGATTTATAGTACCGCTCAAGTCTTCTATTTCCTTTTTGATCTTCTGTCCAGTTGTTCCATCTATTATCTAAAGTGGGTTATTGTAGTCTCCAACTATTATTGATGAATTGTTATCTCACCTCTTTGAACCCATTTCCTTAGAGGGGCGTCCTCAGGGGTACTTTGCCTTGCCAAGTACTGATAAAGAATACAAAGCACCACAGCACAGCCTGCCACACAGTGAATGCCGGTTGCTGTGTCTCAGATGAAGGGACAGAGTAAAGTACAGTGGTGGTGAGGGGGATTTACTCCTATAGTAACCAGGCAGTTCTAGGCTAAGCCAGCATATATATGTTTGGTCTGAAAACCATAAACCTTTCTTTAAAGATCAAGAAGAGTCTCAGAACTTGTCAGGTTATTGGCCTAATTTTCAAGATATGAAGATCACCTGTCTAAAAAAATTTTTAAGTAGCTAACTAACCCGAACATATCTTCATTTTGCTAGTTGATGTCTGAAATTCCTTCATAGTAGTTTCTTGTGATCATTCATTCATTCATCCAACCTTCCAACTCAACAAATGTTTACTAAATTACCTTTTCTGGGCCAGACCTTATTCCAGATACTTGGGATACTGAAACCTCTGCCCTACAGGACCTTCCCTGCATACAAAAGACACTGACATATAAGCAGGCAAACAAATATAGGAAAATAAATGCTACAGTAAAAGAAGGAACAAGTTTGAATGGCACTAAAGAGGAAAGTGACCTGCCTGCTTGGCAAAAAAGAGGAGGTTAAGGAGGCTTCACAACAAATGTTAACAGTTTTGTTAGAAGTCGTCTACAATGGCTTGAGTTTCATAACCCTCCCCACCCCTGCCAATCCTCTCAGGGAGCCTATGGGAGAAAAACAAGAGGATGTTATACAAAGTGAGTCATCTAGCCCCAAATAACCAAGAACTGCAAAGGCAGAAAGTTCTTGACTTGGAACTTTGCCAACTCCAAGGCTGCAAAAATAACCATGATGAATTCACATATTTCTGTGTAAGTGTTGGTCCACTGTAACAGTGAAATCTTAGCCATATGTAATTGGAGCTTTTGGTCCCATATGCTCATGATTCTTAAAGATTTTGGTCAAGATTTTCTTGAGTAAGCTAAAAGCTTTATTTTTCTGCTGAATGTAGTCCTGCTTCCATTCTGTGCTAAATGAAACAATGGAATAACAATTCCTTCCCAGGGTTAAAAGTTAAGAAGTATCTTTCTGGTTCTGGTCTGTCTCTTCATAAGAATTTTTGTTGCTGTCAGGTAAATTGATAGATTTTTCTCCATGACATGATAAACAGGTCAATTAACAGAATTTGCTGTATACCCACAGGTACAATGAAGGGAAAGAAAAGTAAATATAACCCAAAAATCTTTCACTGGAAGGATCTTTGATTCACCATAAAGGAGAAAAAAAAGTCATGATATAGTTTTTAAAAATTAAGAGCCATTTTATGAGGTATAAGGGCAAGAGTAAGGACATGATAGAAGGTTTTTTGGAAGCAAAGCAGTAGACCAGAAAAGCGCAGCCTCTGGAGCCTGACAGAGTTAACCTGTAGAAACTTGACTTAGCCTCTCTAAGCCTTAGATTTCTTTATATGCAAAAAAGACAGCAATGGCTATCACATACGATAGAATATAAAATATCTTGCTTGTGGTTGACATGAAAAAATGTGGTGCTTTTTTGCTCTCACAGAGAAGGCAGAAGTACCCAATGATGGGTGGAATCCTGACACGTAAAGGGAAAGTGTAAAAACCTGCCAGCAGGCAACAGCAGCCACATAATCCCAGTAGCAAGAAAGAACAAGGTTCATTAAGCCTGGTTTTAAATTCTGGCTCAACTATTTATAATCCTTGTGACCTCAGGCAAATTACTCATCTTTAAAATGGGAACACTAATAGAACCAACGTTCTGGAGTTGTGAGGCTTGAGTTAACATGGGCAAAATGCTTAGAACAATATTTGGCACATAGTAAGGGGTCAATAAATGTTGCTATCATATACGGAGGGCAGTAAGACCAGGGTCAATGACAATGGAGGAAAGAGGAAAGTAAGACTAGGAAGGTTGGGGCCAAACTTTAGAGGACCTTAAGTGCCAAAGTTAGCCAGGGCTTAATTAAGCAACAAAAGCTCATTGTTGTTGTTGTTGTTGCTGTTGTTGTTAGGTACCATTGTGTCAGCTCCAACTCATAGCAACTCTAATACAATAGAATGAAACACAGCTTGGTCCTGTGCCAGCACCATAATCCATGCTATACCTGAGCCCTCTGTTGCAGCCACTGTGTTAATCCATCTATGTACATAGCTGTTTCTTCACATCTGCAAATGGAGGTCCCAAAAGCTTTACTCCATTCACATCATTAAGGTTGAGGAGGTAACTCTTCCCCATTGTATTCTGAGCACCTTCTGACCTGGGGGGCTCATCTTCTGGTACATATTGGACAAAGTTTCAGGGCTACTCATCAAGTTTTCCAGTACTATACCAGACAGTGTTTCACTGCTATTCATAAGGTTTTCACTGGCCAATTCTTTGAGAAGTGGATGGCCCCTTCCTTCTTCTGAGTCTGTCTTAGTCTGGAAGCTCCACTGAAACTTGTCCACCATGGGTAACCCTGCTGGTATTTGAAATACCGGTGGCATAGCCTTCAGCCTCACAGCAATACACAAGCTACCACAGTATGACAAACTGATAGATGAGTCAACTCATTACAGGTCCTTAAATGGAGTTTAGCACTGATTAATTATAAACTTTAAATAGCAGAAATCAAATGAGCTCCTCTTTACCTTTAAATTATACCATAAGAGGCTTTCTGGAATAGTGATTCAGGTCTCCTCCTGCTCCCACTCCCTTAGATAGTATTATTTGGAGAAAAGTTGAAGGTAAAGAACAGATAATACTTGGTCATTTTTCAAGACAGGTATCTCTTAATTTACTTGAATTCACTTGGCCAGCAAGGAGATCTAGGAAGACGAACATTTGGGGTATCCAATCATTTTGGCATTTCAAGCTCCTTTCTGAAATGACTAGTCTCATTGTTTTAGCTTCTGACTAAACCCACACATCCTGCCCTCACCCCCACCCATACCCACCCACAGGCAGGCAATTTCAATTGGGGACCATTCCACAAATCTCCAACATGCTCTCAAAAGGACAATACCATAATTCCTAGGATCAGTTGTATAAGTGGCAGGAAGACTAGTAGGCGTCAGTGATTTGTTAACATGATACTCCCTATCACTTCATTCAGATCTAGGCTTTAGGAGACAGGCAGAATCAAAGGGAATGATTGAGAAAAAAACATTTAAGTTCTGGAAATGTTCATCAGAATGGCAATTAGCATAAAGGCAATTTTGACATGTGTGGAAGTTCTTTGTACACAGAACTCTCAAATCCTGGGCTCAGGAGAAAGCTGGTGTGGTGGTCCTTTAAAGGCTTTTTGACAGCAGAAACCACTGGAGCACAAGCTGTGTGGGGCCAACTCATAACAACCAAAAAAAAAAAAAAACACCAAATGCACATTTCTTGGCCTTCAGGATCTGGGGGGAAAAAAAAAAAACAAAAAACCCGAAGCCTCTGACAGTGGTAATGAGAAATAATTCCTTGGAATCTGTGATTCTGTGATTTACACAGAAGAAAAAAAGGAAAGCTAGATAATCCTTAACTGACCCCAAGTGGTAAAAATACATCAGCACAATTATTTAGGTCTTTGTGGGTATTCACAACGTAACCTTAGCGCCACCTGGTGTATTCAACTGGAAAATGGTAAGTCACCAAACCCACAAGAGCTGGTGTGGGTAGGACCTATTTGTGTTATTTTGTTGGTAAGTATTCTAGTGCTGCTAGGTTGTGAGTCCACAACAGTGGGAAAATGAGTAACAATTTATGGACTGAAGCATATGGTAGTTTTGTTATTACAACCAATAGAACTGACACAGACATTTTAAGGGACTGATATTTAATGGTATGTGTATAATCCAGTATCTCTGAATTGCTAGCCTTTAAGAGCCAAAAATACCTCAAGCTTCTAGCCTTCCATTGCTGGTTAGCCAGTACCCTCTCAAATATGTCTAAGAATATTTGGAAGTACTTGTTAAGCCTGATTGTCACCAAGCCTGGTTGTCACTTTTCTAAGCTTTAGGTTAGACCACTCACTGCTTTCTTGTCCTCCTGCCATTATGTAATAATTTCTTGCAGGATAGAGTCCTAACCACCTCCCACATACCCTCTAAGACCATTTTGTCCAAGCATGGAAAGAACCTTCCTTAATACCCATAACATATTAAAATACTGTTATGGATTGCATTATGTCCTCGAAAATATGTGTTGTAACCTCCTTCACGCAAAGATGACTTGAGGACTTGTGCACCTGACCTAAGCCATGTTATTTTCAATCACCTTATACACATGCAAAAGCTGGACAGTGAAAAAGATCAAAGAATTGATGTGTTTGAATTATGGTGTTGATAAAGAATATTGTATATACCACTGCCTTGGAAACCCAAGGAGGGGTCGCTACGGGTAGGATTTGACTCAATGGCACATAACAACAACAACCAGGGGAACAAATAAATCTGTCTTGGAAGAAGTACAGGCAGAATACTTCTTAGAAGAGAGGACTTCTTCTCACATACTTTGGACATGTTATTCCCACTGCCATTGAGTCGATTTTGACTCATAGTGACACTATAGGACAGGGTAGAACTTCCTCGTATAGTTTCCAAGGATGTAAATCTTTATGGAAGCATACTGCCTCATTTTTCTCCTGCAGAGCAGATGGTGGGTTCGAACTGCTGACCTTTTAGTTAGCAGCCAAATGCTTTAACACTGTACCACCAGAGCTCCCTGGACATGTTATTAGGAAGGATCAATCCCTGGAGAAAGATATCATGCTTGGTAAAGTAGAGGTTCAGTGAAAATGAGAAGACCTTCAACAAGATGGATTGACACAGTGGCTGCAACAATGGGCTCAAGTCTAACAACAATTGTGAGGATGGCACAAGACTGGGCAGTGTTTTGTCCTATTGTACACTCGGTCATTATGAGTTGGAGCTAACTCCACTGCACCTAACAATAAATTTGTGGTTATAATCCCATGGGGGAATAGATTTTCTTCATTATGCTAATGAGGCAGTATTAGTATAGGGTACATTTTAAGTCAATCTCTTTTGACAAAAGATTCAGATTGAGCAAGAAAGCAAACAGACATGGGGAAAGAGAGATGCCACTCCCAATGAGATCTCTAAGGAACCAATAAACAGAAGCTGAAAGGAGGAGACAAGACCCTTCCTTCAGAGCCAACAGAGAGAAAGCCTTTCCCTGGAGCTGGCGATCTGAATTTGGATTTCTGGCCTCTTAAACTGTGGGATAACAAGTTTCTGTATGTTAAAGCTATCCCAGCACTAGATAATTAAGACACATACCTAGTTGCTAACATTAGAAGGTATCACAATGTAGAGAAGGAAAATTTAAAACTCATTATGAGACATCACTGCCATGATACTCAGTTGGCCTCCATTCTGACTCCAACTTCTGTCTTCTCAATTCCCATTCTGATCAGGATTTTCGATCCCAGATTCCCTTTCCTGAGGCCCTCACCTATCAAAAAAATTGAGAAGCCCTTAATGTCCAATTCTCACCCTGTATCCTCTGGTTGACTCTTCTAAATCCTACTTTGGGAATAACAAACATTTTTTTTCCTTGATTGCGATTTGGGTAAAAGAAACAACAGCTTATTGAGGTAAAATACTGGTTTGAACCAATGATTTCCAGAGACCTATAAAGTGGCTCTATTAAAAACAGTGTTTCAAATAAAAACAAAGTGATAATGTCTAAAACAAACAAAGGAAAGAAAAGGTCAAATAGATTTTGAAAAATTAAAACATACTGGGAAGACTTATCTAAATCCACAAAATGACTATTTTGAAGGAAACTAAATTCATCTGGATACAAAATCTACTTTTAAAATAATTTTATTCCTTCCTTCAAAATGATATACAGCATCATTTTTATCAAAGTTTTTCCTTACAATATCCTCCATTGCATAGCACTATGCAGCAGCAAAGGTTCCAGTTTGAACCTAAACTGTATTTTATCTTAAGACATATACTAGCTTGAGTAAGTATAGAAGACATATATGATTTAAAACAGGACCAAGGAAAATTGAGTCCAGCTTAGTCTAAAGGAGAGGTTATCAACCATGGCAGCACCTCAGCACCACGTGGGGTACACAAGTTCCACCCCAGGACAATTAAAACAGGATTTCTGGAGGTAAAGCACAGATATTGGTATTTTCTTTTAAAGCTCCCTAAGTGATCCCAATGTACAGCCAGGGCTGAGAATCACTAATAATCTAAGAGAAGCAAATCAAGATGAAAATTTTTGGTACCAAAAAAAAAAAAGGGGGGGGGGGTACCAGCACTGGAAGAAACAGGTGATCTAGTACAGCAAACCTCTCTCAGACTTGTCTTTTTAAATTATCTTGCCTAAGTTTCAGGATAAATTCAGTGAGAACAAAAACTTATTTTTCTGTTTCTCAAATGGCGGTACAAGGACCATCTATATCACAACCACCTGAAGAATTTTTTAAAATGAAGATTCTTATCTCCCACCAAAGACCTAACGATCTTGTAAGTGACTCAGCTAACTTAAAGTAACTATTACTGGAATCAAACTTGGGACAACTGGGTTCTTCAATTGTTTCAAATTCCTAACATTTCTGACCAGTTAAGAGTAGAATCCCTATCAGAAAACCTGGAGCTTTAGATTATTTTAATATGAAAAAATAATTATTTAAAGCAATAGAACAGATGATAGCAAAAATTCCCCTCCCAATCCTCCCTCCAAAGGAATTCTCTATCAACTATATTGGAGTAGCAAAATAGTATCCCTCCCTTTCCTTCCTGTTCCACTATACTTTTTCCCTTCTAGCAAATACTCCTTTTTCCACAAAATAAAGGCCAAAATCCCTGGGAGTATTTTCAAATTTGTCAGCAAATATGCTGTTGTTGTTAGGTGCCATCAAGTCAGCTCCAACTCATAGCAATCCTGGGCACAACAGAATGAACCACTGCCTGGTCCTGTGTCATCCTCACAGTCTTTGCTGTACTTGAGCTCATCATCACAGCCACTGTGTCAATCTATCTTGCTGAGGATTTTCTTTTTTGCCAACCCTCTATTTAACCAAGCATGATATCCTTCTCCAGGGAATGGTCCCTTCTGACAACATGACCAAAGTAGGTGAGATGAAGTCTAGCCATTCTTGCTTCTAAGGAGCATTTCAGCTGCACTTTTTCCAGGGCAGATTTCTTTGTTCTTCTGGAAGTCCATGGTATTTTCAGTATTCTTTGCCAACACGTTCAAAGACTCTTCACCAGCATTCAAAGGCATCAACTCTTTTTCAGTCTTCCTTATTCACTGTCCAGCTTTCACATACATATGCAATGCAAACACACATATATATGAGGCTATTGAAAATGCCATGGTCTGGATTAGGTGCACCTTAGTCTTCAAAGTGACTTCTTTGCTTCTAATACTTTAAAGAGATCTTTTACAGCAGATTTGCCCAGTGCAGCATGTCTGATTTCTTGACGGTTGCTTCCAAGAGCATTGATTGTAGATGTAAGTAAAATGAAATCCCTGACAACTTCAACCTTTCCCCCATTTAACACGATGTTGCTTATTGCTCTGGTTGTGAAGGATTTTGCTTTATGTTGAGGTGTAATCCATACTAAAGACTATAGTCTTTGATCTTCATCAGTAAGTTCTTCAAGTCATCTTCACTTTCAGTAAGCAAGGTTGTATCATCTGCATATCACAGGTTGTTAATAGTCTTTCTTCAATCCTGATGCTCCATTCTTCTTCATATAGTCTAGCCTCTAGGATTATTTGCTCAGCGCACAGATTGAATAAGTATGGTGAAAGGATACAACCTTTCATTATAATACCTTTCCTGATTTTAAACCATGCAGTATCTCCTTGTTCTGTTTGAACAACAGCCTCTTGGTCTATGTACAAGTACATCATGAGCACAATTAAGTGTCCTGGAATTCCCATTATTCACAATGTTATCCCTAATTTGTTATGGTCCACACAGTCTAATGCCTTTGCACAGTCAATAAAGCACAGATAAACATCTTTCTGGTATTCTTTGCTTTCAGCCAAAATCCATCTGACATCAGCAATGACATCCATCAATCCACATCCACTTCTGAATCCAGCTTGAATCTCTTGAAGTTCCCTGACAAAGTACTGCTGCAACTGTTTTTTTGAATTATCTTCAGCAAAATTTTACTTGCTTGTGATACTGATATTGTTTGATAATTTCCACATCTTGTTGGATCACTTTTCTTTGGAATGGCCACAAATACCAATCTTCTTCCAGTCAGCTGGTCAGGTAGCTGTCTTCCAAATTTCTTGGCATAAACAAGTAAGTGCCTCCAGCATTGCATCATTTGTTGAAACATGTCAATGTGTATTCCATCAATTTTTGGAGCCATGTTTTTCACCAGTTCTTTCAGTGCATCCTAGAATTCTTTCTTAAATACCGTTGATTCTTGGTCATATATACACTACATCTCCTGAAATAGTTGAACATTGACCAATTCTTTTTGGCACAGTAACTTTGTGTATTCCTTCCATCTTCTTTTCATACTTCATTTTTCAATATTTTGCCCATAGAATCCTTCAATATTGCAATCTGAGGCTTGGGTTTTTTCTTCAGTTCCTTCAGCTTGAGAAATGCTGAGTATGTTCTTCTCTTTTGATTTTTTAACTCTAAGTCTTTGCACATTTCATTATAATACTTTGTCTTCTTGAGCTGGCCTTTGAAATCTTCTGTTTAGCTCTTTAATCCCATCATTTCTTCCATTCACTTTAGCAACCCTCCATTCAAGAGCTAGTCTGAGTCTCTTCTGACATCCATCTTGGTCTTTTCTTCCTTTCCTGTCTTTTTAATGACTGTTCACTTTCTTCATGTATAATGTTCTTGATGTCATCCCGCAATATGTCCAGTCTTCGGTCACTGGTGTTCGATGCGTCAAATCTATTCTTCAGATAGTCCCTAAATTCAGGTGATCTCAGGTCTTATTTGGGTTCTCATGGACTAGTTTCAATTCTCTTCAGATTCAACTTACACTTGCAAATGAGCAGTGATCTCTGGCTTTGTTTTAGTGAATATATTGAGCTTCTCCATCACCTTTGTCCACAGAGGTAACTGATCTGATTACTGAGTGAGGTCCATGTGTATGGCCACCATTTATGCTGTTGAAAAAGGTATTTGCAATGAATAAATCACTGGTCTTCCAAAATTCTATCATGCGATCTCCAGTGTCACTTCTATCACCAAGGACATAATTTCCAACTACCCATGATTCTTCTTTGTTTCCAACTTTTGCATTCCAATCACCAATAAAAATCAATACATCTTGACTACATGTTTGATCAATTTCCAACTGTACAAACTGGTAAAGAAAAATCTTCAATTTCATGATTTTTGGCTTTAGTGGTTGGTACATAAATTTGAATAATAGTATTAAGTTGTCATCCTTGATGGTATATGGATATTATCCTATCACTGACAGCACTGCACTTCAGGATAGATCTTGAAACATTCTTTTTGACAGTGAATGTGATGCCATTACTCTTCAATTTGCCATTCCCATCAGAGTAGGCCATATGATTGTCTGATTCAAAATGGCCAATACCATTTCAGCTCACTAATGCCTAGGATATCAATCTTCATGTGCTCCATTTCATTTTTGACAACTTCTAATTTTCCTTGATTCATACTTTGTACATTCCACATTCTGATTATTAATGGATGTTTACAGCTGTTTCTCCCCAATTTGAGTTGTACCCCATCAGCAAATGATGGTCCTAAAAGCCTTACTCATCCATGTCATTAAGGTTAACTCTATTTTGAGCAGGCAGCTCTTCCTCCTATTTTGAGTGCCTTTCAACCTGAGAGTTTCTTCTGGCACTATATCAGACAATGTTTCATAGCTATTCATAAAGTTTTCTAGTAACATATCAGACAGCATTTCACTGCTATTCATAAGGTTTTTACCGGCCTGTTTTTTCAGAAGTGGATGGCCCCATCCTCCTTTCTACTCTGTCTTAGTCTGGAAACTCTGCTGAAACCTGTCCACCTTGGGTGACTCTGAGGGTATTGGAAATACTAGTGGCATAGGCACCATCCTAACAGCAATACACAAGCCACCACAGTACAACAAACTGACAGATAAGTGTTGGGTCAGCAACTATAGTGAAATCATAAAAATTACTGGAAAAGAATCTACTCCAGATATCCTCATTTTATATTTAACAATTCATTTTTCTTATTTTATATATTTCATTCAAACTGCAGTAAAACAAACCATTCCCTTTTAAGTCAGGAGAACAAGGTGAGAAATGTGACTAAATGGTTCTATCCGTATAGAATTGGCTAAGAACCAACTTTTTTTTCTTTAAATCTGGGTAGGTCTCAGTCACTGCCACATGAACATCTACCTCAAAAAAGCAAAGAAAGAAGAAAGAAGCCTACAACCTTATCTAATATGAGTCAAGATCCTTGTTTATAATATAATATGATGGTGATCGGGGTAGGGGGTAAGGAATCATGTACTAAGCAGCCAGCACTAATTGATACACCATAGGAAGAGATGACATGAAAGCAAACTTTATATGCAACAATCTATATTTAAGTTTGTAGAAGACATACAGAATTCCTACATTATTCATGTGAATGTCAACCAGCATAATCCTTGAAAACAATCTGGCAATGATAACCCTTAAAAATATCTGAATTCAGTAAAAACGCTTTTAAGAATCTAGTCTAAGAAAATTATCTACAGATGTTCATGGCCCCACTATGCATAACACCAGAAAAATGTCAACAGCCTGAATACTATAAAATATAGTATAAGTACCTCCTACCTAGTGGATATTTTGTTGAATGTTTAAATGCTTAATATAATCTTGAATGCTGTAAATTATTTTCATCATTTTTATGAGCAAAAAGACACTAAAGCTTAAAAAGGCTAAGGATCTTGCCTTCTGTTATAAGCTAGTAGTATGGATTAAGAGCTGGATTCAAATCTGGGGCCTATCACTCTGAAATTTGCATCCTTTTCAATTCCCCTCAATGCTCAGGAGCAGTAAGAGTTCAATGATCACATAACCAAAGCATGCTCAATGGATTATGCATCCATTAAAGTATTTATAATAAGAAAACTACTGTGTTAAATAAAGATACAAATTTGTAGATGCAGTATATCTAAGCTATATACCAAATCATTTATATAGAAAAAGAAATGACCCAAGAGGGAAAGAGTGAATTTCTCTGGGATAGGACTATACAAAGCACAGGGGGCATTCTCACTTGAAGTTTCCAAAATTTTGTTTATACTAGGAAAAGATACTCAAAATGAGGTACTGAAAGGTTTTGGCAAGTTTATAACGAAGATCACTAGTTAGAATTCTTTCAGTCCTCTTCAATCAAACATCCCTAGGCAAGGAAAATGTTTATTTGGTTTTTTTATACCTTCTCAAGTGAGCCTGTCCCATTAAGGGGCTCAGAGTATCTTCCAAGTCAGCAGTACAGTGAATACATAAACCTGAGCTACAGCCACCCATGTAAGTTCATTAAAATCTGAAGCAATAACGAAACCCAGGCACAAAACCACTTCAGTCACTATAAAAGTGTAACTCTTCCATATGAAAGCAAAGCTTGAAGGTAGAAAATGAACAATGAGTAAAAGACTACATAGGTAATAAGGATGGATGTGTCATGACTCATAAAGACCTCAGGCCACGTTTATTATGTATTGAAGTTGGGACAAATCTTGACATTTTTGTTTAGAGAGGAAAGATGGACAGAACTAGACATAAGATCTGTGAGTACACTTACAAATTCTTACACTGTATAATGGACCAAGCTAAAGCTGAGTCAGAAATATACTAACAGTTGATGGTTAATATCTAACATATTTTTTACTTTCAAGCACCTCTAGTGCTCTGTATTTGTTGAGGTAGAGGCTAAACTTCTGTAACAGAGACCTAAACATACAGTGAGCGGTTCAGGTAAGATCAGTTACTATAACAGGTAGTCCAGTCAGGGTAAGCATCTCTCTTTCACAAGGTCATCCAGGGTCCTTCTGCCTTGTTGCTATGTCACTCCCTAGGTAGGAACGGGCTCATTTATTTTCATTTATTAAAAAAAAAAAAAAAAGGAACCAAAATGTAAGTAGTGAATTTCTCTGGGAAGAGGGCTATAAAAAGTACAGGGGAAATTAATCTGAAGAGGAAAAGTTCAGGTGGAAGGATGGGTCCCAGAAGTTACACACATCACTGGTACTCATATCTCATGGCCACTAGCAGGGTAAATGATTGTTGTTGTTGTTATGTGCCGTCAAGTTGCACCTGACTCATAACGACCCCTCCTTGGGTTTCCAAAGCAGTATCACTATGGAAGTAGATTGCCCAACCTTTCTTCCGAGGAGTGGCTGGTGGGTTTGAACCACCAGCCTTCTGGTTAGCAGTTAAGTGCCTTAGGCACTATGCTACCAGAGGAGGGCAAACTAGTACCAGCTAAAACTCAGAAGTTGCAATTACTAAAAGGAAGAAGGGGGCCAATGGCATCTCCAATGGCTCAGTGACCACATCTTAAGCAGACTTTAAGAAGTCTTCACATTCTTAGAATATAGATGCCTGAAGGAATTAGTATCTGGAAACACAGATTAAGAGTTAAGGCAAGGATTAATAGAGACATGGGTAGAAAGGACAAATCAGGACTTCAAGCAACCCCCCTCTTAGTCTGGGTTACATGTGGCTTCCTCTTTTGAAAAACGCTCCCTGGATAATTCCAGTTGGACAGTAATCGAAGAGGAAAAAAATCAATAATCCCCTGTCACTTATGTCTGTCTAACATTCCTCTCTGGTCAACCCATTTGAACCTAAGAATCAACCCCCAAAAGTAGAGCGAAGATAAAAAGATGAAACTAGATTAGAGCTCTACTTCCAGTTCTATCAACCAAGACATATGAACGTGCCCTTTTCTAAAGTCAGCTTTTACACTTGTAAAATGAGTAAGATGATCACGAAGATCCTTTCCAGCTCTAATTTTCAGATGGTCTGAATCTGAGATTTTCCTTTGCTTTTATGTCAATTAAGAAATCACTTCTAAAGCACTGATTAATGTTTGTGAACACTGAAAAGAACTGTCATTACATATCTTTAAGATTTGTTATAACAGTTCTAGGACATCTCCAAAGAAAATAATCTAGAGATTAAAGTAAAAGAATGGTATCCTCATAATAACTTCACACAAATTCAATACATTAGGTTAACAGTTTTCCCAGTAGAGTTTTTTTTTTCACCTGTTTATATGTTGAAATTCATCAAAACTTTCTTTGAATATCTCAGTCTTAAAAGGTTTGAAAACCACCTCACAAGAAATTTTAATAGCCTGTGTGCTTAAGGAAACTCTAGGACAAGAATATTTCTTTCCATAGATGCTACTTCATAAACTAAGAGTTAATCCAATTGTATCTAGCTTTTCCTTTTTCCTTCTGGTATTTTAGGTAAATCTGTTATTTTAAAAGACCTAGTGGAATAGTTTCTGCTTTACAGATATATATCAATTAGAAAGAAAGGTTCTTAATAGGAAGGCATTCCTGCAGAAATATACCTTTACTATCACCATCACTAAATAAATCAGTCATCAATCCTTAGATACAGAACCTTTTCTAACTCCCAAAAATCCACGCTTCCAAACTAACCAACTAGTCTTGGGATCATCCCATTTTCTCTCACAAGACTTTCCTCTAGTCTCAATATACACCTGCTGTTGTTGTTATGTGCCGTCGAGTCGAACCCAACTTATAGCGACCCCTCCTTGGGTTTCCAAGGCAGTATCACTATGGAAGTAGATTGCTCAACCTTCCTTCTGAGGAGTGGCTGGTGAGTTTGAGCCGCCAGCCTTCTGGTTAGCAGTCAAGTGCCTTCGGCACTATGCTACCAGAGCTCGGCAACCTTAACCATCTCAAGATTATCTCCATTTAGGACTACTATTGTTAGCTACAGTTGAGTCGATGCTGATGTACAAAAGAACAAAATGTTGGCTGGTCCTGTGCCATCTTCACAATTGTTGTATGCTCGAGTCCACTGTTGTGGCCATTTAGAATCGTGTCCTGTGAAAAATTCTACTCTTGGGCTATTCACTAGTAGTTCCACATGGGTCCTCTGCCAAATTCATATACCATATAGTCCATTTCACATACCTATAAACTTCTTTAAAAAAATAAAATCAAGATAACTTTAAAACAAGACACAAACCTTCATGAACATATAATCATCAAATTTATTATTTTCATTAGGCTGCCATTTTATGAAGAATTCTTAAGACTAATGTTTCTCAGCATGCAAGAGTTAGCATTAATAGCTTAAGTTACTATAAATACTGCTGCTTGGAAGCAGTACAACTGGTTTAGAGTTTTAAGACTACAGAGTTTTATTATGCAAATCTTACTTAGTATATGCTAAAATCAGAAGGTTCTGAACAGCTGGTTAGGAAGGTAGCCAAGATGCAGGAAAGATGTCTGTGCCTCCTTTTCAAGGGCAGCCAACTCTTGAACTGTAGGTGCCAAAATATCCACATGGCCTTTATAGCTTCCACCTGTATCACACACACAAATTGCAAACTAATGTAAATGACATGCTTGAAATAACTTGTTAGCAGTACTTTGGCTCAATTATATTAGTTTAAACGTTGTTTCTAGCAATAATGATGTAGTATTGGCAAGTTATCTCCAAAACTTTAAGTTTAAAAAATGTTAAATCAATTATTTAACATAAATTAGGTCTCACTAACAGCTGTCTCTATACCTACCCACCCCTCTTCTACCCTTTTCTTCAGTTTAGAAATTAGTTGGGCCTGAATCTTAAAAATTTTTCAAGTACAAGCTAAGGAAGGGCATTCCAGGGAAAGGGAATAGTATCTTGGGGATCCTAACCTACTTGAATTAAGTCAAAGCTTTCTGATTCCTTGTTTAAAATTACCTACTATACTCGTTTCCAAATAATTCCATAAAACATTCAACTATTCTATGACACTAATACATCAAGAAAAATAGATAAGCTGCTTCTCTTTACTCACATAAGATCATGCAAAAAAAAAAAAAAAAAAACTGCTACAAGACAGGTATGGACAAAGTGCTAAGAAAATAAAAAGGAGAAAACGATTAATATGTCAACAATCTACAATTAGGTGGTCAGGCGGTACAGTGGTTAAAGCATTTGGCTACTAACCAAAAGGTTAGTGGTTCGAACCCACCAGCTGCTCTGTGGGAGAAAGATGAGGCAGTGTGCTTCCATAAAGATTTAGTCTTAGAAATCCCATAGGGCAGTTCTACTCCATCTTATAGGGCCACTGTGAGTCAGAATCGACTCAGCGACAGTAGAATTTTTTGTTGTTGTTTATATACTTAACATAATGAAACAAAATTACTCTCTTCTTAAAATGAATCTTAAATAGCACATTCACATTTAAAACAGTTAAAAATAATTCAAAGCTTACCACCAATGGCCCTTTTTTGACCATAGGTAACTTTCCCATCAAATTCATCCACTGGTACCTTTATATCTGGCTCAACCTGAGATATGGTACAGTTCAGGTGTTCTTCTATCTCAGATAGCAACTAAGAAAGGGAAAGAAAATTAACATATAAAAAGCCCTCATTTTGACAGTTCCATTTTAATAGTATTAAATAAAACCAGCAGGTTATAATACTTAGCATAAATGGAAGTTAGATTTCTGAAGAGATTAACCTATGAGTTACAATTTATAAACTACAACCAACATTAAAACCAATTATTCATGACTTTTCCTCATAATTGGCAAATAGATAAAAGCTGCCATCTAACCTTTCTAAACAATTCCTCAATTCAGCAGACTATCTGACCAATTTAGTTTTTGTAAGATTCCCCCAAGTCTTACCTGCATCTCATTGTACCATATGGTACAGCCACCATCTTCCTTGAGTCTTGTGTTGTAACACCCCTTTCCACGGCTACTACATACATGGTACCAAACCTAATTTTAAGAGGGAAAGAACATTTAATATGTTATGAATACAGAAACCTGCTATAATGCTTTACTCTAAATCTTTATTTCATGATTTTCAAGGTACAAGAAACATAAATTACAGGTATGGCACATTACCCAGTTACTACTGTTACTCAGTTCTTTTTGAGAATAATCCAAGCATTTTTGTGAACTGAATGCCAGTTATAGAAGAGAATTCTCAGATAAAACTAGCATAAGAAAGTAAATCTTAGGGAATGCTATATAAAGATCCCATCACCACCATCAGTGGCCTTCAAGTCAATTCTGACTCATGGAGATCCCATGTGTGTTAAAGTAGTCCTGTGCTCCATGGGTTTTTCCAACGAGCCTTTGGGTATATTTGACCTTCCAACCTTTCAGTTAGCAGTCAAGTGTGTTAATCATTTGCATCACCCAAGGACATATCAAGATTGATATCAAAAATAAAGTTCAAATGTCTTCTATAAGAGAATAATCAAACTAACAGAAAAAAAATAAACTGGTGAATGTGAGCAATGGGTATATGAGTGTTCCTTATTCTTTCAAATTTTCTATAAATTTACACCACAATAATAAGCTTCTCATTCCCCCATAAAAATCTTCGATGGTACCATGTCAGAGAGAGTTTAAATACTCTTTGGTGAAAATGATGACATGAAAACTCTCTGGGGGGATATCACATTTTACATATTCCCTTTCTAAGTTCCATACTATTATTTGTTCATTCAATGATTACAGTGAAAAAGATACCATTAAAAAGTTCATTTATATTTATATGCAACTGAATTCAATTTTAATGGAAAAACCGAACTGCTTTTATTTCTAACATCTTAAATCACAATACACACATTGAATATAATACAATATTGAAAAGATTACCTTCTCTTTTTCTGTTGCCACAAGAGAAATGGCCAGACCCATCCTGAAAGATTTTAAGTCTTTATTAGCTTTTATTCTTGAAATATGTAAGCTTAAAATGGGGGGGAGGGGTTGTTACAGTAGTACCTTTCAGCTCTTCCTACTCTGCCAATTCGATGTACATAGTTTTGCTTTTCATCAGGTAGGGTGACATTTATAACTAGAAATAATAAGAATTTTTTACCAACTGCTAATAGTTTCTAAATCTGTAAATACTTCAAACATATTAGATTGCATTACTTTAGATTCTCTAAAATTCAAACTATAGGCATAAAGTTTCTTTTTACCATAAGGAACACCATGGATATCAATTCCTCTAGCCGCCACATCAGTGCAAATCAAGAATCTTACATCACCTTTCTAAAGAGAACAGAAAGAAAATAAAGGAATTTGTGTAATATATGCTAAAATAAGCACAAATGAAATAAACCTTTCCACTCAATGAGACCTCTAATAACTAATGTATCATTAACAGATTACAGGTCCAGATTCTAATAATTGCCTAGATCATCTTCCCAGCACTTCCCACTTTTTTTCACATTACGGGGCAAAGAGAAAACATATTTGTATTATACACTGGGGTAAACACAGTGTGGTAAACAGATGAGATTGCCAACAGCTAGAGGTGCCAAATGGCTCAAGCCCTACCCACCTTCACCAAGGGCTATGTAACATATTCATATGCTGCAAACACATGAATTAGAAGGTCTGCCCCCAAATGATAATATTTTTAATTCTACAAAACCATATCAATACCTTACTTAAATTAATCTGCAAATTAAGTTGTCTATAAATTTATTACAAACTATTTTAAGTAGTCTTATAAACATGGTTTAACTATCTAATGATACTTTTAAAATTACCTAACTGAAAAAATTTTGAAAACTTTCTTAAATTGAAAATTCTTATTATAGTAGTGCTGTGCTTATAGAGAAGGTATAATTTACCATTTGAGTGTCAAGGTTGACTAACTCCTACTATGATGAAGATATATCAGTCAAGACCAAAATATTTTTAAACATCTGGGACAAGAATTGTTTTAATAATGTTAACTGGGATCAATTAAAACTAGATACAACTTCCATATTAAGTATTAAGGAAATGTAGCTAACTAAATAACAGTACCTTAAATCTTTCCAAGTTTTGCTTTCTCTCATGAGGCTTTCTATCACCGTGAAGACAAACACATGAGAACTGGTGCCCTTTTTTATCAGGTCCTAGTGAAAAACACATTAAACATTTAATGCTGGAAAACACATAAGGCTAAGACAAAAAGCCAATATAATTCAGACTAAATACTACCATTTAATTCTATGGAAAGCTATACCTCAACTTGCCATAAACCATAGCTAACACAATTTTTGTCATAGGAGAAATGTCATTAAAATGAATTGCATGTAGCATTAAACTTGATTTATTTTTAAGAATATTTTAAAAGTCACTCATATCAATCTGTATAAGCAGGATATAAAGCAGTATGCCAACTAAAATGCATTACTAAGAGGAAAATGTATGTGTATGAATTCCCCTCTTCTGTATAAAGCTAAGAATCAAAAAGTAGTCAAAAGAGATCATTCTTAGAAGAACCAAAGTAAGCTTTACTAAAAGCCCATACCCCACAAACCTACCCTCCATAGTTATCCTAAGGAGCTCTGGTGGCACAGTGCCAAAAGCATTTCACTGCTAACCAGAAGGATGGCGGTTCAAACTCAGAAGCAGCTCCAAGGAAGGAAGATGGAGCAATCTACTTCCTTAAAGATTTACCACCTTGGAAACCCAATGAGGGTCACTGAGTCAGAATCAACTCGATGGCAGTGGGTTTGGTTTTTTGTAGAGTTATCCTGGTTTCCATGCTCAAAGCAGATTAGAAGTAGCAAAAGGATAAAGAGGTGCTATTACAGAAGCAGGCACAGTGATAGACAGTTTCAAAAAAGAAACTCTTCAAGACTGCACAGTAACAAAAAGCAGTGCTTGGAACACATTCAGTAAGGGACAACAGCCTTGTAAACCTCAACAGAATCTGTAGACAGCACTATGATATATCCCAAAATAGCAATCATGCCATTTTATTATTCTCCATAGTAAACTAGTTTCAATAAAATATACTTGAGAATTCAAGGAAACAGGATACATTCTGAAATATATCCATCCAAAATTACTAACACAAAAATTATGCAGGAGTGAAATAATAACAGCTAACCAGAACTTCCAGAGGCATATAGCTGAGGTTTCCTTACATTCTGAATTTAAATAGTTCAGGGAAATATCATCATATACACAATCCCAATCCATGGCTGGGGTTTTGGGGGGGGGGGGTTGTAGTGGGATTAGAGACCCTTTATTCCTCTCTCCTAAATCCCTGGAATCTGGTATATATTGTATTGTTTTGGTTTTAGTAATGGATTGGGAAATTTATTTTCTAGGCAGAGGTAACACAAATATTTAGGGAGGATAAAAGAAACTAAAAATATTACTACTTGATCAACAGACCTCCTACCTACACAATCAAATCTTCTGTTCAAAAACAACATGGACAGAAAGAAAATATTTATTACAAAAGTCACCGTAACTAAAACAATGAAGTCTGTCTGTCAGAACTTGAAAAATAAATGTGTTACTAAACTGTTCACTATAACGTACAGCATATGTGTTCTATATATGATCATTAGCTAAACTTTAAAATTGTTGTTCCAAATTTCTGTATCCTTTTACATTTTTTCTTTTATTTACATCAATTACAAAAGAGATATGTTAACGTCCTCCCCCACTATGACAGGGGATTTTGTCCATGGTACCTTGTGTATCTGTAAATTTTTACTTTATACATTTCTCCAACATTTATTATGAATATTCTTAAGCATATAGAAAAACTGTAAGAATCTTAACAATGAATAGCTAATACGTAAATTCTACTATTAACATTTTAATATATTTGCTTTACCAGCCATCTATCTGTCTATCTCTCCATCCTTCCATCAACTCATCTTTATATTTTCGGATGCATTCCAATGTAAACTACAGACATCAGTACATAATTCAGTGTGCATAACATGAAGTATAGTTAAGTATTCGTCTAGTTTTGTTTTGGTAAAATTTACGTACAAGAAAATGCACAAATCTTAAGTGTACATTTGGTGAGTTTTGACAAATGCAAAGCACCTATACAAGTCCAAACCTCTATCAAGACATAGAACATTAATATTACCCCCACAAAGTATCCTCATGCT
The DNA here is from genome assembly GCF_000298275.1 of Orycteropus afer afer. Classification (NCBI taxonomy): domain Eukaryota; kingdom Metazoa; phylum Chordata; class Mammalia; order Tubulidentata; family Orycteropodidae; genus Orycteropus; species Orycteropus afer. The sequence continues at coordinate 1,192,854 of NW_006921774.1, read as the reverse complement.
ATTTCCCAGTCAATCCCTATTCCCACTTGCTCAGGAGCAACCAATGTTCTGATTTTTTTCCACCAAAGATGCAAGAATTTCATACAAATGGAATCATACAGTATATCCTCATGTAAAGCTTCTTTCACACAGCACAGTGTTTCTGAGATTCATCCATGGTTGCTACATACACCAGCTGTCCATTCCTTTTTGTTGCTGAGTAGTTCCATTGTATAAGTATGCCACAGTTTGGTTAGCCATTCTCCTATTGATGGACCCTTAAGCTGTTTTCAGTTAAGGTCTATTATAAATAAAGTTGCTATGAACATCCTTGCACACATCTTGTTGTCAATATGTTTATTTACCCTGGATAAATAGTTAGTAATTGAATTGCTAGGATCTAAGACAGGTATAAGGATCCCTGGTAGTGCTGCTAAACGAAAGACAGGTAGTTAGAAACTACTAGCTAACGTGGCAGCCCACTTCTGTGAAGATTTACAGTCTTGGAAACCCCATAGGACAGTTCTACTATTTTCTATAGGCTGGCTGAGTTGGAACTGACTCGATGGCAGTTGGTTTTTTTTTTTTTCTTTTTGGTTTTAAAACAGGTATATGTTTAATTTTATAAAAACCTGCAAGACCTTTTACCAAAGTGGTTGTATCATTTTGGATTCTCACTAACAATTTATAAGCATTCCAGTTGCTCTAGTGTTGTCAGTTTTTTAAATTTAGCCATTATGATGAATAAACAATGGCATTCCACTGTGATTTTTTTCCTCTTTATTTGTCTTTATTATTATTTTTACTGTCAATTTATTTGCATTTCCCTGAGCTCTGGTGGCACAGGGCCTAAGGCATTTGACTGCTAACCAGAAAGCTGGCAGTTCAAACCACCAGCCACTCCTCGGAAGGAAGACTGGGCAATCTACTTCTGTAGAGACACCACCTAGGAAACCCAAGTAGGGGCCACTATGAGTAGGAATTGACTTGACAGCAGTGAATTTGGTTTTGGAATGACTGATACTGTTGAGCATCTATTGGTTTGCATACATAAACTTATAAGGAGCATTTGTTGTTATTTGCCATGGAGTCGGCCCTGACTCATAGCGACCCCTCCTTGGGTTTCCGAGGCAGTATCACTACGGAAGTAGGATTGCCCAACCTTCCTTCCGAGGAGTGGCTGGTGGGTTTGAACCGTCAGCCTTATAAAGTAGAATATCTTCTTTATAGATTGAATATTTTATTACAGTGACTTTATTTCTAGTAATTTTTTAAATCTTAAATTCTGTTGTATTAACATAGCTAAACCAGCTTTTAGTTAATATATCTATATAGTCTTCTCTCTCTCTCTCTCTCTATATATATAATATACACACACATATATACACATCATATATATATACATATTATATATATACATATACATATATAACATTTAATTTCTTTGCCTTTCAATATTTCTGTTGGTATTTTAGGCATGTTTCTTGTAAATAACATATAGCTAGATTTTATCCAGTCTAACAACCTATGTTTTTTACCAGAAGAGTTCAGTTTACTTATATTTATAGTGTTTACTGATATATTCAGATTTTTCTACTTTCTACCTTATTCTGTAATTTCCCACCATCCTCCTTTTTCTTTCTTTCTCATTCTTTCTCAGCCCCTTTTAGATGAAGGATTTTTTCTCATTCTAGTTTTCCCAATCTATTGGCTTAGAAGATAAACATTCTATTTATTTCAGTGATTACTCTTGAAAATTTAACACTGAAACTATTAATAACACAACTCTTCTCCCAAATGCTATCTGGATCATAGAGTACATTGATTCATCTTCACAGTAATGAAAACCTACCTATGTAGAAAATCTTCTCATTGTTTTCCTAGTGCTTATCACATGAAAAAGTACTGAATAACTCAGATATTTATAATACTCCATCACTGTTTTAAATTTTGGCCTTCTATCCTAGACTATATCAACATGGGACTAATAATCTATTAAAATGAGGAAATAAACACAATCTATTTAAGTGAGGAAAAAAATACCTCCTCCTTGTTGCATAAAATATTGTTCCAAGTTATCACAGTCAATTTTTGTTCTACAGAAGATAATTGCTTGATCCATCTTGTGTTCCTTGATTGCCCGGACAGCATACTCCCCCTTCAGGATTTTAATAGCTTCAGACCACATCTCTTGAATATCACCACAACAACAGAAAAAAAGAATTAAATTTCAGGTTGTCATGAACACTTATAATTATAGTCATAGACTTATTGTTTAACTCTTTTAAAAAAAAAAAAGTTGTTTTTTTTTTTTTCATACAGACAAGGACCAGATGAAATAAGAGGGGTGAAATAGTGAGTTAATCCATTTCTTTATTTTTTTAACTTTTTATGCCAGTCTACAGGGTACACAAACACCCATGACCATATTTCATTGGGAGCAAAATATACAAATACACAGAAATACATATCCACACCAAAACTTTGTTCTACCTCTCATTAAGAACTAAACATATTCTGCCTGGCATCAACTATCTCTAAATGATCAATAAATGTTTATTATTTTAACTCCTTTTAAAAAAATAATAAACGTACTTTCTAAATACCAGCAAGTTCAAACTTCATTCTATGGAATAAAAAATCTTAACACCAAACCTAATAATTCTTTAGTCATTATCCTCCAAATTGTCTTTTCATTGTGAAGCTCAGCTATACTTATCCCTCAACTACTTAATGCAAGATTTTAGTTGTATAACCCAATTTATTTCTAAGGTCTCTCTGGTCATCTCTAATAATAAAGATGCAAAAAGAGCAAAACTTTTACAAGGAAAGTATATAAAGTAGCAAAAAAGTTATATTACAAAATGCATTCCCAAACAGTGGGATGTATCCCACGTTATTTTGAACTCACAATATCTCTGCTCCTCTCCAATAGTAAAGCTAGTTGAGCAAACATCTTGTAAATTTGGAGCTCACATATAACTGAATTTAAAGAAACTCTCTTAAGATTTCACATGATTCACATTTTGGATACTTGTCAAAGAAGTCAACCATTAACCAAATGCAGTCTAATCCCTGCCATTGATTCCCTTTAATTATGTGATGTCAGACATGCAATTTAATAGGCTTAATATGAATTCTTCTAGATTCTCTAAGTATTATCTATGTATCATTTTTTTTATATGTCTTCAAAATATTATGTACCTAAAACAAATGGATTCAGTTCTGTATAAAGATATCTTCACTACATCAAGATTTATTGTTATGCTTTTAAAAAATTCATGAAAAATTTAAATATCATTTTGGTATCTTCTGCAAAGGTGGAGGAGCTAAAGACATTTTCCTTTGTTAACCAATATTCCTTAAATGAAGACTCTACATAACATTCAAGGCCAGTATAAAGTCTGTCTCCAAGAAAATTGGCTGGTTTCCTTTGACCAATGAAAATTATATAATCCAAAATATTTGTGATTTAGATGCCAGGAGGCTAGAAACTAAATCAGTAATTGATTATAGTAACTAATTCCTCTAAGTGGACTGGTTCGTTTTTTTATTATTTTTGTTCTGCTTTAATTTTCAATTTGCCTAAATGTTCTGATTTTACAAATTTCCTTAAATCTTTCATTAGAGTAAGCAGCACATAAATTCAATGAAACAAAGCAATTTTTTAAAAAAATTTCTACACATTTTATTGATTCTTTTACCTTACCTGGACTGTTAGCACCAGGTCTGGTGTTATCTTTCGCATGTACTTCATCGGTCTACCAAAAGTAAAAATAATAAGGGTTGGGGATAAGTAAATAATGATTCAGAACAGGTGTCTTTTTTTTTTTTTTTTTTAAGAGAACTACCTTTATCTTTAGACTGCATTCCAGACACATGCCTTTATAGTCTGCAGGGAATATCATTCTTCAGATCCCAAAGAACACTTTATTACCTGTAGATCTAAGACTAACTAATTTTAAAAAATAAAAATGCAAAGTTGGTTTTCAGAAAACTATATATTTATAACAAAAAACCTTTATCATAGAAAGAGTCCCTGGGTAGTGCAAACATTTAATAGGCTCAGCTACTAACCAAAAGATTGATAGATTTTCTACCCAGAGGTACCTCAGAAGAAAGGGCTGGAAATCTACTTCCATAAAACCAGTCACTGAAAACCTATGGAGCATAGTTCTATCTTGACACATGTGGGACTGCCATGAATAAGACTCAACTCAATGGCAACTATTTATATTGCTTGTTTGTTTTTAATTACAGAAATTATAGTGGGAAAAATGACAAGACAGCCACATGAAACTGATTTTTAGAGGAAAACAAGGAACATCAAGAGAACATAGCTCAGAGTTCCTACTAAAATGCTACTGAAAATGAAAATCATTTTATCTGAGATTAGGTCTATATATAGATAATCTTATTTATTTATAAAAATTATATCAAGAAAGGTAATCATAAAAGTAACTGTGCAGGTAGGGAAAAATAAAACACCGAATTCATCACTCATTCAGTGCCTTAAAGGCCTACACTTTCACTGACAATGAATGCACTGTACTTTTTTTTAGTATAGCATCGGACTATTTTAAGCATCACTAGGAACTGGCTCTGGTGGCATAATGCCTAAGGCATCTGACTGCTAACCAGAAGGCTGGCAGTTCAAATCTACCAGCCACTCCTCAGAAGGAAGACTGAACAATCTACTTCTGTAGAGATACTGCCTCAGTAACCCAAGGAGGGGTTGCTATGAGTCAAATTGACTCAATGGTAGTAAGTAAGTTTAGGAACTGCTGTAGTGCCTAAGACATTTGACTGTTAACCAGAAGTCTGGAAGTTCAAAACCACCAGCCACTCACCAGAAGGAAGACTGGGCAATCTACTTCCATAGAGACACCACCTTAGAACCCAAGGAGAGGTCGCTATGAGTCAGAATCGACTCAAAAGCAGTGAGTTTGGTTTGAGGAACCCAAGGTTAACCTAGTCTATGTAGAGTTCTATTCCACACAAATGCCAACATTATATAGTACTTACTCTAATGTGACTTTTTCCAAGCCTTTCCCAGAGTCTGTCAGTTTTGGGATTCACTGGGACAACAACATGATGGACAGTATCTGGAACAGAATCTTCTCCTTTTAAATCAACCCAAGTGGGAAAATGCATTATCTTCTCAGACAGTTTCTTTACATCAAAAGAATGCAAAGTAGCAGAGCAAACAATCACCTAACAGAAAAAGCGAATTTAAATAAAATTTTATTTTATAATAATTACTTCACATGAATATTGATACAGCTTATAGGCACGAAGTTTGCTAAATCTGGCATTTACATTTATTGCTGCCTCTATGCAGCAATAAGCAGGAGTGTGACTTTGTGCAGGTTAATCCCTCTGAATTTCAGTGCCCTTAATGTCACACAGAAATCTTGCCGCTTATTTCTATAAGGAATATAGGTCAAAATTAAGTAAGATAAAAAGGTTTTAAAAATTAAAAATCCTAAGTTACTATTCTATCAAAAGCCCCTTCCTTTAGAACTCTTCCTAAGATGGAAGGATGAAAAAAATAAGAGTAATATTTTCAGAAATAATTCCTAAAGAAGCAACTATTTAATAGTTCAAGATTATTTTTTTCTTCAAACAGGAAGTAGTACTAATAGTCTGAATGTAAATTATTTAAACACTGTGTGTGTGTACGTGTGTGTAGGGGGAGACTAAGAATTATGTCCTCATAGTTTTCTACAACACCTAAGTAATTTACTCAAAATTCAACCTTTATTTCTGAAAGGAGCTTATAAGATTCTTTCTTTTGTGTGTACTATTTAATCAAGTAACAAAATAAACATGTTATACAGAGGTTAATCAGAAAGCAATAAAACAAAAAACTTCGCCCCAGAGAAATTATATAAAAAATTGTCTAACATGTATTTTAAGATGCCTACATATATTTTCACATGCTGTCATTTTATACCTGAAGTCTTTTCCCATCAGAGGTAATCTGAGGAATCTGATTGTGAATCCTGTTTATAAAATCAGAATAGCCTTGAGAAAGAAGCCCATCCTGTATGAGAAGTAAAGAAGATAAAATTTTTAATCAGCATCTAAACCATTCTTTTCTAAATCAAATGTTAAATGTAAAGAAAATAATTTATATACATACATACCCCCATATTTTTAAAACAATTATTTTCAATTAGGTATTTAAAGAAAAGTTGTAAGTTCAACTTCAGATTACATGTGACTAAAACAGCTGACAATAAACAATCCAAAACTAATTAATATTCTAATATTCTAAAATGACCATTCTACAGATAATAGTTCCTCCTACATGCATGTCCTCAAGGATAATTTTAATGAAAACAAACCAAAAATCCTCTCAGTGCTAGGAATTAGTTCAATTCATCTTGAAAATAGTATGTCTGAAGAGCCTTAAACACATTAACGTCCTCCCAGATAGTCCACATTTGCAACTCTTACATAAAGAAATAATTTATAATGTGGGGGAAAATTTTAGATACAAACAAAAATAGACATTTGGAGTAAAAAGCAAACCTACATGTCTAATAACAGAAATGGTTCAATAAACCATGAAACATTCTTATGAAGACCACTAGACAATGTTTAAAACTTGCTTACAATCAATCTTTAATGATAGGCATACATACTTATGATACTGCATTTTAAAAGAGATTTTCCCAGATTCCTCATAGTTGAATTTCAACTACATAAAATAACAGTTACAGAAGGAGTAGGTGAAAAGATACCAAACTGGTAACAATAATTGTCTCTGTAGCGGAGTCATGACTGAACTAGATTTTTTCTTCATTGCTATACAATTTTATCTAAAAAAATACAAACAAACTTTTTTAAAAAAAGCATGATTATATTGCAACATACAGCTTCATCCAGGACCAGGAATCTAACTTGAGATAAGTTCAGTTTTCCAGTTGATACCAAATCATCTAGTCGTCCTGGAGTTCCGACCACTATATCTACCTGAAAAATATCAAAAGAAACACTTAGAAAGAACTGTTACAATGACCTTAAGATAGCAACCAATAACTATATAGTTACACATTCTAAAATAATCACCAAATCAAAACCCACTTCTGTAAGTCAGAGTAGACCTGAGCTTGTTTTCTTGGGTATAATACTGACAGAAGCACATCTCCAGGCCTTTCTTCCAAAATGCTGCTGGGTGGATTCAAACCACTAACCATCCAGTTAGTAATTGAGAGCTTTTGCACCACCCAGGGACCCAGAAACCAAACACCAAACCCATTGCCATCAAGTCAGTTCCAACTCATGGTAAGCCTATAGGACAGAGTGGAACTGCCCCACAGGGCTTCCAGGGCTGTAAATCTTTACAGAAGCAGACTGCCTCATCTTTCTCCAGTGGAGTGGCTGGTAGATTCAAACTGTCAACCTTTTTGTCAGGTGCCCAATGCTTTTAACCACAGTGCTACCAGAGCTCACATTAAATTATAAATAACTATCTTTTTAAAAAATCTATTATAGATAATACCACATATCAAACTTGCATTTGGTTTGAATTAATGTGAAGATTTTTGCAACTAATCTGACATCTTAGCTATTATATATACGTTTTTATTTTTCAAACAAATGCCAGATCAATTTATATGGAAAATTAAATTAAAGCAGGGTTTCAATCCCAGTTCCACAATTAGTCAGCTATATGACCTTAATTAAATCTCTTCTAATCACAATTTTCTCATTTTTGAAATAGGATAATACCTTTTGCTTTGCAAGATGCTTGTGAAAATTAAAAGATACATAAAACACTTGATGCCTAGTTTCAGATGCTGAATAAATTTGATTATAATTAATAATAATTACCTATTTAGGAAAACAATAATAATTATTATTTGCCAAGTGCCTATAAAAATAGGTACTATGTTAAGCATTTTGTAGGTACTGTATCATTTCATGTTACCACTAAGGTAAATATTATTAAAGTAAATTCTAAGATAAATACTATTATTATTATTCCAAACACATTATTATGATTCCTATTAAACTAGCAAGAATACTGTTTCAAAATGTAAGATAAAATTTTTTCCATGTATTGAGCATTTACTATTTGCAAAACACTGAGACAGATGTTGTACAGGGCAGTGAACAAAGTATGCTTCTGGTTCCGTATGTAAGCTCTCTTTAGCATATGTTTCTTGTCAATCATACGAGTTTCCTCTCTCCTTAATTTCAGTAGGTTAAAGTCAGCATGAAAACAGACACAAAACCTCTCAGTTAATAAATAAATGTCAGTTAGATTGGAAAGCCTCAGCGAAAAACTTAAATGATGTATAGAGTACTAACTATTCCATTAGGACTCAATGGAACATTGTATAATACCACCTAAGATTTAAAAACTGAAACAGTTCTACTTTCTCACTCCAAAGCTGATTTCTGTCCCAGCATCAGGCACAAGATAGGGCTAAGCCTGAAACAGAAGATGGTGGAAGACAACAGAAGTAGAGAATATAAAGTGGTAAGAAGAGCAGAAAGGGGACATACTATATGCTCTAAGAATAGAAATAGATCCTGTCCAAAACACTATAGAATAGCACTGTCTTTATTTTATCACTGGCATCATCAGCCATTAAGTGTTGAGATACAACTGAGGAAAGCAATATTTAATTCCCTAAAAGCTTTATAGCTGGAAAATATGAATTGAAAACTGAGTATCTTATATGAAAAATGGGTTTGGGTTTGAGGGACCAAGATTGAGAATAAACCTATCAAAACTCTTGTAACTACATAAATAAAATAACACACTAGAAGAAAACACATCAAAGCAATATAACTCAGATTAGTATTGACAAGGACAATAATATTAATTGCAAGGAATGATTCCTTGTTCTTAATATCCCTATCAGGTCAAGTCTAAAGTTCATTCAGCATATAATTTAGTTTGACAGGGGAAGCAATGTAATTTGGTTACCACCATGACACAACATCAGGTGGTTTAGTTTAAAGGATAAAATATTTAGGAAAAGGGGAAAAAAAAAGTATAAGGAGAAAGTTACTTCATATATAAAATAATACTTTACTGAGTCCTACTTTTGTATAGGGAGCTCTGATAGCATACCTGGCTAAGGCACTTGACTGATAACCAGAAGGCTGGTGGTTCAAATCCACCAGCCACTCCTCGGAAGGAAGATGGGGCAATCTACTTCTGTAGTGATACTGCCTTAGAAACCCAAGGATGGGTCGCTATGAGTCGGGTCCGACTCGACGGCACATAACAACAACAACACTACTTTTGTATAACCCATACTGAGCTATCCAGAAGGGCTGAGCACAGATGAGTTAGAATTTCTCAACTTTCTTTCCCAATAACAGGGATCACAAAGTATTAGCTTTGTCCTTGATAACGGAATGCCCAAGCACAAGTCTTTAATACTTCTCCTTAGGATATTTGAACTCATCTCCCTCCTCACTAGAGCTACTTTTTACTGTCTTGTTACTGAAAAAACATCTACACTTCTCTGCAATCTACTTTATCTCTATTTCAATTCTTACTTCGTTTCTTCCTTTTTAATTATCCCCCAAAAGAGAGACTCTTAATTGATCACGTGCTCAAAAAGTAAACAAACAAAAATGCATGTATGCTGGAATTTTGCATGAGGGATTTGGAACAGACTAGTGTTCTATCTACTTCTGAGGGAAAAAGAGAACTTGTAAGATATAGCTGAACAAATACATACTCTTCTAAACTTGTACTAAGTTTAGTCTCATTCAATTTTTCTTTAAACAAAACAGGTATATTGCCAAAAAACAGTAACTTGTAATATAACTTTCTATAATTGAAAGTACAACTTACCCCATTATCCAGAACAGAAAGCTGATCCCGAGCTGCAACACCTCCAATTATCAGAAGTTCCCTGAAATACAAAGTGATAAAGTAGAAAAAAGGATTAAAGCTTCCTTTATATCCGTATCTTTTGGGTAGTAATTAAGGTGATCCTCACAACTGGACTGATAAACAACATTACGATAAATGAAGACAAAACTGAAGTTGTCAATGATTTCTCTCTACTTGGATCAACAATCAATGTCCGTGAAAGCAGGAGTCAAGAAATCAAATGACATTATTTTGTAGGGTAAATCTACTGCAAAAGACCTCTTTAAAGTTTTAAGAAGCAAAGATTCCATTTTGATGTCTAAGGTACACCAGATCCAAGCCACAGTCTTTTCAGTCTCCTCATATGCACACAAAAGCTGGACGATGAAAATGGAAGACGAAAAAGAACTACGATGCTGGTGAAAAATAATGAATAAAGATAGAATAAAGATAACACTTTTATATATACAATACTGCATTAGCAATAATAACACATTAAACTACAGGTGGATACACAGTTAGACAAGCTGAATGATCGGGTATATATGTAGGCAAAAGGGAATATACCCATGACTGTATGTAAGTTTGGCACACAGTATTTCTACATATGTATGTGTATGTGCTACATATATAAATATATACATTTATATATATTATATATATATATATAAAATATATATATAATAGAGCTAACAACAACAACATAAAAAACCCACTGACATCAAGGCAATTTCGATTCATGGCAACACCCATTGGGTTTCCGAGGCAATAAATCTTTACTAAAGTAGATTGTCCCATCTTGCTTCCATGAAGTGGCTTGAACCACCAACCTTCTGGTTAGCAGTTAGATGCCTTAGGCACTATGTTACCAGAGCTCCTTATAATAGAACTAACAGAGGGCAAAGTTATGATAACTTCTTAGCCACAGCCAATGAGGGAGCAAGTCGTTGGGCCCATGGGATTGAGACCATGGTTGTGGGAGACATCAAGCTCAAATGGCATAACATACTACACAAAAGCATTGTTCCACATACTACTTTGGTGAATAGCAACTAGGATCTTAAAAGCTTTCTAGTGGCCATGTAAGATTTAACAATTGACCTCTTCTCGTCCAGAGCAAAGAGGAATGAAGAAAACCAAAGATTCATGGATACAATTAGTCCAAGGGACTAGTGGAGCATGCAAACCTCAGCCTATACGACCCTAAGACAAGAAGAACTAGATAGTGCCTGGCTACCCCTGTCAACCACTCATAAAGGGATCAAAATGGGAGATCCTTCATAAAGTGGGAGAAAAATGTGGAACAAAACTCAAAACCATAAAAAAGACCAGGCTTACTGGTCTGACAGAGATAGGTAAAACCCCTGAGACTATGGCCCCTAGTCACTCTTTGGGCCTGGTATTGAACTCACTCCCATGGCTTCCAGCCAAACAACAGACTGGTTCATAAGATGAACGTTTACATGAATGTCTACACCATGTAGATATACTCCTTAGAACAATCAACCATGGGAGATCAGATGGCAGTATCTGCACAAGGAGATAGCTCAGAGGGCAGGAATGCATAGGAAAGAAGGACACAGGGAAAAGGTACCCCAGCCACAGGGAGGAAGTGGGAAGAGCTGTTACATTATAAGGACTGCAATTAATGTCATGAAGTAAAATATATATGAACTGCTAGTATGGAAAATAAATTTGCTCTGTAAACTTCTACCCAAATCACAATTGGAAAAAAAGAAGGAGAATGGACTAAGGGAAGATTGAACAAATTCGTCTTGAAAAATATAGCCAGAATGTTGTTTAGAAGCAAGGATAGTGAGACTTCTGCTTGCTTACTTTATATATGTCATCAGGAAAAGACTAATTGCTAGAAAAGGACATCATTTTTGTAAAGCAGAGAGTGAGGAAAATCATCAGTGAGAAAGACTTGATACAATAGCCACAACAATGAACTCAAACATATAAACATCATGAAACACATAAACATCATGGCACAGGAACAGGCAACATTTTAGTGTTATAAAGCTACCATGAGTCAAAGTGATTCAATGACAACTAATACCAACAAAGTAATTAAGAAAGAATCCACAACAAAGTAAGTTTGAACCAGGATGGAAATAAGCACTTTATTCCCAATAGCCATATACAATGTTAAAACTAGGTGAAGCAGAATGTCAAACTTGGAACACAAAGAAAATTACTCTTTATCTGTATATCTCTCCCTATTAGGATACATTCAAAGTCTTCAAAAATCTGACTTCAACCTTCCATGGGAAATATATATGCTTGTATTTATACAAATTATCTCTGCAAAACAAAAAAGGGTTGTCTTTGGGAAGACAACTAGAAACTGGAGGACAAAAGGAGAAAGAGACTTACTTTCACAGAATACCTTTTTCATTATTTTAAATACTTCACAAGTTTTCTCAGATTTTTTAAAAAAGAGTACCTCATGTCAAAACAATTCAATGGAAGAAAAATATTGTTTTCAAAAAATGGTACAAGAAAAACTAGACACGTCACATGCAATAAATGAGGTTAGACTCCTTGGCTTATATTATACACAAAAATTAACTCAAAATAGATCACACATCTAAATGTAAGATCTAAAAATATAAAACTGTTAGAAGAAAACATAGGAATAAATATTCACAACACTGGGTTAGGCAAAGACATCTTAGGTTCACTATGAAAAGCCTAAGTAACAAAAGAAAAATATAGGCAAATTGGCCTTCATCAAAATTAAGAATTTGTTTCCTTCAAACAGTACCATAAAGGAAATGAAAGGGCAATTCACAGAACAGGTGAAAATATTTGCATAAGGGACCTGTGTCAAGAATATATAAAGAATGTTTCCAACTTAAAAATTAAAGGGCAAATAACCCAATGGAAAAATGGGCAAGGCAGTTGAACAGATACTTCTCCAAAGATAACATACAAATGGTCAATCAGCACATGAAAGATGTCCAACATAATTAGCTATTAAAACCATTAAAAACCGAAACCACAATCAAGCAGATTCCACTTTTGGCAGCTCCACATGTATCAGACAACTATGCTCCATTGGGTTTTCAATGTCTGATTTTTTTGGATTACATCACCAGAACTGTTTCCTAAGGTGTCTCTCAGTTGCGAACCTCCAACCTTCCAGTTAGCAACCAAGAATATTAACCATTTGTACTACTTAATAAGCTATTCTTCTTTTCAAAAAAAAAAAAACACCCACTGCCACTGAGTTGATTCCAACTCATAGTAACCTCCATTGGCTTTCTAAGGCTGTAAATCTTTATGAAAGCAGAATGCCTCAACTTCCTCCTGCGAAGCAGCTTGTGGGTCTGAACTGCTAACGTTCTGATGAGCAGCCAAATGCCTTACCTACTGTACAAGTGGGACTAGTTATTAACTATATGCAAATCAAAATCACAATGAGATACCACTTCACACCCATTAGAATGTCTGTAATCAAAAAGAGAGATGATAATAAGTGTTGGTGAGGACGTAGAGAAACTGGAACCCTCATACATTGCTATGTTGTTGAGTAATAACTTTGGAAACAATTTGGCAGTTCCTCAAAATGTTAAATATGAAGTTACCAAGATCCAGCAGTTCCATATGTAGGTAGATACCCAAGATAAATGAAAATGTATATTCATACAAAAAGGTATATACAAATATAAATACTAAGATAGCTAAAAAGTGAAAACAGCCCATATGTCCATCAACTGAAGAATGGATGAATACAATGTAGTATATCCATAAAATGGAGTATTATTTAGCTATAAAAAGGAATAAAGTACTGATAAACATATAGATTAAAATAAAGGGGGAAAAAAGGGGTGACAGAGGCCAGACACCAAAGATAACATACTGTTTGATCCCACTTACATGAAATGTCCATAATATGCAAATCCACTGAGAAAGAAAGTAGATTACTGGTTGCCTAGGGATGGAAGCTCTGGTAGCATAGTGCCTAAGGCACTTGACTGCTAACCAGGAGGCTGGAGGTTCAAACCCACCAGCCACTCCTCGGAAGGAAGGTTGGGCAATCTACTTCTGTAGTGATACTGCCTTGGCAACCCAAGGAGGGGTCGCTATGAGTCGGGTACGACTCGACGGCACATAACAACAACAGGGATGGAAGGTAGGAGTTCTGGTGGCACAGTGCCTAAGACATCTGACTGCTAACTAGAAAGTTGGTGGCTGAAACCTGTCAGCACTCTGATGTAAGTCAGAATGGAAATGGATAGAGATGGAAGGGTTAGGTGGAAATGGGAGGTTGACTGCTAATGGTTTCTTTTCAGGATGATGAAAAAACATTCTAAAATTGGTTTTGGTGATCGTTACACAATTATGGGAGCATACTAAAAGCTAAAAAGAAAAAAAACCTATATTTTAAAGGGTAAATTGCACAGTGTTTGAATTATATCTCAATAAAGCTATTTATAAAAAAAAGATTATCTTTTCTTTAAAAATAATAGACACAACTATTTCCAGAGGCAGCCAGATGAACTTTCAATCAGAATTGTCTACGAAATATCTTACTAAAAAGTAAATAAGAAAAAATTATTACCAATTTTCTAGTCATTTTTAAAATAATGGAAAGTATTAAGAAGTGGATAACATGTTAACAAAGTCCCTTTCAAGTCTTACAATTTTGTGACTGATTAAAAATAGGCCTTATGGTTGCATACTTTCATCTTAAGCAATCTAGATAGTACAAGTAAGTAAGCAAAAGAAAAAGCTTCCTAGTCTATGAATATCCATTATCTTGGCATATTCTCTAACCACTTGCCACCCTAGAGCCATTATGTTTCCTCAGTTGGTCAGTACCACATGTCAGTTTGGCAACATATGAATTATCTATAGCATCTTTTCTTCTTTAAAAAAGCACAAAACGTTTTAAATCCTATTAAAAGAGGAGAACTATAAATTCATTATCATAAATGAGATTCCCAAGTTCTCAGGTTTAGAAACTATTTCTTAATTTCATCATTTCTTCTATTATACTTTACTCTTGTACATCTTCCAAATCAGATATACTCACCCCTATAAATATAGTGAAAGATATATATGCATATACATGACAATCTGTGTTGGTATATGAAACACTATAGGGTTAAAACATATAAAAGAACAGTGTGCCTTCCTTAAGAAGTGTACAATAAGAGTTGAGGAGATTAAAGCTAATTGTCTTTAAAAATAAAACACTAACACATGACAGTATGTAAGCATTAAGGAGTGGCATATACTACCAGAAGTATCAAGGGAGGGAGAGATGACTGGGCTAGGACAGATAAGTTAGTTTCACAGAAAGATTAGGACTGGAGTTGAGTTTTGAAGGAAGGAAAAGGCTCATTTGTACTGAATACCAAAACCCAGTTTTACCACTTGAACAAATTAGTTTCTTTTTATTCCTCTTTCCTTCAAGCCCTTGTTTATAGGTGTGTTGAGTTTTATACATAGCACAAAATAAATTTATATTGGTGTTTTACATTCTTCTAAAAATACTCTTATGTGACTGCCTTCAGTCTCTTACATTAAGCAGATGCCCTGGCTATTTATTCTTATAGTGACTTTCCTTAACATACCTTCAAGGCTTTTTATCACATCTGCCTCTCTAGAGCCCTCCACACTATACCCACATTAAATTCTACATCTCATTATTGTATCCCTGGTGCCTAATCTAGGATACAGTAGGTACTCAAGTATTTGTTGAATGAGTAGTATATATCAATCCTCAAAACAAAATTAGGAATATTTTATCTGAAAAGTATTATTTAGTATAATTTATTCCTGAGTAAGTATTTTCACCTTATAGGTAAGTTTACCACTAAAATGATAGGACTTCTTGGTGTCAAAAATTCAGTTTCTGGAAATAGATAGCGGTGATGGTTTGAAAACCCAAGGAGGGGTCACTATGAGTCGGATACGACTTGACAGCAATGAGTTTGGTTTTGGAATTTAGATGGTTGCACAACCTTGTGACTATACTAAAAACCACTGAATTGTACACTTGTGCATGTGAATTTTATGGTATGTGAATTTTATGGTATGTGAATTTTAATCGGAAATACTAATTCAAAGAAAAATTAACAAAAGGCTCTGGTAGCATAGTGCCTAAGGCACTTGACTGCTAACCAGAAGGCTGGCGGTTCAAACCTACCAGCCTCTTCTTGGAAGGAAGGTTAGGCAATCTACTTCCGTAGTGACACTCCCTCGGAAACCCAAGGAGGGGTTGCTATGAGTCGGGTCTGACTCGACAGCACATAACAACAACAAGTATTTTACTTATACAGCGTGGCCTTCCCAAAATTAAAAGGAATTGCTACCAAGCAAGAAGTTCCAAAAGAGCACATCACTTATGGTCCCCATTAAAAAAAAAAAAAAAAACAGTTGATGCTGACTTGACTCCAACTCATGGAAACCCCTTTTGTGTCAGAGTAGAACTATGTTCCATAGGGTTTTCAACGGCGGCTGCTTTTTTGGAATGCAGATCATTAGGCCTTTCTTCCAAGGTGCCTCTGGGTGGACTTAAACTTCCAATCTTTCAGTTAGCAGTCAAGAGGATTAACTGTTTGCACCACCAACTGGCAAAAGGAGTCCTGCAACTTGATAGTGACCAATCTGAAAGCCCAAACGGAAGAAAGCCACCATTGCAAGACAGTCGAGAATCAATTTTGGACAAGTTATGTTTTCCAACACCCCAGAAGTAGAGAAATAACATTTGCTATGTAGATGAACTGATAAAATGAATCTAACATTGAATGAAATGTTCCCATAAAAAAATTACTTTTACTGGTATTGCTTTGCAAACTCTTAACTCTTCACAGGAAGAGACACAGTGAAAAGTCATATTTGCTTTTTTTTGAAAAAATCATATTTATCACTTACCAAGGTGGAGTTTTACATAAAAACTGTTTCTAAATATCAAAGTTGAATATATTCACACGTTCACATAGGTCTACCTGTATACATAGACTGAATTTTCTATCTTATTTTTTTCTACCTTACTCTTCTAAAATACCTCAAACCTAAACAATAGACATTTGAGCACAAAAAGAACTTTACCTTAATTTAGGATTATCAACGTATTTCTTAAACTGCTTGACGTTATTCAAAGTTTGTTCAGCCAGCTCTCGGGAGGGTTCCACAATGAGGGCTTTCGGAGCATTGGGGAGGAACTTCGCTTGTGCCACCTGTGCACTGCCTTAAGAGAAAAACATGAAACATATCAAATCACATCTCTAAATAGCTTTATTTCTAAAACAGGAGTACAAATATTCCAATGACAAAATTTTAAATAATAATTATTAAAAAGTATAGAAAGACAGTCAAACAACATGAAATAAAGGTCCAATTCCTAAAATGAACTAAGACTTCTTTAAATTAAATTTACTTGGAATAATTGCAATCGACCTTTTCTCTCTGGAAAAATTATCTACTTGTTACGTGATAAAAAAAATTTATATGATGATATGTCTCTACTGTAAGTAACTAAAATATACTAGACAGTATAATGTATGAGCTTCAGACTGCCTGAATTTGAATTCAACTCTACCATTTACTTGCTCTGTGACTTTGAGAAAGTTATCTTAAGTCCCTACTCTTCAGGTTCTTTGTCAAGAAAGTGGAAGAGTTCTGCCTTAAAGGGTTGTTGTGAAGATTAAATAAAATAATCCATGTACATGGATGTACATATGTACATGGTACCCTGGCACTTAATTAACAAGCACGCATTTTATAACTATTAGATATCATCACCATCGATATCTGGATCCTCAAAATGCTTAAAATGAAACCATATACTTAAGAGTTTATGAATTAAGTTTTGAAAATTAATTTTACTAATGTGTTAAATAACTGTGTGACTAAGTCAGCAAGGGGGTATGTGTAACTAACTCACTCTAAGGAGCTTAAATGAAGATTTTCACCAATATCCCATCCTAGAAATCCTTATTCTCTCGGTTATAATACCTGTGTGCTGAGATTTGGTAGTGTAACTATC
>NW_006921774.1:1154831-1171630 GCF_000298275.1 Orycteropus afer afer | reverse complement strand
AAAAAAAAAAAAGTCTAGAAAATTCTACGGGGCAGCTCTAGTTTGTCACCTAGGGTTGCTATGAGTCAAAAATCAACTTGATGGCACTTAAAAACAACTGGATCATTTCTATTAGCATACAAACATACTACAACAGCTCCATTAAAACAGACAAACTTCCCTTTGAACCCAGCCCACCCTTTATTTACCTTCCATTTTTCTTCTCCCTTCTGTAGTAAAATGCCCTGCATTTTCCATTGTCACTATGCCCACTTCGTCTCATCCCATTTTTTCTTGAAATAATTCCTAATCAGGCCCCTATGCCCACTCTTTGCTTCATCAAAAAGTTCTTTGTCAAGCTTATCGATGAGCTTGCCAAATTCAATGGTTAATTCTTAGTTTTCATCTGTGTAGACTAGACCCGTCAGTGGCATTGAACACAATTTGTCCACTCCCTCCTCCTTGAAATAGTTTCTTCAACTGGATTGTAGGACCTCTTTTTCTCTTTATTCTTCCCCTACCACAATGAATTTCTTCCTCAATTTGCTAATTTCTAATCATAGAAACACCCCAGGCCTCATATCTCTTCTGTTATCTACTTTCATTCTTTAGGTGATCACATCTAGTCCTGAGGTTTTATATACCACCTGGCTCCCAAAGCTCTTTTCTCCAGTTCTGATCTCTCCCCTGAACTCCTGAATTGCACATTTCATTTCTTACTTTTACTTACTTAGTTACACTTAGGTACTACTTTCACCATTAGATGTCTGATGAATAACTTAAACTATGTCCAAAATCAAACTCTTACCTTCAAACTAGCTTCCTACCTGCCACCCTACCCCACCTCCCAGTCTCTTTTCAACAGAGCAGCCAAAAACCCTCTTGAAGGTAAAATCATATGACACCACTCCTTCGCTCAAAACCCTAATGGCTTCTCATTTCACTCAAAATAAAAGCCAAAGTTTTTATCATGGCCTAGAAGGCCCTGCAGGAGCTCTGGTAACATAGTGCCTAAGGCATTTGACTGCTAACCAGAAGCCTGGTGATTTAAACCCACCAGCCACACTCCTCAGAAGGAAGGTTGGGCAATGTACTTCCATGATACTGCCTCGGCAACCCAAGGAGGGGTCGCTATGAGTCAGGTCCAACTCGACGGCACATAACAACAACAAAATAAGGCCCTGCATGATCTACCCTTACTACCTTCACAAGCCTAATATTCTACCACCCTTCTTCATGCTCAATGTGCTCAATTGTTATTCACATGCCCCAAGCATGCTTGCATTTTAGGGTCTTTGCATTTACTATTCTTTCTGACTGAAATGCTCTTCCAAGACAGCTGCATGGCCTACCATCCAACTTATTCAGATTTCTACTCAAATGCTACCTTCCCAGCAAAGACATCTCTGACATCCACTATTAAAAAAAGAACACTCCTAGATTGCTATCACTCCACTCCCTTAACCTGCTTTATACTCTCCTCCACAGCACTTAATACCACATGACATATTACTGTCTGTCTTTTCCTATCAGTACATAAGCCCCATAGAAGTAAAGATGTTTTATCTACTATGTTTTCTCCAGCCTCTATATGAGTATCTGCTCAATAATATCTGTTCAAAAGAAAGTCAGGGAAAGAAGGAGAGAGGACAGAGGAAGCGAGTAAAGGGATAAAAGAGAGAGAGAATATCATATATCTTTTCTCTACAAAGAAAACCCATGGGAAGCTTACCATTTTTGGAGAACTTGATATGCCCTTTATCTATATCGAGGTAACATCCAATAGTATCATGCATAGTGAATTCCTAGGAAACCAGAAAGGCAAATGCTGTTAATAGAAAGCAAAATCTTAAGTAAAGTTAAAAGTTCAAATATGCTACATCAAAATGTTGCTATTGTGTACCACTAAGTAGACTCTGGCTCATAACAACACTGTATGACAGAGTTTAACTATCTTGTAGGGTTTGCAGATGACATAATCTTGCTTGCTGAAAATGAAGAGGAATTGAAGCACTTACTAATGAAGATCAAAGACAACAGCCTTCAGTATAGATTACACCTCAACATAAAGAAAACAAAAATTCTCACAACTGGACCAATAAGCAATATCACAATAAAACAAGAAAAGATTAAAGTTGTTAATTAGGTCATTTTATTTCCTAAAATTTCCAAGGCAGTATCACGGAAGTAGATTGCCCAACTTCCTTCTGAGGAGTGTGGCTGGTGGGTTTAAACCACCAGGCTTCTGGTTAGCAGTCAAATGCCTTAGGCACTACACTACCAGAGCTCCTGCAGGGCCTTCTAGTCCATGATAAAAACTTTGGCTTTTATTTTGAATGAGATGAGAAGCCATTAGGGTTCTCATTAATTAGGTTATTTTACTTGGATCCACAATCAACCCCTGTGGAAGAAGCAGCAGCCAAGAAATAAGATGTTGTTGTAGTGTGCTGGGAAAATCTGCTGCAAAAGAGCTCTTCAAATGAGCAAAGATGTCACTTGGAAGACTAAGGTGCAAGTGACCCAAGCCACGGTATTTTCAATCACCTCATTATGTATGGGAAAGCTGGACAATGAATAAGAAAGACCAAAGAAGAATTGATGCATTTCAATTGTGATGTTGGTGAAGAATATTAAAGGTATCATGGACTGCCAGAAGAACGAATAAATCCGTTTTAGAAGAGGCATAGCCTGAACACTCCTGAGAAGAAAGGATGGCCAGACTTTGTCTCTCATACTTTGGTCATGTTATCAGAAGGGACCAGTACCTGGAAAAGAATATCATGCTTAAGTGAGTCAGAAAAAAAGGGGCAAGACCCTCAACAAGAAGGACCGGCAGGGTGGCTACAACAATGGACTCAAGCATAGCAACAATTGTGAGGATGGCTCACCAGACACTGTTTCATTCTGCTGTCCACAGGGTCACTATGAGTCTGAAGCCAATCAATGGCAATCTTTAGTTTCAAAATAATTTCTTGCAGCTTTCGTGTAGGTTTAAAAAATGCTTATTTAGAACATATTATATATAATAATGGGAGCTCTGGTAGCGTAGTGTCTAAGGCACTTGACTGCTAACCAGAAGGCTGGCGGTTCAAACCCACCAACCACTCCTCGGAAGGAAGATGAGGCAATCTAATTCCATAGTGATACTGACTTGGAAACCCAAGGAGGGGTCACTATGAGTCTGGTCCAACTCAACGGCACATAACAACAATATAACATATATAATAATGGGAGCTCTGGTGGCATAGTGCCTAAGGCATGTGACTGCTAACCAGAAGGCTTTCAGTTCAAACCCACAAGCCACAACTCAGAAGGAAGGTTGGGCAATCTACTTCCGTAGTGACATACTGCCTCAGAAACCCAAGGAAGGGTCGCTATGAGTCGGATCTGACTCCACGGCAGTGAGTTTTTTTTTTTCTTTTCATACATATATAATAATAGAAGCATCTCACAGGCTTTTTAGAATAAAGGGGGTATTTTGGTTCATCAGACATTACTATATATTTCGAATAAATAAATTGAGAGTTTGGACAACAGGATTTCCATATGCAAAATAATGACATTGGACCTCTACCTCACATCATATGTAAAAATTAACTGAAAATGAATCAAACACCTAAATAAAAGAAATTCTTAGAAGAAAAACCAAACCAGGTGCCACAGAGTTGACGCCAACTTATGGCAACCCATGTATGTTAGAAGTGTGTCCCACAGGGTTTTCAATGGTTGATTTTTTTAAAAGCAGATTGCCAGGCCTTTCTTCCAAGTTGCTTCTGGGTGGACTCAAACCTCCAACCCCTCCGTTAACTGTATTATCCACCAGGGACTCCAATTAGAAGAAAACATAGGGGTAAAACTTATATTTCATAATGCATTCTTAGAGATGACACCAAAGCCTGAACAACAAAAGAAAAATTGAACTTCATCAAAACAAAAAAACTTGTACATCAAAGGACGTTATTGACAAAGTTAAAAGATACCAGAATAAAAGAAAATATTTGGAAATCATATAGTTTATAAACATTTACTATCCAGAATATACAATGAAACTCTACAATTCAACAACAACAACAAAAAAAACGACCTACTCAAAAAACAGGCAAAATACTTCAGTAGACATTTCTCCAAATAAGATATATAAATGAACAAGAAGAACATGAAAAGATGCTTGACATCATTAACCATTAGTGAAATGTAAATCAAAACGAGATACCACTCCATACCCAATAGGATGGTTATGATTAAAACAATATCAACAATAGAAAATAATGTGTTGCCAAGGATATGGAGAAATTGGAACCTTCACTCACTGAAGGTAGAAATGTAAAACGATGCAGCCACTGTGGAAAACAATTCAGCAGCTCCTCAAAAAGTTAAACATAGAATTACCATATGATCAAGCAATTCCTTTCCTAGGATATACCCAAATGAATTGAAAGAAGGGACTCAAAGAGATATCTGTCCACTAATGCTCACTGCTACATTATTCATGATAGTCAAAAGCTGGAAAAAACCCAAGTGTACACCAACAGATGAATGGCTAAACAAAATGTATATCCATACAATGGAATATTATTCTACCCTAAAAAAAGAAATGAAGTTGTAATACATGCTATAACATGAACCTTGGAAATATGATTCCAAGTGAAATAAGCTAGACACAAAAGGACAAACAGTATATGATCTCATTTGTATAAAATATCTAGTATAAACAAATGCATAGACACAGACAGTAGATTAGTAGTTACCATCAGCTGGAGGATGGGGCAATGGGAGTTACTACTTAATGGGTTTAGAATCATGAAAACATTTCAGAAACAAATAGCAGTGATGTTTACACAAAATTTTGAGTATGAAAATGGTTTAAATGGCAAATTTTTTATATCTTAGCACAATTAAAAAAAAGAAGTGAGAATATATGTATTAAACCAAATACCAAACCAACCTCACTGTCATCAAGTTGATTCTGACTCACAGCAACCCCCACTGAGCTTCCAAGGCTATAAATCTTTATGGAAGCAGACTGACTGTCTCATCTATCTTCCACTCAGTGGAAGATAAAACACCAACCTTTTGGTTAGCAGCCAAATACCTTAACCACTACACCACCAAAGCTCTTATATGTATTAAAGCCAAAATCAATATGAGGTGAAGAGAAGACAAAGTAACATCAGAGGGTGTATAAAAGAAAAACTGGTATGAAAGAAAAACTGGTATAAAAGAAAAACTCTAAATACTACATATTTATCTTATTTTATAACATTTCTTTAGTGAAGTCCAAATCTGAACACGCTGTGGAAAATAAACAGAAAATCTACTTGTCTTTGTGAATCATTTCTATATCCTCAAGTCAGATCATGTGATCAAGTAAATATGCAAGAAAGCTTACTGAAGCTACGTTGAAGGCAATAATATAATAACTTACCTCTCCATAATTATCGAACTGTTTATTATGGGATTTCTTTCCTGTTCCACCAAAGCCAAATCCAAACTTGTCAGTACCTGGATTTAAAGTGTAGTGAGGGTAAATATAAAGTCAAAAGCCCTCTAAAAGAAGTCATTTTATTTGCATTATAATACCTCCATTTTGAAAAAACACAGGAAAAATTTCCCAAATCTTGCAAATACCTGTTTATAGCTTAAGAAGACTATGTGACACTATGGACCCAAGTGACACTGCATCCATCTTCACTTTGGCCAATAAGAAATTCAGTTACTGAATTCAAAATAACTGCAAGCATCTATGCAGTACCCTTTGGCACATTTTCATACATACAAACTTTTTGCTGACTTCATTCAGTCTTAACTTTATTCCACCTGACTTTATATTACTATATTTTTTTAAGTTGTTTCAAATCTTGTTTTAGAATAGAGTAGGATATATATAAGTAACATTATTCTCCTGTCCCTCAAATATAAACTTTGCATGGGTAAGTTTGCACTGCTTTTGAAAATAACAAAAATGTTAACAAAATCCACAAACGTAAATCAATACAGTCAGTTATTTAGAGATACTTACCTAGGTCTAAGGAAGCCTGCATGGTAGACCACCCAACTCTGCATAATCCTTGGTCATGACAAGATACTTCATAGTAGTGTTTCCCTACAAGGGCAAAACACTTGGAAATTTACATAAATTATCTCACACACCTGACTCATTTATTATGTAACCACTTTTCCATTATTTCTGAACTACAATTTTCTACATACCAAATGAAGAATTTTAGGTCTTTTTGTACCATTAAACATTTTTTCAAATCCTCAAGTTAAAGCTATTTAAAGAAAATTCAAGTAAATACACTGCCTCAAAAATTTGTACAAGTACAAATGCTGTTCAAATACCTTTCATTAATCCTTTAGTAGCTCTACACCCATGCCATTCCTTCACTTCTCTGCTCTGACAACAAAGACCATCAGACCCAATTGCTAGACATGAGAAAAAAAACACAGAAAAATGTCAGTACAGATTGTAAATCACGCATTCTGAAATAAGTATCATTCAATCTCACTAATATGGGTAATTCCTCCACTTGCTACAACATTCCAGATGCTGAGACTTGCTGATTCCTGATTGATAGCAGTATCCTCCCCATGAGTAATTATTCTCATTCATCCCTTGGCTGTCCTTGTTTGGCCTTGTTGAAGGCTAGTTTCTATAATGTTATCTGCGAACTAGGACAAGATTTTACAGCAACAAATCTGAAAACATCAGCACAACCCTTAACCTGAGTTACATTAGTCCACCAACACAAATGTGCTTAGACAATTATTCTTTAACATCCTTTAAAGAAGGATGATGCAGTAATATTTATTGTTTTTATCTTATGCTTAGAGCTTGACTGAATAAAAGTAACTGTCTCTGGTCTGTTCTCCAAACCATGGATCCAGAAATCTTACAGGAAAGTAGGGAGAAGTGTGCATAAATATATATATATATATATATATATTTGTTATTTGCTAATATTAGGACTCTAAAGGTGGGGTTTATATTATATGTCACCATCAGTCACAGTAAAATCCATAAAGTACGTGCATATTAGCAAGGATTTAGCTTTGTTTGTATTGAAAAGAAATTATTATCTCTCCCTTGCTTCATGTTTGCAAGTCATATTCAGCACCTGAATGTAAAATAAACTTTAGAAATCACTTCTTAATGTATAAAAATCACATCATATGTTTTATTTTACTTACCAGAGATCAAAATTATTTGAAGTATAAATTCTTGCTCATATGGACATTGTATTATATAACTTAAAACTTATTATAACTTTTTAAGTTCTTTACCAATGGCAAATCCTTAAAACTGTTATATTTAAAATTTCTTATTTTCTTTATACACACACACACACAAATTGTGTATCTTATGGTAGAGGGTACTAGCCTTTCTTTATCATGGTTGCTCAGGATCAACTCTACATTTCTCTAGAGCCTGCATTATTTTGATCATCAATACCTGGTGAAAATTCCTCCAAGTCAACTCTATAGCTCTGATTCATTCTTTCTAATGGTGTCACAATAGTCTTTGAAAACACCCTAACATTCGTTTAACATTCTCCTAGCAACAGCATTCATTTTACTGGCAGTTATCACTACAAATAACGCTGCAACATCCTTTATGTATATCCTTGCATACTGGTGCTTTTATTTCAATAAGCTAGACCCTCTAGGAGTGTATATTATGAATTTTAATAGGTAATGCTAAACTGCTTTCCAGAAAGGGAACAATAACTTATATTTCCATAATAAAAATGTGTTCTCTCTTTTGAACTTTTGCAAACCAAGGGGTACAAAGCAACAACTTTATTAGTTATTTACATAAGAATCTCTACTAGTTCATAAGGATTATCTTTCATCAGCATTACAAAATTCTTCTCTATCAATTTTCTACTGTATTTTTTTAATATCTCTTCCAAAAATTTTTTATACAAATATATGTGTTTTCTTTTACAATTTCTGAGTTTCCTGTTTCTTAGAAAAATTCCTTCATAAATTGTTACGTGGTTTTCTATGTGTTAAAACTTATATATTATCCTTCTCCTACCAATATGAAATACTTTTTTTCCTTTGTATTAACTTCTCATATACACTCGAATTTATTTCCATTATATTTCTGTGACTTGTTGTCTATTCCTATGTCAGTACTACAGTGTTTGATTGTAGTAAGTATATTCTAACATCCAGTAAATTAAATATCCCTTTACTATACGTCTGTCCTAATTTTCTTGGTATTCTCAAGCATTAGTAAAGACAAATTTCCTGAATTACAAAATCATCTGGTAAAAATCTACTTACCAAAAGCAGATCCTCTATCATATGGGTTCATTTGCCATTTGTTGAGAACTAAACAAATTAAAATAAGAAAAATTACCTACATACATGCAAAATTAAAAACTATAAAAAGTAAATATATTTTATATGATACCTAATTCCTCTAGATTCAATGTGGTTTTACACATTTTTGAATATACAGTTTTTGCTGGTTTTATTAAACACAAAACTAAAAGTGAAAACTGTTAACAATATGTGAAACATGATAATCTTATCTCCTCACTTGCTTCAGTGCACTTTGTATTAGATAACACTGATTTTTGTCATAACCACTAGGACATTAATAAAAAGAAGTTTAGGTAGCTAAACAAATTGAGTTCCATCTTATTGGAAATAACTGACCTTCAATATTTCAGGATCTAATTATTTATCATGTTATTATTATTAAAAGAAAAGCAAGTCCTTTATCTTAATTCAAAATTCACAATATTTTCTTCCTCCTCATTTAATACAGGAACTGCATTTTCCTTTTCTGGAACATCGGAACAGTCTATGGCTAATCAAAGAACTGTAATGCCTAAAGAGATCACCAGCTGCTACTGAGTCAACTATGACTCAGGATAGCCCCATGTGTTGCAGAATAGAACTGCTCTATGGGGGTTTCCTTGGAAGGAAGATGGGGAATCTACTTCTGTAGTGATACTGCCTCGGAAACCCAAGGAGGGGTCGCTATGAGTCGGGTCTGACTCGACGGCACATAACAACAACAACAACAATGGGGGTTTCAAGGCTGTGCCTTTCAGAAGCAAATCACCAGGTCTTTCTTCCCAAGTGCCTCTGGGTAGGTTCAAGTCACCAACATTTTAGTTAGTGATCAAACATTTATCTTTTATTATGCCCAGGAACTTCTACCTAAAGAACACCCTATATATTTTATACCCAAGTTGCCACTTAAAGCAAAATCCTTGCTAGCTTATTTCTGGTCAAAAGATATTAATCATCTGCTTAAACACTTTGAATGATGTGAAGTAACTTTGTTTTGAGGTTCTCCTTTCCATTATTGGCTCCATCTAGCTATTAGACTGTATCAAGTTCAAATAAAATTATCATCTAGATTATTTCTAATTAGTCCTGGTTCTGCTTTCTAGAACTACTATCTTCTCACCAGAACCCTTCAGTGATTTAAAAGTTATCCTAACTCCTTTTTTTTAGCCCATGTAAAAATCTAGTTTGTTTATTCCTCATAGATTTTTAGAACCTTACCACACTCTCTTTACCTTCTTTGGGATGCATTCTCTTTCATCAGCTTTTCTCATAAACAATAGCAGACAGTCACAAGTTATGAAACTTTTAGAACAGTCTGATACTCTAAATAATTCATATTCTATTATGTAATCTCACAATCATTTTACAAATGAGTTCATTCTATGCACTATGTAACATTATTACTGTCAAACAAAATGTTGATGCGCCAGTTCACTCCACTTAAAACTTGCTATTTTGTCACAATCCTGTTTTGTATCATGAAGTAAGAGTGACTTAGAATGTGGAACAAATTGTGTTACAATATAACAAAACCACAGATTGAGACAGAATGGAATTTAGAAGCCATTTAACAGAAACAACACAATTTACAGATGAGGAAACTGAAGTAAGATTATTCATAGTACATACAGGACCAGAAACCCTAATAAAAGGACAGTCTCCACATAAATAGGAATGAAAATAAGAAACTGAGTTTAAATTACATTTTACATTTTAACTTCCTGAGTTCCTTCTCTTAAAGACAGGAAAAAGTCATCTCTCTTCCCTATATAAGGCAATGTTTCCCACCCATTGGTTTTTTACTCCATCAATTATGTGTAAAATCCTTAAAACCTCTGCAAAAGTTATATTGATTAATCTTTGATATTAGGCAGAAGTTGTTAAGAAAACATTAAAAATAACTAAATACAATTTTTTAAATGTCAGAATTCAACATTTCACATCAGTGTTTTTCAAAAGTTAACACTACTAGCATTTTAGGAGGAACAACATTCATTTTTAATGCTCTATATCACATTTAGAATCCCTGGTTTCCAGGGCTATACCAAAAGCATCCCTAGATACTGGCAACAAAAACAGACAAACACCTCACATTTCTAAAGGCCAGGGAATAACAATCATTGACCTACACAAAAAGAAAATATTAATCCAAAAAATTACCTGAAGCACCAGTTTTAATTGTTGTTTTTCCTTTCTTGCCTTCCTGCTGATCTTTCAGAGTTTCATAAACTATCTGAATAACTGGAATACTGAAAGCCTATTGAAAAAAACATTTTCTATATTAATATGCAGATATTTAATATAATGAATTTAATAATCTATATGTTGTTGTTGTTATGTGCCTTCGAGTCAGACCCGACTCATAGCGACCCCTCCTTGGGTTTCCGAGGCAGTATCACTACGGAAGTAGATTGCCCCATCTGCCTTCCTAGGAGTGGCTGGTGGGTTTGAACCACCAGCCCTCTGGTTACCAGTCAAGTGCCTTAGGCACTATGCTACCAGAGCTCCTAATAATCTATATAGAATATGTGTAATTACTTAATGTCAGGTGTAACTTTTTTGTCATCAATAATCTATATAGATGACAAAAAAGTTACACCTGACATTAATTACACATACTCTACACTGCTGCTCTAATTTGATTTACCCAAACACAAAATACCAGTTAGATAACAGAGTTGATAAAATAAAGGAAATAGGAGCCAGATGACAGCCCAAAACAATAAGCCAAGGACACCTCTAGAATGAACCTACAGAGAAAAAATATCCAGTCTGACAGGAGATCATCTTCCATTAGAAACACCTTTATTACCATAGCCATTGTATTAATATTCCAGAAGTGAATATAAATACTAAAGATTCTATACCTATACCTCTTTCTCCAAGACCAGTTTAAAGTTGTATTCTTAAAGCCATACTGCTCACTGATCTTACTTCAAAATCAGAACAACAACAAAAAATCTCCCCCAATGGTAGGCAATCAATTCCTTACAGTTTGGAGGTAGTTGTTTCAAACTACCATTTGAAAAAAATCAAGCCGTCTGCCGTTGAGTTGATTTCAACTCAGTGACACTACAGGACAGAGTAGAACTGCCCAATAGGGTTTTCAAGGCTGAAATATTTATAGAACCAACTTTCTCCTCCAGGGCAGCTGGTAGGTTCAAATGGCTAACCTTTCAGTTAGCAGTTGAGCACTTTAATCACCACACCACTGGGACTCCTCACTATTCAAAGCTGCTTCAAAAGACAATTACAAAGTAAGTCAATTTTAAAATGTGGAACAAACTTCAAAAGCACAAAAATGACCAGAATTACTGGGCAGACGGAGATTGCTGGAACCTCTAAGACTATGGCCCTGGGTTATCCTTTAGACCTAGAAAAGGACTCACTTCCATGGACTGGCTCTCAGCTCAATAGTAGAAAGACCTACATGCAGAGCACCTACCCCAGAGAGATGCACCCCCTTTGATCAATCAACCATGAGACATCAGAAGGGTAGCATTCACATAGAGGGAAAGATGGACAGACAAGAATGTACAGATAAGGGCAAGAAGTGGGTAGTCATAGGGAGGAGAGTTTTTCATGGTTAGGGGTTGTAATCAGGCCTATGAAATCAAATGTGCATGAGCTATTGAATGTAAAACAAATATGCACCCAAAGCACAATTAAAAAAAAAAAAAAGTCAATTTAAGTTTATTACTTACACCAGTTTTTCCACTTCCTGTTTCTGCAGCCTATATGAAAAGAAAGTTGAATTTTCAGTTGCTAATTAAACATGATAGCATGTAGAAATCTTTAACACTTGACTAACTACTTTTATTTTCAGCGCATCCAGATTACCCATGTTTCTGCAGTCAGTTGTAACAACTATTACTCTCGTCACTTCTCTCCCCATTGCCTAGAATCTGCTCTCCCATTTCTTTTCCCATTATCACTATTCAAATTTAGGCCCTCACCACTGTAAGCTAATTATTACAAAAGCATCTTCACAGCATCTAATCCCTCAGAGTTATACTATAAACTGATAACAAATTAATTTTCATAAAAACACAATTCTAGCCATGTAATCTCCATGTTTAAAATCTCCCAATGCTGCCAAAATCCATTAAATGGGGAAGAGGCAGTTTCTTTAACAAACGGTATTGGCAAAACTGGATATCCATTTGCAGAAAAATGATACAAGATCCATATCTCACACCACACACAAAAACTAACCCCAGATGGATCAAAGACTTAAATGTGAAACCTGAAACTATAAAGTTCATCAAAGAAAAAATAGGGGCAAACTTAGGGGCCCTAATTTATGGTATAAGTAGACTGTTGAGCATAACCCAAAATGTACAAACAGCAGAAGATAAACTAGATGATTGGGACCTTCCAAAAGTTAAATTCTTAGGTGCATCAAAAGACTTCTCCAAAACAGTAAAAAGAGAACCTATAGATTGGAAAACAACATTCGGCAACAACATATCTGACAAGGGACTTATCTCTAAAATTCATAGAAAACTCCAATACTTAAACATCAAAAAGACAAACTATTCAATTAAAAAAATGGACAGAAGACATGAATAAACACTTCACCAAAGAAGATATTCACGCAGCCAACAAACACATGAAGAAATGTTCACGATCCTTAGTCTTTACAGAGATGCAAATCAAAACAACGAGATAACCATCTCACTCCAGCACTAAACAAAGTTCAACAAGATAGAAAATAACAAATGCTGGCAAGGCTGTGGGGAGATTAGGACCCTCATACACTGCCAGGTAATACTGTAAAATGATACAACCACATGGAAAATAATACGGTGATTCATTAAAAAGTTGAAAATAGAAGTACCACTTGATCTAGCAATCTCATTACTAGGTATATATCCTAAAGAACTGAGAGCCAGGACAAGAACAGATAGATATATGCACACCCATGTTCATCTCAGCACTATTCACAACAGCAAAGAGATGAAAACAACCTATGTGCCCATCAACAGAGGAATGTATAAGAAAACTATGATACATGCACACAATGGTATACTATGCAACACTAAAGAATAATGTAGAATCTGCGAAACATTGCATAACATGGATGAACTTGGAGGACACGTAAGCTGAGTGAAATAAGTCGATTTCAAAAGGACAAATATTGTAGTAGTCCACTGTTGCAAAAAGTCAAGGAAAGTTTTATATATGGAAGGAAACTTTCTTTGTTGGTTACCAAGGATAGAAGGGAAGGGGAGGAAAAATTGCTAGATAGGTAAGAAACAAATACTGATTTGGGTGAAGGGAAAAGCAATAAACCAAAAGCAAGTGACCAATACAATAATGTTAAGGAAAAGGAAGACAGAGGTGCACAAGAGGTATAGACAACAAAGATAAACACTTTCACATATATAATACTACATTATCAGTAATAATAAACGTTAACCTACAAGTAGCTACATTAATAGCAGGTTGAAAGATCAGGCATGCCTAGGATAAAGGGAATATACTCATGACCACATATAAGTTTGGCAGATAACATTTCTACCCACATATTTGTATGTGCTGTAAGAATGTCCATATAAATAAAACTAATGAAGCAAAGTTATAACTTCTTATAACCATCTTGAGGGAGTGAGTTGTTGGGCCTCTGGGCTTGGGACCATGGTTGCAGGGGACATCAAGCTCAACTGGCATTACATACTACACAAAAACATTGTTCTACATTCCACCTTGGTGAGTAGCAACTGGGGTCTTAAAAGCTTACAAGAAGCCATCCAGACGCAATAATTGGTCTCTCCTCATCCATAGAAAAGAAGAGTGAAGAAAACCAACGATGCATGGAAACATTAGTCCAAGGGACTAGTGGACCATATGAACCTCAGCCTATATGACCATGAGACCAGAAGAAGTAGATGGTGCCTGGCTACCACTGTTAACCACTCAGAAATGGATCAGTGCAGGTGATCCTGGATTGGGTAGGAGAACAATGTGGACAAAACTAAAAATCATAAAAAAGACTAGGCTTCTGGTCTGACAGAGATTATAAACTCCCAAGACTATAGCCCCCAGTCACTCTTTGGGCTTGGAACTGAACTCACTCCCCATGGCTTCCAGCCAAACAGACAGGCATATAAGGTGAACATTTACACCAGGTAGGTACACTCCTTAGAACAATCAATCATGGGACATCAGAAGGGCCATATTTACACAGAGTGATAGCTCAGAGTGCACGAGTGCACAGGAAAGAAGGACATAGGGAAAAGGTAACCACAGGGAAGAAATGGGAAGAGAGCTATAACATTATGGGATTGCAAGCAAAGTCATGAAACAAAATGTATATGACTGCTGTATAGAAAATGAATTTACTCTGTAAACTTTCACCCAAGTGACAATTTAAAAAAAAAAAAAAAAACTCCCAATGTTCCCTGAAAACTAAAACCAAATCCACTGCCATAGAGTTGATTCCGACTCATAGCAACCACCTTTGGTTTTCCAAGGTAAATCTTTACAGAAGTGGATTGCCTTATCTTCCTTCCACAGAGCAGCTGTTGGGTTTGAATTGCCAACCTTCCTGGTTACTAACCAAATGCCCTACCCACTATGCCACCAGAGCTCCCTCAATGCTCCCCATGGCCAACAAATACCAAATTCTTTAATATGACACTCAAGAAAGAGTCCAAATTAATCTGACTCAATTTGTACTTCAAGGGTTAGATTATCCAATAAACAAGGTAAATATGGGCTTACTTGTGCTTACTTACTAATCTGTAGTGAAGTTTCACATGTGAATTTGTTCACTATAGATAAGTAAGTACAAGTAAGCTGTGTTTACCTTCTTACTGGGTACTCAGTCCCTTTCAGGGATTATAAATTTGAAAAGAGGCTTTGCTTCTGTAGGAAAGTGCTGTGAGATTGGGGAGAGACAGGTGCCAGCCATACCTATAAGCAGGATATTTGGTATGGTGAAAAACTTACTTACTTGTGAGTAAACCCATGCTTATCTTGCTTGTTAAATAATCTGATACTGAATACGTGCCAGTACACTTCCCTCTTATCTCAAGTTACATTTCACCCCCAAACACACATATTTTATGCTACAATCATACTGAGTTACTCTTGGATCATATCCTACATTCTCTCATTCCCTATTTTGGTTGATGCTCTCGCTACCTAGAGAGCACTTCTCTTTCAACTTCCCTTGTCAAAATTATACTTCATCTAGACAGAGTTCCTTGTGCTCTTTTAAGTAGAAAGATAATTGGACTGAACCCCTCTAGTTCAATCCTATAGTACTTTGAATATCTTTTGCAGGTATCACATTTTCTTATATGGCACTTAGTTTTGTACACATCAAACTGCCCCATTGGGTTTTAGCTTCTATTGGACAAAGATTACATCTTACTCACCTCTGTATTCCCCATAGCTCCTTCTGAGTACCTTAAATGCAGTGTATTTATAACATGAATGCTTGTGAATAAATACAATGAATTTAGTGAAAATATCATTTTTGGTTTTAAGGCATTTGACTGCTAACCAGAAAGCTGGCAGTTCAAACTCACCAGCCACTCTTTGGAAGGAAGACAAGGCAATCTACTTCCATAAAGATCCTGCCTCAGAAACCCAAGCAGGGGTCACTATGAGTCCAGATCGACTCAACGACAGTAAGTGAGTATGGAGTTCTTAAAGTAGGTCACAGACAGCCCCAAAATCATGTTCCCAGCTCCAACCATCTCACCAAATTCAACATACCATAAGTACATCACCTCCTCCAAGAATCAATGGGATAGATTCAGCCTGGATATCAGTTGGGAGACTAAAAGAAACGTATTTTGAATAATTTTAGTTAGTAAAAAACACATAGTTTAAATTAAGTCATATAAGCTAATTCAGTCATGTTAAACAATAAGCCTGTGGTTGTTAGTCACCATCAAGTTGATTCCAATTCATGGAGACCCCAAGTATGCAGAGTAGAACTGCACTCCAGGGAGTTTTTAAGGCTGTGACCTTTCAGAAGCAGATTATCAGGATTTACTTCCAATGTGCCTCTAGATGGGTTTTAATCACTAACCATTTGGTTAGTAATACAGCAATTAATAATTTGTACCACTCAGGGCCTCCTTAAACAGCTGAAATAAAAATTTTATTTGGTAAATACAAGCAATCTTTCTCAGCTAGAAATACATCAATCTTTAAAAAGCAAACATTCCATAATTTAGAAAACAACAAGGAAAGATAAATTTTATTTATCCATCTTAATAGGTTAACTAGATACAAAAATACTTGTTAATATTAACAACTATTTTAATATAAAACACAGCTGGTACAGGTATATTTAAAATTCAGGTACTTACAGCCAATCCATCTCTTCCACAGCTTGTGCGATCTCAGGCATAACACCCATCTCTGAAAATAAAAATTATCTTTAAAAGCCACACATATTAAGCTAATCGTTGTTGTTAAGTGCCGTCGAGTCGTTTCTGACTCATAGCAACCCCACGCACAGCAGAACGAAACACTGCCCGATCCCG
>NW_006921774.1:1130890-1150872 GCF_000298275.1 Orycteropus afer afer | reverse complement strand
TTTGACTGCTAACCAGAAGGTTGGTGGTTCAAACCTACTAGCCACTCTGTGGATGGAAGACTGGGCAATCTACTTCTATAAAGATTTCCACCTTGGAAACACAAAGAGGGTCACTATGAGTCAAAATTGACTTCATGGCAGTGAGTTTGGGTTGGTAGGTATAAAGGATGATTAGAGATAATAAGTAATGCATCAGCACACAGTTGTCACTTAATACATAATCCGTGCTAGTGAGTGTTTACCTCCTATAACTAGTAAAAATTCTGCCAGTTAGTGAAGATTCCACACCAGCATTTTGGTTGTTTCATTTAAAGACATAATCATGTTTCTTGGCCATTCAAGGATGATATGAATACCCACAGCAATCTGAGATAAATGAACAGACATATATGGAAAGCCCACGTTTATTGGCAGCCATAATCAAAACTCTGGTTAACTAAAAGATGGGCCAATAGTGAAAACTTTAGAAACTGGAAATGTCAGCAGAAGAAATCGTCTGTTCTTAATTGTCCACCTGTTTAAATAATTCTACTTCAAGGCCAGTCCTAAATGAGTCAATTGAGTTGTTACTGGCTAGTTTTTATCTTTTCTCAAATGAATGATCCAAATACCAAACCCATGGCTGTCAAGTCGATTTGACTCATAGAGACCCAATAGGACAGAGTAGCACTGTCCTGCTGGGTTTCCAAGGCTATAAATCTTTATAGGTGCAGACTGCCACATCTTTCTCCTGCAGAGCAGCTGATGGGTTAGAACCACTGACCTAAGCAGCTGACCGCTTAACCACTGTACATCAGGGCTCCTCAGTGTTCGAATGAACCGTAGAGTACATGAAGTACATAAATGGATTACTTAAAATTCCCTTCCAAAGTAACTTTGTCTTCGTATCAAGTGAGAAGAATCATCCTACCAATTAACAAAATAGATGTAACACTAAACTTTCGTATAGTAATTAGTTAATATAAACATTGGTGACACAGGAAAGTATAAAAATCATTTTGAAAAAAGAAGGATCTCCTACTTTTAAATCTCTCCAGAAAATTCATATAGAAAAACCAATCAAGATCTACAGTTGTACATCCAGGCAGACCTTTCTAAGAATTGTGGCCATTTGAGTCTACCTGTATCCTCTCTCCTAAAACACTTGAAAACAGGAGTGATGCTCTCAAGTATGTTGAATACAGAATTTTGCAAGCTGAAACTGCTTGCAAAACTGTTACATCACATGCAACAATACTTTGAGCAAATTTCAGACTTATCCTGGTCATGTTTTCTACTTTTTTTTTTTTTTAAGCTATGTTTTATGAATAAAACTTTTTAACACTTAAGGGGAAAATAGGAATACTCATATTCTTTACTTAATTCTACTTTTGTCTTTATTTCATATCACAGACTCTTTTCCCAGTTCTTTGTCCTGACATTCCTGAAATCTAGGATTCCAAAAGACATGAAACAATAAAATAACAATCCAAAATTCCTCTATAGACTTTGGCTTTATAAACGTGCTTTAGAAGAGGGCTGGGAAAACAAAAACAGTAATCGCTCTGAGTAGATATCCCTTTGACTGCTAGGATGAGATGCAACTGAAACAGTCAGAATTCCTCTCATGCATCACTATAGAGATTTGGAATTCCTAATATTCTTACAGGAGAAATTGAAGCATATATGATACTATATTTTAATATCTGAAATCATCTTAATAGGTTAAGAACATTAAAAGACAGTAGGCTTAACCTAATACATCTATTGCTATATAAATTTAATACATTTAAGGCTGATTATCGCTTAGTATAAAGGGAGGATGATAATGTAAGAGGGAAAAACGACAACTGTTGTGTTAGATAAGCCACCTCAAATCTTGTTTGGAATAAAGCATGGTATGATATGGCAAATAATCATTAGTTTGGCAAACTTACGCTAGGCTAGTGTGTACGTAGATGAGAAAGCTTTAGCCCAACATTTAACGTTGCTATTTGGTGGTGTGCCTAAGGCATTTGCCAACCAGACGCTGGCGGTACAAACCCACCAGCCACTCCTAGGAAGGAAGACTGGGCAATCTACTTTACCAGTGATATCGCCTCGGAAACCCAAGAGGGGTCGCTATGAGTCAGATCCCACTCGACCGCAGTGAGTTTGGTTTTTGGTTTTGTATAATAGCGATAAACAAAAAGGAAGATCAAGTTTACATATGGAACTTTTCTTTTTGGAGGATTTGGAAAAACAACGGACAGAGGCAGGATCGAAATTTTCCCAACTGATGCCTCCCTATGCCCACAGCTTCTCAGCCTGACAATGCCTGTAACTGTCGCAAGCGGAAAAGAGGTTCCCAAGGGCCACTGCCACGTCCAAGAAGCAGGAGGCCTAGGCGACCGAGAGCAGCTAGAGCAACGCCGCCGCACCCTTTTCGCAGCTGCGGGTCTCCTGGCAGGAAAACCAAGTGGAGACTAGTAGAAGAGAAAAGGCAGAGGGATGATAGTCACCGCCAGCATCGGGAGGGAAATGCACTCCCCCAACACTGAACCACGCCGAGAGGGCCTCTGGGCTGCCACCACTGGTCCCGCAGCGCGGATACCGAGGGGGCTGCAGCGGACAGCACCCTCAAGTATAGCGTTGTACCTGTCGGCTCCCGCCTAAAAAGTTCCCTACGAGCTGCCTAAGGGCTGAGGCGTGGAAGAAGCCTCCCACACCACCCCCAGCTTCCATAAACGCACCAGAGAAGGCCGCCATCTTCGTACTCTTCTCCGCGGCTTTGCTTGCTCGCTCCCTCTCTCCCCTCCTAATGACACACTTCGGCAGTGGCTGCGCGCGCTTCCGGCCCTTGGTCTTCGGCTTTCAAAGTCCGTGCAGTGACTCAGCCAGGGAAAAACGGTTCCGACTATAGAAAAGACCCTACGCCCCCGTCTTCTCTCCCCAAGTGCTGTCGCCCAACGCACAACGCAGACTCATATTAGACAGGACTTTGCCTCCCATAAGTAGCCAGAACTGGTGATTATTAGACGTACCTTTACTATTTATGCAGAGCACGCTATGTTTCATCATTATCATTTTTACACAGATAAAGAAGCAGAAATTAGGTGATTAGGGTTACACAATGGGTCCAAGTTGATCTGACACTACAACTGTGCTCTTTATGCTACCTCACTCAACCTTACAAATATAAGCAGGGCTTTCTGTTGTGTGAATGAATTCATCGCCCAGAGAAGCAATATCAATCAGTGCCCTTCATAAGACACTTGACTGCTAACCAGAAGGCTGGTTCAAACCCATCAGCCAGCCACTCCTCAGAAGGAACATTGGGCAATCTACTTCCATAATGGTACCTTCTTGGAAACCCAGGAAAGGGTCGCTATGAGTCGAATCCTACTGGATGGCAGTGAGTTTATTTATTTATTTTTGCTTTATCACCTAGAAGACATTTACTAAATATATTCGTGTCTTTCTTCCCCTCCCCTCAGTGAAGTAGCATTGACTTCTTTGCAGTTTTTTTTAACTCCTTTCCCTTTGCATAGAGATAGGAAAAGTAAGTGAACAATGAATCCTCCCAACAACTCTGGGAAATATTGTATCTCCTTTACAGAAGAGAACACTAAGATTCAGAGATGTTAGGTAACTTATCTAAAGACAATTTGAACCAAGTCTGCATAAATCCTTTGTAACCTGCTTCAGAATGTTAAGAAGGAAAGTGAAACCTTCATTTCACAAATAGGAAAGATGGGCTCAGAAAGGCAAAGGTATATCATGTACAGTGAAAAGTGCAAAACTGGGAACCATGTTACCTGGGTCTGAATTCTAGCTCTGCTACTCATTAGCTGTAACCTTGAAAAAATCTTGATCTTCTCTAAGTTTCACTTTCCAAAACCAAAACCAAACCCATTGCCATCAAGCTGTTTCTGACTCACACAGGACAGAGTGGAACTGCACCACAGAGTTTCCAAGATGGTGAGTCTTTATGGAAGCAGACTGCCACATCTTTCTCCTGCACAGCAGCTGGTAGGGTCAAACTGGTGACTTTTCAATTAGCAGTCAAATACTTTAATCACTGTACCATCAGGGCTTCTGAGCTTCAGTTTACTAATTTGTAAAACAAGCATAAGCGTTGTACCCATCTCAAGATTCTATGAGGAGTAAATAAAATATGTAAAGTATATAGAACAATACATTGCGCATAGGAAGTCTGCCTAAGTAGTAACTCTGTTAGTACTACTACATGTAATAAAATTCACTGAAAACTCCAAAAGTTGAGGACAATACATTCAGACCTGCAACACTGGACAACTCCAAGGTGACACCATTCCAATATATTATTTATTCTCATTATATTTTATGTGAATGCTATCCCTGAGAATTATGCAATATGGCAATTCTGAATCGATGCCAAGTACTCCACATTCCAAAGAGAGGTTCAAGACTGCCTATTATTTAGAATTTACAAAAGGGATGTCTGAAATCTAGGGTTGTGACTTTAATCAATTCCCACCTCAAAATTATGAAAGAATTTAAGGTACAAGTCAAGAAAAGGTATTTCTTTACACAGTGCTATTGAAATGCTATGACATTTTCCCTCTCTTATAGAAGAAAGAACTTCGCAGGGAACCATTCAAAGAGTATTTGATCTCTTGTATTTGGAAAGCATAAGCACTGGTAAGAAGATCTGTGGCTAAAAAGACCCAAGGTACCAGAGCAGGAAGAGAGAATCAGAATTCCAGAACACTTAATTGTACTCACGAGGAACCTGTTCATGGACCAGGAGGCTGTTGTTCCAACAGAACAAAGTTTAAAATCTTCATGGTTTAAAATCAGGAAGGGAGGAGTGTGTCAGGGTTGTATCCTTTCACAATACTTATTCAATCTGTATGCTGAGCAAATAATCCAAGAAGCTGGCTATATGAACAATAACGCAGCATCAGGATGGGAGGAAGACTCATTAACAACCTGCGATATGCAGATGACATGACTTTGCTTGCTGAAAGTGAAGATGACTTGAGGCACTTACTGATGAAAATTAAAGACTACAGTCTGCAGTATGGATTATATCTCAACATCAAGAAAAGGAAAATCCTCACAACTGGACCAATAAGTAGCATCATGATAAATGGAGAAAAGATTGAAGTTATCAAGGAGTTCATATTACTTGGTTCCACAATCAACACCAATGAAAGCAGCAGTCAAGAAATCAGATGACATATTGCAGTGGGAAAATCTGCTGCAAAAGACCTCTTCAAAGTACTGAAGAGCAGAGATGTCTGTTTGAAGACTAAGGTGCACCTGACCCAAGCCATGGTATTTTCAATCCTATGCCTGTGGGAGCTAGACAATGAACAAGGAAGACAAAAGAAGAGTTGATGCTTTTGAGTTGTGGTGTTGGCAAAGTACCATGGACTGCCAAAAGAACTAACAAATCTCTCCTGGAAGAAGTGCAGCCAGAATGCTGCTTGGAAGTGAGAATGGCCAGACTTTGTCTCACCTGCTTTAGTTATGTTGTCAGAAGGACCATTCCTTGGAGAGGGGTATCATGCTTGGTAAAGTGGAGGGTCAACAAAAAAGGAGAAGGCCCTCAACGAGATGGATTGATACAGTGGCTGCAACAATGGGCTCAGGTATAGCAAGGATTGGGAGGCTGGCACAGGACCAAGCATTGTGTTGTTCTGTTGTACATAGGATCACTATCAGTCGGAGCAGACTCGGTGGCACCTAACAACAGCAACAACATTGGACTCCATAGTTTAATGACAGAAATGAAGTTATAATTATGAAGAAAGGATCCAGTCAAATCTTCATCATCTGCAAGGGACCCTAAAAGCTCTGAAACAGGTTTAAGTCTTCATCTAAGACAGGGAAAGAAATAGACCATAAAAGATTTTAGGGTAACAAAATTTTCTGTCAGGTCCTATCAAATTCAGCTTATTTAATATAACCAGAAAAACTAAACTCATTGCCATCAAGTCAATTCCAACTCATAGCAAACCCCTTCAGGTTTCCAAGCCCCTAAATCTTTACTGAAGTAGATTGCCCCATTTTCCTTCTACCGAGTGGCTGGTGGGTTTGAACCCCCAACCTTCTTGTTAGCAGTCAAATACCTTAGGCACTGCACCACAAGAACTCCTTTCATTTAATATACTCCTTTAATAAATACACTCAATTGTATGTGTATATGCATGTATTGTAAAATTCTCAATAATGTGAATTAGGAAATAATGCGATTGGCTCCCTTCCTTGGGAATTGGGCAAGGCTGGACAGAAATGACAGACAACCCCCTCACCCCCCCCCACTAAACCAGAGATAAGAGGGTGGATGTGGCTCAGTTCAGTCTACTCCTGGTCCAATTGTCCTAGAGCAGGCTGACGTCTCCTTTCTGCCTTTGTCCCAGAAACCCAGCTACATAGATATTTAAGTCTAAGGGATAATTTCCACCAGGTGGCGCCAAATTGTAGCTGAGATAGGGAAAAACTGGCCTAGATTCAAAATTTCCAGCATGGACTTGACCTTGTATTAACTTCACAATAACCCCACATTTTATGCAATTTGATCTTTTGGACCCTATTTATCATGTTATGGTGGAATTTTATATATTATCCAAGCACCCAGAGAGATTGTGCTAGGTATTTTCAAGAAAGCTGTGAAAAGATGCTTTTGCAACTGCAAAAAAAAAAAAAAAAAACTTAGGGAAAATGCCATTCAGACATCCAGGACAGTGTAGAGAGGATAAGGGCTATGAAGGGCTCTGAGTATTAGCCACCAAAAACTTCAGTCCCCACTCCCCTTCCCTTTCTTTATTACAGAGCCACAAGCCAAAAAAAAAAAAAAAAAACCTCATTGTCATAAAGTCAATTCCAACTCAAAGTGACTCCCACTGGGTTTCCAAAGTTTTACAGAAATAGATTGCCCTATCTTCCATTCACACGGTAACTTGTGGGCTTGAATCGCTGACCTTCTGGTTAGCAGTCAAATGCCTTATCCACTACACCACCAGACTTCTAAATTCCGTTGTAGAGAGAGACTCAGTTCTGCCTAGACAGATGTAAATGGAAGTAGGAAGGAGGGGTTTCCATGATTTGTCTATAAAGGAGAAAGATTTGACTGGCACATACTCTTCTTCCTAGAACTGGCATGATGCCTGGAAGGGCAGCAATCATCTTGCAACCATGAAGATGAAAGCTTCATGCTGAGGATATTGAAGCAGATAGGAAGAGGATTTTACCCTTGGTGATGATGCTGATATAAATGGCTAGCCTATGTCTGTCTATCCCTAGATTTCTTGTGGTATGAAAATGTCTTACTTAGCCAACAACCAAATCAAACCAGTTGCCACTGAGTTGATTCCAACTTATGGTGACCCCAAGTTTTTGCAGAGTAGAACTGCACATCACAGAGTTTTCAAGGCTTGAGACCTTTGGACACAGATCACCAGGGCTTTCTTTCATGGACCTCTGGGTGGGTTCAAACTGCCAACTTTTCAGTTAACAGTCAAGCATTCAACCATTTGTGTCACCCAGGGACTCCTTACTTAATTAAGTCACTCTTAAATTTGGCTTTTTGCAGCTCAGCATATTCCTAATAGGTACTGAAAAGAAATAAAACACTCGGTATGGCTTTTGTATAATAAATTACTCAGGAAAAAAAAATAATGCTGTAATAGATCACAGGAGACATCAAGCTCAACTGGCGTAACATCCTACACAAAAACATTATTCTACATTCTACTTTGGTGAGTAACAACTGAGTTCTTAAAAGTTCGCAAGTGGCCATCTAGGATGCAACAAATGGTCTCTCCTCATCTGAAGCAAAGAGGAATGAAGAAAACCAGAGACACATGGAAACAATTAGTACAAGGGACTAGTGGACCATACAAATCTCAGCCTATCTGACCTTGACACCAGAAGAGCTGTTACCACTGTCAAACAATTGGAAAGGGATCAGTATAGGACATCCTGGATAGACTGAAGGAAAAATGGGAAATAAAACTCAAAATCGTCAGAAAGACCAGGCTTAGTGGTCTGATAGAGCCTAGTGAAACTCTGGAGACTATGGCCTCTAGTTACCCTTCAGGTCTGGAATTGAACTCACTCCCATAGCTTCCAGCCAAACTGGCAGGCTAAATGGAGAACATTTATCCCAGGT
The DNA here is from genome assembly GCF_000298275.1 of Orycteropus afer afer. NCBI lineage: Eukaryota > Metazoa > Chordata > Mammalia > Tubulidentata > Orycteropodidae > Orycteropus > Orycteropus afer. The sequence continues at coordinate 1,142,753 of NW_006921774.1, read as the reverse complement.
AGGTACAGTCCTTAAAACAATCAATCACAGACAATCCGAAGGGCAGATTTGCATGGGGAGATAGCTCCGGGTCAGGAATGCAGACACAGGAAGAAGTAACTACAGGGAGGCTGTGGGAAGAAGGCTGTTACATTGTGGGGATTGCAATCAATGTCATGAAACAAAATGTGTATGATGTATGGAAAATTAATCTGCTCTGTAAACTTGCACCCAAATCACAATGGAAAAAAAATAATTTTTATTTTGAAATGCTAACCCACTAGCCACTTCTCAGAAGGAAGGTTGGGCAATCTACTTCCATAGTGCTACTGCCTCAGAAACCCAAGGAGGGGTCGCTATGAGTCAGGTCCAACTGGATGGCGCATAACAACAACAACATAATAGATCACCAGCCACTCTGTGGAAGAAAGATGAGGTGATCTACTTCTGTAAAGACTTACAGCCTTGGAATCTACTCTATGGCAGTGAATCATTATTTTATTTTAACAATAGATCAAAAGGGACGTCAAACTCAATTGGCATAACATACTACACAAAAAGGAGCTCTGGTAGCATAGTGCCTAAGGCACTTGACTGCTAACCAGAAGGCTGGTGGTTCAAACCCACCAGCCACTCCTTGGAAGGAAGGCTGGGCAACCTACTTCCATAGTGGTACTGACTCAGAAACCCAAGAAGGGGTCACTATGAGTTGGATTCAACTCAATGGCACATAACAACAACAACAACACTACACAAAAAGCATTGTGCTACATCCTTAACCTGATACCTTTCAGATCTACATGTTAGGGCAATGGACGACTCAGGAGAATTTGCTTTCCTGAATGCCACTATGAGTGGACCTGATATGACAAAATTTCTATCAGTAAGTCCTCTCCTCTTTGATATGGCTCCTAGCTGACAAGGCTTCTGAATTCATTATCCTTAGGTTGGCATATAAGGTTTTCATTGGTCGATTTTCAGAAGTGGGTCTCTGGGCCTTTCTTCCTAGCTTGCCTTAGTCTGGAAGCTCTGCTGAAACATGTTTACCATGTTCACTATTTAGTGGGATAGCTTCCAGCATCACAATAACATTCAAGTTACCACAGCACAACTAACAGATTCAGAAGCAGATGTGGAAAAAGGGAATTGCTGTTGTCAGAATGATCCTGGGTGAAAGCAAAGAATACCAGAAAGATGTCTACTTGTGTTTTATAGATGATGTGAAGGCTTCCAACTGTGTGAATCATTACAAATTATTGATAACATTGTAAAGAATGAGAATTCCAGAACACTTAAGTGTGCTCATGTAGGACCTGTACATAGATCAAGAGGCAGTGGTCCGAACAGAGTAAGGGGATACTATGTAACTTAAAATCGGAAATGGTCTATAGCAGGGTTGTATCCTTTCACCTTATTCAATTTGCATGCTGAACAAAGAATCTGAGAAGGTGGACTACATAAAAAGAAATATGGCACCAGGATTAGAGGAAGACTCATTAATAACCTGTGATAATGTGAATGAGTCTTGCTTGCTGAAAATGAAGATGATTTAAAGCACTTACTAATGAAGGTAAAAGTCTACAGCCTTCAGTATGAATTATATCCAAATGTAAAGAATACAAAAATCCTCACATCTGGGCCAAAAAATCGTATCATGACAAAAGGTGAAGAAATTGAAGTTGTTAAGGGTTTCATTTTACTTACATCAACAACCTATGCCCATGGGAGCAGCAGTCAAGAAATCAAATCTGTCACAATGTCATGTGGCATTTTCTGAGGTTATTCACTCTGCTACATTCAGCTGGTATCTGGGCTGCACTGGAAGGTCTGAAAAGACTTCACTGTCATGTGTGGTGTTACAGATTGAATTGTATCCCCAAAGGAGATATGTTGAAATCTAACCCCTGTGCCAATGAATGTGACCTTGTTTAGGTATAGAGTCTTTCTTTTAAGGTATATTCAGTTGACAAGGTCGCATTGTAGTATAGTGGGTTCTGACTCCTTCTGGTGGTATCTTATAAAAAGAGAGAACAGACATAGAAGAAAATGGTATATGAAGCTTCATCTAAAGGCCAAGGAATGCCAAGAAACACCTGGGGCTACCAGAAGCTGAAAGAGACAGGGAAGGATCTTGCCCAGAGAGAGCATGACCCTCCCCATGCCCTGAACCCAGAGCCCTTAGCCTTCAGAACTGTGAGACAATAAACTTCTAGTTTCTAAAGCCAACCACTTTGTGGTATTTTATTATGGCATGATATGATAGCTCAGCGCTTCTATACATGATTTCACTCCCACCACATGGACAATCTGGACCTTCTCAGGAAGACTCGGATGGCTGGAAAGAAAGACTTCTTACAGGTAGATCCTAAGAGGGTATGTTCTAAAAAAAGAAGGAAGAAACTGCATATCTCTTAAACCAGCACTGGAAGTTGTACAATGTCACTGCTACCACATTCTATTGGTCAATACAAGTCACAGGAGCAGTCCAGATTTGTGGGGAGGGAAAATAGACTCCACTTCTTGATACAATGAGTAGCACAGAATTTGCAGCCATCTGGTGGCTAAGGCACTTGACTGCTAATCAGAAGGCTGGTGGTTCAAATCCACCAGCCACTCCTCGGAAGGAAGATGGGGCAATCTACTTCCGTAGTGATACCGCCTTGGAAACCCAAGGAGGGGTCGCTATGAGTCAGGTCCGACTCGACGGCACATAACAACAACAATAACATACCACAAGGAGCTCCGGTGGCATAGTGGGTAAGACATTTGGCTGCTAATCAGAAGGTCACAGTTCAAACCCACCAGCTTCTTCATGGGAGGAAGATGAGGTAATCCACTTCTGTAAAGATTTATAAGCTTGGAAGCCCAAAGGGGGCCGGTATAAGTCAGAATTGAGTCAATGGTAGTGGGTTGTTTTGGTTTGGTTTGGTTTCAGTTTGTAATATACCACATCTATTTTCTTGATTTTATCATTCAGTTTCACCTAAGCTAACTCCTTGCAGCAAATCCTATTATTTGCCGATCCCCATGTAGTAAATACTCTAGTTTGCTCCAATATTTATTTCTTTTTTGCCTTAAATCTCAAAATCCTAGCTGGACATACAGCTGCACAGAATAAAGACTCCACTTCCCAATGTCCCTAGGAATTAGGTATGGCAATATGCCTGTATTCTGCCCAATGGCATATCAGCAGAACTGCTTTTGTAACTTCTGGGAAGTGTCTGTCAGGGAGATGGTACACCCTTCTTGCTCTTCTTCCTTCCTGTTGGCTGGAATAAGGATGTGATGGCTGGAGTTTGATCAGCTGATCAGTTATATTCAACCATGAAAAAAGAGCATGTGAGGATGGCCAAAGAATTATGAGAGAAGGAACTTGAGTCCTTGACACAATGAAGCACCATTGTTGTTGTGTGTCATCGAGTTGGACCCAACTCATAGCAACCCCTCCTTGGGTTGCTGAGGCAGTATCACTACAGAAGTAGATTGCCCAACCTTCCTTCTGAGGAGTGGCTGGTGGGTTTGAACCACCAGCCTTCTGGTTAGCAGTCAAGTGCTTTAGGCACTATGCTACCAGAGCTCCCATGAAGCACCATAGCAGCCCCAAACTGGGATTCTAGATTTCTTACATGGGAGCGAAACATCTATCTTCTTTTATTTGGGTTTACTGTCCCACATAGCCAAAGCTAATTTTAATTTATAAATTAAATTACTTATCTAATGCTGCAAAATCAGTTACTCCAGATTTTAGTGACTTAAAACAATAAACTCTTACTATCATCACAGCTTATGTGGGACAGGAATTCAGGAGCAGCTTGGCTAGGAACTCCATTCCTTAGCTAGGGTTTCAGTCAAGCTGCTGGCCAAGATTGCAATCATCTTGGGCTGGAGCATCTGTTTTTAATGATGCTCATTCACACGAGTAGCTTATTCACATGAGTAGCAAGTAGGTGCTGACAGTTAGTGGGAGTCCTCTGTTCTTCTCAACATGGACTTAATCCAGGCTGCTTCAGTGTTCTCATGATATGGCAGCTGGCATCCCTGTGCCCATCCACCAAAGCAAACAATCCTAGAGAATAAAGCAAAATGAGTGACATGTTTCATGGCATAGCCATCAAAGTCACACAGTCACTGCAATATCTTATTGGTCACAAAGTTCAGCCCTATGAATATTGTACACGAATATACACACAAAAATGTATGAATACCAGACAAGGATGATTTGGGGGCCATTTTAGAGGCTGGCTACCACACTTCTCTTCTTCCCTAACAGACCCCTTATTTGTTCAACTAGTGGTGGTGGTCCTTCAATCTCAGGAGATCATATGTTCATATGGCATCACCTGGGATAAATCATGTTTCTTCTAGACCAGCCATTGTTGTCATTAAATTTATTTGCTTAGCTTTCCCAGTCTTTTACAATTTACCTGACTCAGAGCAGTTTGGAAACAGGAAGGCTCACATTTAAGCATCCTCTTTTTCCTCTGAATTTCCTACAGCTTCTGAGCTGAGCAACAATCATTGAATTTTATGCTTTTGTCAAAATAAGCTGTCAGAAACTGGCCCAGATCTATTAGAATGCAACATCACTCTCCCTGCCCTGGCATTCACCTTATGGTGCAGGGACCAGAGGGGGCCCAGCAAACAGACATAAATCCAGATATCTATAATTCTGTATCCCCCGAAGAAGTGGCCATAAAGTTCATCACTCCAGATATATGGGGAGAGAGAGACAAAGGGCAACTCAGATGAGTTTCAGAGGGACTGTAAAACAGAAAAAGAGATCTCACTAATGGTGTCGGCTTCATTATAGGCAAGCCAAGCAGGAATGCGATTTATGGCTGGGTGCTGACTGGACAGAAGGCACGAATGTCACTCTCTCTCCTGTGCCCACCATCTTGAGTACTCATCAGCCCCTGTGAGTTATGCTGATGCCTCTTGGGGAAGTGGTGCTGCACTTGGAGTCTGAGCAAAAGAACATGGCCTGGAGGTTGTGGGTGTTTCAGAACAGACTATGCACCAGACAAATGTACTAAATCCAGCTGCCTAGACTCTGTCAGGATCCTCAAGTTCCATTTCCTGTTGTAGAGAGCCATTTTGAATCTGTTTACAGGGTTTAGGCCTGCTTTCTCAACATCCCTTTCAGTGTGCTTGCTTCACTTCCTTTTCTGTTTATGAATTGATCCCATGTTTTCTTGTTAACAAAATCTGTAATTTCTTCAGCACACTGAGGCAAGGCAATTTGTGACAATTAAAAAAAGAGGGGGTGTATGATAAAAAAGATGGTCAAGAAATTCTTTAAAATACCTATAAAAATAATTCTGAATATGGAAATTTACACTGTCTGGTCATAAGTTTCTATGATGTTACAATATCGAGAATGGGAATTTATGAAGACTGCTGCAATGGTAGCTCTGAATAGTGATTTTTCAGTTGCTATAGCTACATAACAAATTACAAAACATCCATTTATGATGTTCATTGATTCTTTGAGTGAATAACTTGGACAGGGCACAGCAGAAATGGCTGTTCTCTGTTCCACAATACCTAGCACCTCCACTGGTATGGGCTGGAATCATATTAAGATTTGTTCACTCACATGTCTGACAGTTGATACTTGCTATCAGATGAGACCCCAGCTGGGTCTGTTGACCAGCGGTAGCTTCTCTATATGCCTTGGGCTTTCTTACAACATGCTGATAGTGTTACAATAGTAAGCATCCCAGAGACCACTGGTTTTTAAAGACCAAGCATCAGAAGTCAAGAAGTGTCACTTTTCACCATTTTATTAATACATTTACAAAAGTCTGCCTAAGATTAAGGGGAGAGATCATAGCTTCCACCAGTTGAATGGGGAGTGTCAACATTATAGTGTAAGAAAAGCACGTAGGATGGCCTATAAATTGATATGGCCATCTTTGGAAAAAGCTGTGACAAGTGATTAGAGTAAGTCTGCTGATTTAGAAGCTACTCCTGCCTTGGAATGAAATGGAAATATTTATTGAGTTTTGAGAGTGAACAAGATGCTACGTGTCAGACACATTCCATGAGATATTTTTGACACCTTCATAAGGATTCTTTATCATTGACCCAAAGCAACTTAGTGCCTCATATGTGCTGAGGACTGTGGTGGTAGTGCTAGAAATATAAATATGAATATGACATATTTTTCTTTTGTTTCAAGATTATCTAACTGAGACAAAATGTAAACATGCTTATAATACAAGGAGGAAATGCAATGGTAGAGATATGCTCAGAGTATCGTGGATATTCAGAGTGGAGAGCTAACCCAAACTAGAAGGGCCAAGGGAGGCATTTTTGAGGAGGTATATCTCAGATAAATCGTAAAAAGTAGACTGACTTTAACCAGATGAAGAGGAATTTATGGAGGTAAAAAGAGGAGGAGAACTTTTCCAGGTAGAAGGGACAGCATGGAAAGTAGCACAGGAGTGAGAAATAGGGTGGTATAAACTGTGTATTATTATCATCTATTTCTACATAACAAATTATACCAAAACTTAGTATCTTAAAACAATAAATGTTTATTATTTCACACAGTTTCTGTGTATCATAAATCCACTAGTGACTTAGCTGGATGGTTCTGGCTCAGAATCTCTCCTGAGGTTACAGTCAAGATATTGACCAAGGTTGTAGTCATCTGAAGGTTAAACTGGGGCCAAAGGGTACACTTCCAAGGTGCCTCATTCATGTGCCTGGCAAACTAGTGCCAGTTGTTGGCAGAAGATTTCAGTTTTTCACCACCTGAATCTCTCCATATGCTGCTTGAATGTCCTCACACATGGCAGCTGTCTATCTGCAGACTGACTGATTCAAGAGAAAAATTGACCAAGCTACTGAAGTCATGTGCCATCATTTCCACAACATACTCCTGGCTACACACTCAGACCTGTTTAATGTGGGAGGGAACTACACAAGGACATGAATATCAGGAGACAGGGGTCATTGGAGAGCCATCTTGGAGACCCGCTACCACATCTGAGGATAACAAATATTTCTCCATTCCTAGGATATCAAGTTCAAATCAGAATTGACAGAGATAAGACTAAAGCATTTGGGCCTGGGCTAGATCAGGAAAGGCTTTGCATGCCATATTAAGAAGATTGGCTTAATCTGGTACATTAGTGGTTCTCAAACTTCAGAGGGCATCATTTTCACCTAGGGGACTTGTTAAAAACACAGAGGTGGGATCCACCTCCAGAGTTTCTGATTCAGTAGGTCTGAGGTTAGGACAATCATTTACATTTCTCCCAAGTTCTCAGGAGCTGCTGATGCTGCTGGTTTGAGGACTACATTTAAAGAATCACTGTTGTAGGTGAAGAATCCATGCATGGTGCAAATGGTTAATGTTCTTGGCTGCTAACCAAAAGGCTGGAGGTTTGAGTCTGCCTGGAGGTGCCTTAGTAGAAAGTCCTGGCAATCTATTTCTGAAAAATCAGCCATTTTAAAATCTATAGAGCACAGTTCTACCCTGACACACATGGGGTTGTCATGAGTCAGAATCGACTTGACAACAACTGGCTTTCTTGGTTGTGGGTGAGATAGATTTTAAGCAAGACAGTGAAATGGTTAGATTTTTATTTTTCTGTAACTTTCTGGTGAATGTGTGAAGGACAGATTTGCCTAGGCCTTCTTAACAGGCTATCACAGCAGTACAAATAAGATGTAACTGAAACTTGAAGTAGGGCAAAGAAAGTGTGCCAGACTGGAAAGGAGAGGTAAGAAAAATATTATTAAATTCACAGGTTTGATGATTCATTGGGTTTGGTTGAAGGAGATGAAGTGGAGCTAAAGTAAATGAAAGGAAGAGAGGCATTAGTACAACTCCCAAGTTTCCTGGTACTGACAACTGGGTGAGTGGTGTCAACAGAGAAGAAAAGACTAAAGAAAAGACATCAAGCTGACAGGATATGGAGATGTTGGATTTAGCATAAATATAGGAAATTTACCACCACTTTTCTGTCAGTTTTTTGTACAGTTTGTGGTGGCTTGTGTGTTGCTGTGAGGCTGGAGGCTATGCCACTGGTATTTCAAATATCAGCAGAGTTGCTCATGGTGGACAGGTTTCAGTGGAACTTCCAGACAAAGACAGGCTCAGAAGAAGGATGGGTCGATCTACTTCTGAAGAAACTGGCCAGTGAAAACCTTATGAATAGCAGTGAAATATTGTCTGATAGATTACTGGAAAAGAAAAGAGGGCACTGCATGGTTTAAAATCAGGAAGGATGTACATCAGGGTTGTGGCTTTTCACCATACTTATTCAATCTGTATGCTAAACATATAATCCCAGAAGCTGGACTAGATGAAGAAGAATGTAGCACCAGGATTGAAGGAAGAACTATAAAGTGCGATATGCAGATGACAAAACTTTGCTTGTTGAAAGTGAAGGGGACTTGAAGCACTTACTGAAGAAGATCAAAGATTACAGTCTTTGGTATGGATTATACCTCAGCATAAAAACAAAAATCCCCACAACTGGACAAATAAGTAACATCAAGATAAAAGGAGCAAAGACTGAAGTTGTCAGAGATTTCATTTTACTTGGATGCACAATCAACACCCATGGAAAGCAAAAAAAAAAAAAAAAAAAAAAAACCCAGTGCTCTGTAATCAATTCCGAATCATAGTGACCTCCGCAGGGTTTCCAAAGCAGCAAATCTTTATGGAGATAGATTGGCCACCTTCCTTCTGCAAAGCACCTGGTGGGTTTGAACTACTAACCTGCTGGTTAGCAGTAAAATGCCTTCAGCACTGCACCACCAGAGCTCTTTTTACCCACGGAAGCAGTAGTCAAGAATCAAAAGTCATATTGCACTGGGCAAACCTGCTGCAAAAAATCTCTTTAAAATGTTTAGGAGAAAGATGTCACTTTGAAAACAAAGGTGCGCCTGACCCAAGCCATGGTATTTTCAATTGCCTAATATGCATGTGAAAGCTGGACAATGAATAAGGAAGACTGGAGAAGCGTTGATGCCTTTGAATTGTGTTGTTGGTGAAGAGAACTGAAAATACCATGGACTGCCAGTAGAATGAACAAATCTGTCTAAGAAAAAGTGCAGCTAGAATGCTCCTTGGAAGCAAGAATGGCCAGACTCCATCTCATCTACTTTGGTCATGTTGTCAGAAGGGACCATCCCCTGGAGAAGGATGTCATACTTGCCAAAGTAGAGGGTCAGCAAAGAAGGGCAAGACCCTCAACAAAATGGGTTGACACAGTGGCTGCAATGATGGGCTCAAGCTTAGCAAGGATTGTGAGGATCATGCAGGACAAGGTGTTCTGTTGTACATAGGGTCACTATGAGTTGGAGCTGTCTCGACTGCACCTAACTACAACAACATAGGAAATTTAAGTGAACATGGCCAGGAAGTAATTGTTTATATGAGTCTAAGGCCTGGAGGAATGATGAGTATTGTTAAATACTTGGACAGTTTAGTGGAGAGGTATAATTTGAAGCCAAATTGGAGTAGATTAAGAGGTTAATGGAGTCCCTGGATGGTGCAAATGGTTAAATGCTTTGGTTCTACTTGAATGGCTAGTGGTTCAAGTCCATTCAGAGGCACTAGGAAGAATGACCTGGCAGTCTACTTCTAGAAACTCAGCCACTGAAAACACTATGGAGCACTACTATGACACACACAGTATCACCGTGAGTCAGAATTAACTCAGTGGCAAATTGTTGGATTTTTGTTTCTTTATTTTTTTTCAAGGACTAAATGGGAAACAAATACTTTGGGAGACTGTACTACTTTTAGAGGGTAGACTACTACAGTGAAAAGTTTGGATACAAAGATGAGGATAAATTGGAAGGATATTAGGGATGGATATGGAGTCAAAGGATGGCTTTATTTTTTTAATCATGTAAGAAACGTTAGTATGATTACAGGCTGAATGGAAATAGCCAGGAAAGAGGGAAATATGGAAGAGGATGAGGATGCCCAAAGATGAAGCTCACCTTCAGAAAAGAAAGAAGGACTTATGATGGGTGGAGGAGATAAATTTGATCAGGAGAGAGAGAGACACATCTTTTAGATGTATTAGCTCCATAGAATGGAAATGACAGTGATGGAAGTGTTCAGCAAAACACCTCAATTAGCTTCTCACACTGCAATATACAGGCATAGAAAGGCAGACTTGCCTGGGGTCAGTGTTCAAGGGATTGACAAGGAGCAATGATGGTACAGTAGTTAAGTGCTTGGCTGCTAACTGAAAGGGAGCAGTTCAAACCCACTAGCAGCTCTGTGGGAGAAGGGTAAGGCAGTCAGCTTCTATAAAGATTTATAGTCTTGGAAACTCTATGGGGTAGTTCTACTTTGTCTTATAGGGTCACTATAAATTGGGATTGACTGGACAGCAAAGGGTTTGGTTTTGGTTTATGGGACTGTTCTGAATTAATTCTTTAATCATATTAAAGTTTGAGGATGACTAGTTGTGATGGTTAGAGTTTGTCAATGTGGCTGGCTCATAATTCTCAGGGGTGTGGCAGTTATGATATAGTTATCCCCCATGATTAAACTCATACGATGTAATGATATCCATGATGAGATCTGCTAGGAGCAGCCAGGCAGTTGGAAGGGAGTTTCCCTCAGAGTGTGGCCTGCTTCCAATATATGTAGACTTCCTGGGAAAAATCTCTGGCTTTTTGCTCCATCTGGCTCATCATCATCTGCTCTGGTTCCTGAACTTGAACCAGTGTCCTATCACATTGCCTGCCAGTCTTGGGATTGTTGCCTACATAGTCTGCGAGCCAATAGCCTACCATCCTACCTGCTGATCTTGGATTTTTCAACCTGCTTTATTGCCTACTGATCTTGAGTTTGTCAGAACCTGCAGCTACATAAGTCAGGAAAAGCTTCCAGCTTGATGTCTGACTCATGGACTTGGGACTTCCTAGCCTTTACATCTTCCTGAGCCATTTCCTTGAGATAAATCCACTCTCTCCCCATGCTTTATCGGTTTTGCTTCTCTAGAGAAACAAGACTAAGACATTTGATGCCAAGCATGGTTCTAGAGAAGCATGACTTTTCTAAATTGGTTCTCAAAATGTGCTAGTTTTTCTTTTTAATGCATTTTATTGAAATATAACTTATGTACACTGAAATATACAAGACTAAAGTGACACGGGTCAATGCTTCTTCTTCTTTTTTTTTTTTGCAGTGTTCCCTCCCCTCCCCTCCTACCCATGGCAACCAACAAAGGAAGTTTTCCTCCATATATAAAGCTTTCCTTGAGCCTCCACAACAACAAATACTATATTTGTCCTTTTTTGTTTGACTTATTTCACTCAGCATAATGTCCTCCAAGTTCATACATATTATGCGGTGTTTTGCAGATTCTACATTATTCTTTAGTGCTGCATAGCATTCCATTATGTGTATGTATCACAGTTTGGTCATCCACTCTTCTGTAGATAGGCACATAGGTTGTTTCCATCTTTTTGCTATTGCAAATAGTGCTGCGATTAATATGACTGTACATATATCTGTCCTGACTCTCACCTCTCTAGGATATATATCTAGTAATGAGATTGCTGGGTCAAACGGTATCTCCAATTCCAGCTTTCTAAGGAATCGCCATATTGCTTGCCACAGTGGTTGTATCACTTCACAGTCCCACCAGCAGTATACGAGAGTCCCAAGTTCTCTACATCCTCACCCCCATTTGTTATTTTCTTTCTCATTGAACCTTGCCATCAGTGATGGGGTGTGATGATATCTCATTGTTGTTTTGATTTACATCTCTCTGATAGCTAATGATCATGAGCATCTCTTCATGTATTTGCTGGCCACCTGAATATCCTCCTTGGTGAAGTGTCTATTCATGTCTTCTACCCACTTTTCAATTGGATTGTTAATTCCTTTGGTGTTGAG
>NW_006921774.1:1130166-1130670 GCF_000298275.1 Orycteropus afer afer | reverse complement strand
ATTGTTTTAGTATTTGCTAAATATTTGTGAGGAGCTCTGGTAGTGTAGTGCTTAAGGCACTTGACTACTAACCAGAAGGCTGGCGGTTCAAACCCACCAGCCACTCCTTGGAAGGAAGGTTTGGCAATCTACTTCCGTAGTGATACCCCCTTGGAAACCCAAGGAGGGGTCACTATGAGTCGGGTCAGACTTGACAGCACATAACAACAACAACAAACATTTGTGCTGGCCTCTTTTTTATTTTGAAGGGAAGGTTTATCATTTTTCTTTGAGGTTACCCTGTGATTTATAGTTTTCTTTCCAAGTTTAGAACAGTCTGTTCTATCCTGTAGTTGTCTTGACTTCCCTACCATCTAGAAGTTCTGTAATGACACAGTTTTTTCCCTCTTTTTTGTTTCTAGTGGTCTTCATTTGTCAATTGATGTCTCTGGTTCCCTTTTCACACTCTTGTAGGCTTATTTACTTTGGTTACTTCTATAGCTGGTTTTTTTTCTGGGTTATGTC
>NW_006921774.1:1125827-1129160 GCF_000298275.1 Orycteropus afer afer | reverse complement strand
CAATTTTGTCAGTGTTTTACTTGATCTATCTCTCAATTCATTGAAGATACCTAAATACAATTCTTTTGAATTCCTTATCAGGGAGTTCCAATGCTGCATCTTTCTCAGGGATGCATTTGGGTCTGTAGCCTTGTTCTCTTGTTTCTCCTGCTTTATATTGCTTTTTTGTGTGGACTGTGATGCTCTATTGTCTTGGAGGCATTGTGACATTTTTGTGTTTATATTTAATTAGTGATTGTATGTTGGAGTGACTTGTCCACAATTCTCATTTTCTTTGTTTTGTTTGTCTGTTATCTATGCAAGCAGGGTACTGTGCTGCGCTCTTCTATTCACTAGTTGACAACACTTATACACTCACCACCTGTCTCCTTTCCTGTTGTCAGCCTCTCATATATCCCTGCTGACCTTGGCAAACAGAGCCTATTTATTGTTAGGTCCCTGGAATCCGAATGGGAATGCTGTCACTTTAAAATCCAAAATGGTTGCCACTTGTAAAGATTCAAAATGGCTGCACCCTCAGACACTTCATATATCCAAAATGGCTGCCACTTATAAACATTCAAAATGGCTGTGCCCTCAGTCACTTTAAATATCCAAAATGGCCACCACTTGTAAACATTCAAAGTGGTTGCGCCCTCAGTCACTTTAAATATCCAAAATGGCTGCCACATGTCAACAATCAAAATGGCTGCCACATGTAAACAATCAGAATGGCTGGCCCTCCAGACAGCGGAAAGTCCACAGCTCAGGTTGTCTCCCTCCTTGCTGTTTCCCTTCCTAGTCATAGGCCACCAGTGCAGTTGTCCCTGGAGCCCTTGGTGACCAGGGCTGATCTTTAGGTCAATTCTCAGGTCCTAACACCACTTGGAAATTTTCAGGCTGTTGGTCCCATCAGAATAGCTGATAGTCCACAGCTCCAACCATCTCCATACTCACTGTTTTCATTCAAGTTTTTCCACTAGTTGGTGCCTAATCCACTTCTGTATAGTTCCTTTCAAAGCCAAGACTCCAGGATTATCTTCTGTATCTCTGTCAGTTGGCTTTTCTTTTCTTTGTTGAAGAGGGTCTGTGTCACTTGCCTGCCTATTTCTCCATCTTACTGGAAGTCGAAATGTACTAGTTTTAAAGCACTGATGACCATGCCTCCATTAGTAAAGAGGGTGGGAATATTAATACACAAAATAGAGCCACCAATAGATCAAGTATTGGTGAGAAGTGAGGCTCTGGGTGACTGCATGTTTGATGCTTTTCTGCAATTTTTTCAGAAGGAGAAATGCAAGGAAGCTAGTTGGTTGGTCCAGCTTATGCTAGACAGAGTGGTAAAAGAACAAGATGAGCTTATGGCTTCAAAGTCAAAGCTCAAGTGTCACATAAAAGACCTCAAAGTTTCCCCTTGTGGCCTCAAAGAAAACTATTTCTTGCAGTTACAGAGTTGATGTTGACAAAAAAACAAACCCTGAGTCTTATTATAGCACCGATTGAATTGCCAACCTCAAATGGTGTCTGAAGTTAAAGTGAGGGCAATTTATTGGGAAGAAATTGAGATCCTGAAACTTGAGATGGAGGAATATGGGCAGATAATTAGGAAGCTAGGGACACCAAATCCCTAAAGTGTTTTGAATTACTCCTGCCAGTGGAATAATCCATTTTACTCTCATCTAATGAGACTAAACTAGCTGTGCCTGCTGAGTCATTGTCTGACATATCAAGTGGGGTGATGACTAGGGCATAGCCTGTGGCAGATGCCATGAAAGACATTGCTGAATATTCCCAGGAACCACCACTTGCCCACACCCCATTGTTGCTTAGAGACCTATAACTAGACTTAGGTCTCAGTGAGCCCCAAAAGATGAAGTACATAGTGTGACTCAGAAAGAGGTATGCTATACTCCAAAAGAACTGCTTGACTTTTGTAGTATGTACAAACAGAAACCTGGAGAATATATGTGGGGATCATTATTAAGGGTATGAGACATTAAGGGTGCAAGGAACATAAAGTTGGATCAGTCTGAGTTCATTGATTTGGGCTAACTAAACAGATTCATTTAATGTTTCATTCAGCTCAAGAAGTTATGAAATGATTCAATATTTATTTGTTAGTTTTACTGAAGCTTGGCTTGTGCAGTGGCCTACACTAAGTCAAGTCAAAGTATCAGACCTATCTTGGTATATTGTAGAAGAAGGTATCCAAAGGTTTAAGGAAATTGGCAATGCCAAAGAGGCAGGGAGGCTGCATATTCTGACCTCCTCTAACCCCACAAGAGGAAGACAAAGTCACCATATCAGTAGCCCAAAGTCAGACATGCTGTCTCTCTCCAGCCCTTTCACCAACCCTGGCACCTGCCACCTCTCTGCTAGGTTTGATAATTTGCTACAGTACCCACACAGAAATCACAGATTATGGGATTTATTAGGGAAGCAACAGACTACAATTCAAGTTCAGAAATGCACTCAGTCTCTTGTAGCTGGCCATCTCACTCAGCAGTCAGCAGTCTCAGTAGCACATCACTCTCTCAGTAGTGCAAGTCTCCTGTGTCTCTCTCCCAGCAGTGTGTGTCTCTCATGTCTCTTTCTTAGCAGTGCATGTCTCTTGCACCTCTCTCTCAATAGTGTGTCTCTCATGTCTCTCAGGAGCACATTTCTCTCAGCAGCATATCTTTCTCAGCCAGCAGTCAGAAAGACTCCTTCTGCCTCTAGGAGGGCTACTTTTGAGCCTGGCAGAGTGGCCCAAACCAACCAATACCAACATCAGAGTTCTACACACCTGAGAGAGAGAGAGCAAACTTCCCAGAAAATTACTTCATGCTGCTCCCAGCAGAAATATCCCAGGTGGATAACTTTAACAATCAGGAGCTACTCAGTTGCTCATGGCAAATTCCACCATGGAGTTTACAAAGACTTATGGCTAGAAAAATCAGAGTACGTAATTTATGATACCACAGGCATGATAGAGTAGATTTGAAAGATTAGACCCATAGAACCACATAGACCCAGAAGACACACCTTTTACCACAATAATGATGAAAATATTCACAAAAACCCAAACAAACCCATGGCCATCCAGTGGATTCCAACTTATAGTGACCCCATGGGACAGAGTAGAACTACCCTACAGAATTTTCAAGGCTATAATGTTTGTGGAAGCAGATTAACACATCTTTTTCCCATAGAGTGGCTGGTGGGATTGAACCAATGACCTTTCTGTTAGCACTTTAACCATTGAACCACCAGAGCTTTTTATCCTCATACTCAAGTGGATAGGAGTTACTCCAGGGAGCTCTTTCAGATGCAAATTCCTAGAATCAGCCTTCAGAAATTTTGGCATAAAAAAAG
>NW_006921774.1:1098177-1099769 GCF_000298275.1 Orycteropus afer afer | reverse complement strand
GGTTGATGGATCTATACCTGGGTTCTCAATTCTATTCCGAGTTGATGCTTTTGAGTTGTGGTGCTGGCAAAGAATGCTGAAAGAACCATGGACTGCTAAAAGAACTAACAGATCTGTCCTGGAGGAAGTGCAGCCAAAATGCTCCTTGGAATCGAGAATGGCCAGACCCTCTCACCTACTTTGGTTATGTTGTAAGAAGGGACCATTCCCTGGAGAAGGATGTCATGCTCGGTAAGGTGGAGGGTCGACGAAGGAGGGGAAGGCCTTCAACGAGATGGATTGACACGGTGGCTGTGACAATGGGCTCAAGTATAGCAAGGACCATACAGCTGGTGCGGGATCGGGCGGAGTTTTGTTCTGCTGTGCATGGGGTCTCTATGAGTCAGAAATGACTTGACAGCACCTAACAACAGTGTTCAATGTGTCAAATCTATTCTTTAGATGGTCTCTAAATTCAAAAGGGATGTATTCAAGGTCATATTGAAGGTCGTATTAAGGCTCTCATGGACTTGTTTTAATAGTCTTCAACTTCAAGTTGAATTTGCATATGAGCGTTGATGATATGTCCCACAGTCAGCTCCTGGCCTTATTTTGGCTAAAGATATTGAGGTTTTCCATCACCTCTTGCCACAGATGTAGTCAGCCTGATTCCTGTGTACTCGATCTGGTGATGTCCATGTGTATAGCCACTGTTTGTGTTGTTGAAAAAAGGTATTTGCAATGAATAAGTCTTTGATCTTGCAAAATTCTATCATGTGGTCTCCAGCATTATTTCTATCACCAATGCCATACTTTCCAACCAGTAACTATTCTTTGTTTCCAACTTTTGCATTCCAGTCACCAGTGATGATCAACACATCTTGATTGCATATTCAGTCAATTTCAGACTGCAGAAGTTGGTAGAAATCTTTAATTTCCTCATCTTTGGCTTTGGTGGTTGGCACGTAAATTTGAATAATAGTTGTATTAACTGGACTTCCTTGTATGCGTATAGATATTATCCTAACACTGACAGCATTGTACTTCAGGACAGATCTTGAAAGAGCCTTTGTGATGATGGATGCCACACCATTCCTCTTCAACATCATTCCCAGCATAGTAGATCATACAGTTATGTGATTCAAAATGGCCAAAACTGATCCATTTCAGCTCACTAATGCCTAGGATGTCAATATTTATGTGTTTTATTTCATTTTTGACAACTTCCAATTTTCCTGGATTCATGCTTCATTCCATGTTCTGATTATTAATGGATGCTTACAGCTGTTTCTCCTCAAATTGAGTCATGCCACGTCAGCAAATGGAGGTCCCAAAAGTTTTACTTTATCCATATCATTAAGATTTGTTCTACTCTGATTATGCAGCTCTTTTCCAGTCATATTTTGAATGACTTCTGACCTTAAGGACTGGTCTACCTGCACCTTATCAGACAATGTTTCAGGGCTATTTATAAAGTTGCCCAGTAATGTATCAGACAGTGTTTCTCTGCTATTCATAAAGTTCTTCCTGGCTAATTTTTTGAGAAGTGGATGGCCTCTTCCTTCTTCATAGTTTGTCTCAGTCTGTAAGCTGCGTTGAAACCTGTGCACCAT
>NW_006921774.1:1094932-1097282 GCF_000298275.1 Orycteropus afer afer | reverse complement strand
CACACAGTCAGATGCCTTTGCATAGTCAATAAGACACAGTTAAACATCTTTCTGGTATTCTTGTTTTCAGCCAGGATCCATCTGACATCAGCAGTGATTTCTCTCATTCCACATCCTCTTCAGAATCCAGCTTGAATTTCTGGAAATTCCCTGTCAATATACTTCTTCAACTGTTTTTGAATTATCTTCAGCAAAATTTTACTTGCGTGTGGTGTTAATGATATTGTTCAATAATTTCCACATTCTGTTGGATCACCCTTCTTTGGAATGGGCACAAATATTGATTTCTTCCTATCTGTTGGCCAGGTAGCTGTCTTCCAAATTTCTTGGCATAAATGGGTGAGCACCTCCAGTGCTGCATCCATTTGTTGAAAAAAGAATGGTGGACAGGCAAGCTTTGAAGATATAATGAGTGAGAATATTCTTTAAGTGACTAAAACAAACTGAGGGAATATAGAAGAAATATTCCATACCACTGATATTTACTCTGTATAAGATAAAGCAGGGTTAGAAAATAGGATGGTGTGGTTTTTTTTTTTTGTGTGTGTATATACATGTGTGTGGTGTACATGCACATGCATATGTGACTATTGTGTTAGTTTTAAGATTATTGTACTACTTTATTCCAATGGGCCAATTTTCTCTTTACCCTGGTATATACTTGTTTTGTCCTTCTGTTTCAATTTGATAAAGTTTTATTTATTTACTTTATTCCATTCTATAGTTTGGAAGATACATGTTGTATTTCTTCCTTCTTTTTTCCTCTTAAATATGTAATCAATAGTAAATTTTACTATAAAAATTTTAAGTTATTTAGTATCACTATCCTCCCCCAAAATCAGAAAGAATTTGATCACACTGTTCACTGTACTCCTCCCTCTCACATCCCTTATTTGTCCTGTCTAAAGTGGTAGACTTATGTTTTTTCCCCACTATTTTATTATGACAGTTTTCACATATAGCAAAGTTGAAATAATTTTATAGTGAGCACTAATGTACCCACCACTGGGATGAGATCATTAATATTTTACTAGGATTTTTTTTATCAGCTCTTTCCATTTCATTCCTCAACCTATCCATCAATCCATCTTATTTTCCATGCACTTCAAAATAAATTGCAGTTCACCTAACTTTGCTTTTAAACAAAATAAAGAAAGTTTTTTTAATAAAACAGAAAACTATTCTTAAAGTCAGTGATTGATTAATTTACCAATTTCTTTGCTCACTCCTTATACTTGCTGCTTTTTGCATGTGTCACTGTTTGCCTCTGGTTGGGAGTATCCCTCAATTTGTTGTTCTATACAGTTTTTGGGTGAGGAAACTGGTAAAAGTATGGCCTGTTTGAATAGTGTAGCAAATTAGAGTAAATGAACTTTAAGGGGCTAAAGATTCCTTTCAGACTAAAATCATGCATAAACTTTATGATGTCTATTTTGGCTACTAAGAGATATCATGGGAGTCCATAAATGGTGCCAGTGGTTAAGCCTTGGACAACTAATGGAAAGGTTGGTGGCTACCTTGAAAGACAGACCTTGTGATCTGCTCCTGAAAGGTCACAGACTTGAAAATCCTCTGGAGCATTTTTATTCTGTACACAAGGCATCACCACGAGTTGGAATTGACTCAACAGCAACTAGTAACAACAACAGAATATTTACAGAAGGATTGATTAATATTCTGCATGCCTTCTAGAGGAAATACAATTTCTTAAAATGTACAGTGTTCAGTATTATTTTATTATGATTAAAAATTATATTCATCATAAAAAAGTGCACTATTCAATCAAGTACAAAGGTATGAAGCCTATAATAGGTAGCATTTGAATGACTTAATTCAATTTTATTATGGAATTTCAAATTTAAAATGGAAACAATTTTACGTTATGAACTAATCTCTTCAGTATCTAATGTGCAGAAGCATAAAAGGGTTAAATGCTGAATCATTAATGACTTTTGGCTTAATGTGCCCTGCAGCTGATAGGAGATAAAATTCTGAGCTTATACAAAAGGAATCTATCAATGGTAGCTTTACTTGGAGAATTAAGACAAAAACTTATTACTGAGATACTGTTAAGCAATTTTTGTGCATTCTAAACTACAAATGTTTGTGCCCTTCAGCAAAGTGAATGAGAATTATATTTTAGATTGGTTGAAGCATATTTGATATGGTGAATATAGGAATAAATAGGAATTTTTCTTATTTTTCCTTTCTATTCCTCAATGCCTTATCAAAAATCAGTTTACTACTCTTTAAAATCAGTATATCACAGTTCCAGCTTCCATATTACTAGTTTATGACCTTGGTTGGGTCACACAATAAGTCAAAATATCACTTTCCACACACACACACA
>NW_006921774.1:1088723-1093902 GCF_000298275.1 Orycteropus afer afer | reverse complement strand
AACAACCAAATTCTTATATGTGAGCTATTTAATTTTCTCTTGTTTCCCTGACAGAAAACAAGTTGATACCTCTTCCACATGTTGGTACATCTGGTCATCCATAACAGCTGATTTCCATTGTCAACTTCTAAATCCTCATATATTTTATTTAAAATGCCCTTACCATAAAATCCTGACATGCTGTGTTGTGTTGTGTTGTAAAGAGCACAGCATCTGGACCTAAAGAACTGCTTAAATTTTGGCTGTCATGTACTAACTCTGTGATACTGGATTTCTCTAAGCTTCATTTTCCTTATCTGTGAAATAAGGATCTGAATCCATCTCCCATTTCTGTCTGTTCATCTCAGCAATGGCTGTGAGGATGAAAGAGTGCTGTAAGCTATGAATATTATGAATGCATTATTAATAACTTCTGTCTGTCACTTTGGAAGCAACATTACAGAGATCTGAGCTCCTTAGTTATCTGTACACTTAATTATACATTGTGAATTATGTAAATCTGCAAACTCCCTTAGCAGAAATGTTAAGAGAGGAGTGGTTTCAGTCCACAGAAACTCAATTCAAATGACGTTAAGCATAAAAGGGAATGCACTAGCTTACTTAACTGGGAAGACAGAAACACATCAATGTCATTTTTTTTCAGGCACACTTACATCAATTATGTCAAATAAACTCATTCTTGCTTCAGTTCTCATGGCATAGTGCCTAAGGCATTTGACTGGTAACCAGAAGTGCCTAAGGCATTTGACTGGTAACCAGAAGTGCCTAAGGCATTTGACTGCTAACCAGAAGGTTGGTGGTTCAAACCCACCAGCCACTTCTCTGTAGGAAGATTGGGCAATCTACTTTCATAGGACACCGCCTCAGAAATCCAAGGAGGCAAAGCTAAGAGTTGAATCCACTTGACGGTAGTGAATTTTTTCTTTCTTTTTGCTTTTGCTCTAGCTCTTGTTCTTTTTCATTTTATTTTATTGGGTGAAAACATATACAACAAGACATTCACCAGCATAACTTCCACTTACACTTCAAGGACATTGATGATATTTTTCATGATGTGCCACCATTATTGCTATCCTTCTCCAAAATATTCCACCACCACTAGCATAACCTCAGTGCCTGAGAAACCAATCTAGCTGTTGTTCTTTTGTTCACTTTCTCTCTTCTCTCTGTCTTTCCCCTCTTTTTTTTTTTTTTTCTATGTATTGGTTTCATTCTCTTAACAAGTAGATAGATAGGCATTCTCTATATGATAAAGAAGATGGCTGCTAACAGCTCCCAGTTTGTATTCTTCAAATTATATGACCCTAAAGGCAAAGTGACTTTTCCTCTATTTCATCTTAAAAAAAAAAAAAAAAATCCAGGAAAACACTTTCATTGGTCTGCTCTCAATCACTTGCTCACTTACAACACAATCGTTGATGTCAAGGGAATGAAGTTCTTTGACTGGACAGGCTTAGGTCACAGGATGCAGAGTTTGGGGGTTGACAACACCACTAGAATCACGTGAGTTAAGTGAAGGAAGAAGAGTTGGAACAATTCCCCAAAAGACACGAAGGGTCTGCCCAGACAAAAATGATAGCTGTTCCTACAAGTGTGAGGGAGGAAAGAAGAAAATGATAATGATGAGAAAAGTCAATGTCCATTTGAAACATGAAATCTTCTTCATTAGATCGCCCACTGAACTGTTTAAGACAAGAGTGATTACCATCCTAGTTTGCCGAGGACAGCCATGTTTTATGCTTGTTGCCCTAGTGTAATTATTGCCATGCACTTTCAGTCTCAAGCCATGGGATAAAGAGGTGGCAATTTGCTTCCATGAAAATTTACAGCCTTGGAAACCCTATGGGGCAGTTCTACTCTGTCCTATAGGGTTGCTATGAGTCACAATCAACTGGACAACAGTGGGTTTGGATTTTAAATCACTCAAGAGTCCTAATTTAGGCAATTAACTATATTGTTATCCTAAAAAAGACCATTTAGCAATTTGGCTCCAGGTGCCCAACCTATTCTAAGTCATACCACTCCTTTGACTCTGCTCACCTGAACTTGGATTTTAACTTTGATCACTCCTCTGCCTTCTCTTTTCCAACCCAGCATCTGATATTCTACATTTGTAGCTCTTCTCATGACATACTTATTTTAACCATCACAAGGTGGTAGTTAAGGTTATGTGTCAACATGACTGGGCCTGGTTTTGAGTGTCTGGCCAGCTGAATGTAGTTATTCCACATGATGAAACTGGTAATCAATTCATAGCATCATTGCTGTGAGCTGCTGAGTAGCTGCCTTAGGGATGTGGTCTACTTCCAGTATATAAGAAGAACCTTTAAGAAAGGTCTTGAGCTTCTTGGTACAGTTGGATCCCACATTTGGCCAAGTCGTCAGTGAGTGGCTTGCTATGTTGTTTGCTGATCTTGGGACTGTTTCTGGACTTGAACTAGTGGTGTGCCATGTTGCTTGATAATCTTGGGACTATGCAATTTTATTTGTCAAACTCATTTGGGTTTATCAGCTTCAGCAGCCAGCAGTTGTCTGAGTTAAAAGATGCGTCCAACTCCAGTGGGGCTGGGAGCAAGAGGCAGAGCTGAAGCCCAAGGTCGAGGGGCCATCACCCAGCCCCTAGAGCTGGCACTTTGAATTTAGACTTCTGTCCTCCTAAACTGTGAAAGAATAAATCCCTGTTTGTTAGAGTCATCCATTTGTGGTATGTCTATTATAGCAGCACTAGAGAACCAAAACATATCTTCTTTCCTTTTATTGGTCATCTCACATTCTTCCCCTTCCAGGAACTGTTCTAGATTTTAAGTAGTGGGAAGGAAAGTTAAATAACCTACCCATCTGTGCAGAGCATCTATGATAGTATTTTCCTTGCAGGAATTGCTCCAAATTAAATGCTTAGTCACCCTCCAAATAGTATAGTTTCAGTCCGTAATTTTTGTATCTTTAGAACATAACTTCCTAGAGGTCATCTAAGCATGGCCCTGTATTTCCTGTTTGTTGCACAAACTTTTGGTAAATGGGATAAGAGTGAGGATGGATAAGGCAATTAACATGATATGACAATGGTAAAATAATATTTAAAAAATCTTAGTACTGTATTTGAAATCGTTCCTCTTACACACTATCTAACAAGGAAGCATCTTTGCCATCCTGGACAGCTACGTCCTGGCTGTCATCATGTTGGTCAGGTGGAGGGTGGTGAAGAGGATGGTGAAGAAGAAAGCAATCCAAATTTATACTCAAGAAAGGATGGAAAGGGAAGGAGAGTAAAGGGTCACAGGAGAGTAAAGGGTGTGCAGGAACTGTTGGTGATGTACCGAAGAAGTGTTAATTGCAGGGGCCAACCATTACACTGTATTCTATGTGAACAGTGTTCCTACCACTCCATATTATATACCATATAACTTTAAGGTGCTCTGTGGAGTTCTGCAACTTGTCAGCCCTAGTGGGGTGAGGTGAGGAGATGTTTGCACTTGGGGCTTCATAAGAAAGACACAGCTACTGTGAAGAGAGGGGGAGTTGATTTTTTTTCTTTTTAAGGTTATTTTGAAAGCCTGCTGTGATAGTCGGAGCTGTGTGTCAACTTGGCTGGACCACAATTCTGTGTGGTTTAAGCTGTTGTGATGCGGTTATTCCCATGATGGGATCAGATGGTTACGTTTTGAGCAGGCAATCTGTTGAAAGGGAACTTCCCTAGGGATGTGGCCTGCTTCCACTATATCTATGGACATTCTGGGAAAAGAGACATTCTTCTGTGGATTGGGATTCTGTTGTGCTGCCTACAACTGTCCATGAGTGAACAATCCACCATTCAGCCTGGAGATCTTGGATTCATCATTTGTTGGAGTCAATAGCTGGTGTACTGCCTGCAAGCCTTGAGCTCCTCAGATCCTGCAGCTGCAAGAGTCAGGAAAAGCCTCCAGCTTGATGTAGAAAAGCCTCCAGCTTGACGTGGAAAAGCCTCCAGCTTGACATTTGATCCAGGAACTTTGGACTTGCCAGCTTCTGTAAGTGTGTGAGCCATTTTCCTAAGATAAATTTCTCTATATATACATATATATATATATATAAGCTTTACTGGTTTTTGTTCCCTAGAGAACCCAGTCTAACACATTTGGTACCGAGAGTAGTTCTAGAGAAACAAAATTATAAGGATGGGTTTCCTAAATTGGTTCTCCAGTTTGATTAATCTTAAAGACACTAGTGACTGCCTCTGATAGTAAAGAGGGCCCTGCTGATCCGTGGCATAAAGTGGCAATATTAATATGTGAAATAGCACCACCAATAGATCAAGTATGTATGAGAAGTGACGCTCTGGGTGATCAGATATTTGATACTTTTCTGCAATTTTATCAGCATGAGGAGTATAAGGAAGCTTGTTGGTTTGTCCTACTTACACTAGACAAAGTGGTGAAAGAGCAAGATGAGCTCAGAGCTGCTGAGTCTCAGCTAAAGTGCCACACAAAAGACCTCAGTGCTTCCAGTTGTGCTCTGAAAGAATGTCTTATATCTTCTAGTAACAGAGCATATATTGCTGAAAACCAAACCCAGAGTCTTATTGTAAGGGTGGATGAATTACAACACCAATTAAATTAAATTAAATTAAATCCAGAACAGTGTCTGATGTTAAAGTGAGGGCATTGATTAGAAAAAAATGGGATCCTGAAACCTGAAATGGGGACATATGGACAGATAATCAGGAAGATCAGGATATGGAGCCTGTAAATACTGTTGAATCCCTCCCATCTGAATGGATTACTGTAAAACCATTATCCTTCCACTTCAGTTTGATGGGATTAGCCAAACCAGTCCTGCTAGGTCATTGCCTGAGGCAGAGACCATGGAAGACATTTCTGAATGCTATCAGGAACTGCCTCAACAACCCATTGTTACTGCTAGACCTATAACTAAAGTTAAGTCCAAGTAAGCACCAAAAGGTGAAACAGAAAGTGTGACTGAGGAGGTGGTACAGTATACCTAAAAAGACCTACTTGATTTTGCTGACATGTACAGACAGAAACCTGGAGAATATGTATGGGAATGGCTACTGAGGGTGTGGGATAATGGTGCAAGGAATATAAGATTGGATCAGTCTGAGTTTATTGATTTAGGCCCACTAAGTACAGATTCAGCCACTAAGTACAGTCAGCCTCAGGGATCCAGGTGGGGAGAGGAACTC